>NC_133328.1:486491837-486807337 GCF_042186555.1 Aquarana catesbeiana
TTACACGGCTTCTGCCTGTACCAAGCAAAGGGGAACTCTAATTGCATTTCACCGATCCACACCATTCACCTTATCATCAGAAATTAAAGACCCAGAAGGTAGATACCTGATACTCATGGGTTATATAATGGATACAGCAATCACGGTGATTTCCTACTACGCTCCTAACAAACAACCTACACCATTCCTCTCACATATATTACAAGTGATTAATACACACAAAATAGGAACAGTGATAATGTGTGGGGATTCGAACCAGGTCCTCCTCCCATTTCTAGATAAATCACCTTTTACACCATCCAAAATAACCTCTAGATTACCTTTTTCTCAACTTCTTTCCAAATACAATCTGGTAGATTCATGGAGAGAAAGTAACCCAATGAAAAAGAAATTCACTTATTTCTCGCACCCTCATCAAACCTTCACCAGAATAGATCATATTTTTCTAACAATAGGAATGATACCAGAAATTATTGCATCAGATATAATTCCGATTCCGTGGTCTGACCATAATGCAGTATACACTACTATAGCCTCAGCCATACCAAAAGCGCATGACCCAACGTGGTACTTACCGGACATAATGCTCAAACACCCACCACATCAGATGGCCATTGAACAAGCTTTAAAGGAATACATATCAATTAATAATACAACAGACATCTCCCCAATAACACTGTGGGAAGCTCATAAGCCTGTCTTGCGTGGTACAATACAAAGACAAATGGCACTATTTAAACGGGAACGCAAAAATCTAGCAAAAAAACTAGAACTCAATTTTAATGCAGCCTACATATCATTTCAAGATAATCCATCTCAGAGTACAAAATCTCATCTGGAAAAATCTAGATTGGAATACGATCTATTTCTCACTGAGTCAGTTGATAAATCCCTCAAACGCTCCAAACACAATTTCTACATGAATACAAACAAACCGGGTACATATTTGGCTCGGGCATTAAATTCAACTAACAAATCTTTCAAACCAATACGTTTGAAATTATCAAAAAATGTTTACACTTGTAATCCAGTTAAAATAGTCCATAAATTTCACTCACATCCAGCCTATATAAAATATGCTGGATACAAATCTGAAGCCTTTAATATCGAAAGAGGTACCCGACAGGGTTGCCCATTATCTCCCTTATTATTTGCCCTTATACTCGAACCCATGGCCCAATACATCAGAACAAACCAAACTATAACTGGCATTGAAGTAGGAGGTATTACACACAAATTATGTATATTTGCAGACGATATATTACTTTTTCTATCATCACCACAGGTCTCTGGTCCTAACTTAATACCAGCTCTTGATGGATTTGCAGCCCTATCCGGCCTTATGATTAATCCTAAGAAATGCCTAGTGCTTAATATTTCACTCACAAACATGGAATTGATCCCGGCTAGGGCTGCACTCCCATTCACATGGGCAGAAAAATCAATCCCATATCTTGGAATTCATTTAACAGCATCTCATTCTGACTTATTCTCAACCAATTATCCTCCTGTATTAAGACAGATCACAAATCTAATAAAACAATGGTCGCAACTTCCTTTATCCTGGATGGGGAAGATTATTGCAATCAAAATGACTATTCTACCCAAATTGCTTTATCTATTCAGAGTCCTCCCTATTCCAATTCCTTCCTATTTTTTGAGAATAGTACAAAAAAGAGCAACTTCGTTTATATGGGGCTCTTCTAAACCACGTATACCTATACACACACTAAATCTTCCCAAAAATAAAGGAGGCCTGGGATACCCTAATTTTACTAACTACTACAGAGCAGCACATTTGGCCAGTCTGTCCAAATACCATGCAAAACAGGAAATCCCATTATGGGTATTTATAGAGGCTTCAGAAAATGACCCTCTATTAATATCAAATTTATTATGGCTTGATCCTAAAGACCGCTTTAAAATTCATAATCCCATAGCTAAACACTTCTTATCTCTCCGGGATAAACTAAAAACCAAATATCAGTTACAATCTCCACACAATCCTCTCCTTTCTTTTATCAGAAATCCGGCCTTTTATCCGGCATGGATCTACCCAAATTCTTTTAAAGCTTGGACAACATCAGGCATTCAGACACTAAATGACTTCATAGCATCTAAATCATTCCTATCATTCCCATCGCTTAGAGAAAAATATGATCTACCAAACTCTGAGATATTTAGATATCTCCAAATCAAAAATTTCTATACACCATTCCTAAAGGGGGATACACCATTATCCCAATTATCCATTTTTGAATCAATCTGTACAAAAGATCCATTTGCTAAAGGTACAATTTCATCACTTTATAATCAATTATATGGAGTAGCAAATCTTAATAGACCCTCTTACGTTCAGAGGTGGGAGGAGGACCTGGGACGAACTTTAGAAGACACGGACTGGTCTAACATATGGCTCACATCTAAGTCATCTTCACCCAACATCTTAGCACTGGAGACAAATTATAAAGTCCTAACTCGCTGGTGCCTTGTACCCGCTAGAGTGGCAAAATATTCACCTAATACCTCAGCTCTTTGTTTTCGAGGATGCCCAGAAATAGGCACATATTTACACATATGGTGGACGTGCCCAGTAATCCAAACCTTCTGGAAGGAAGTCTTCGTGATTGCATCTAAAATATTTAAAAAAATAATACAACCAGATCCATATTTAACTTTACTTAATCTAAAACCGGAATGGTTAACACTCTCTCAATTCAAACTAATGATCCAACTAATAACGGCTGCAAAACAAACAGTGGCCAAGGCATGGAAATCTCCTACATTGGTACTAGCAGAAACAATTCACAGAATGAATAATACAATGTCCCATGCTAAGATGGTAGCCATCGATCAAAATCAAATTCCAAAATTTGAAAAACTTTGGCATCCTTGGATAAAACAACAGTTCCTGTCAAACTTCAATGACTCTGTCCTGTTGCCATGGTAACAGATTAAATGACTTACAGAAACACCCATTCTAAGGCTTCAAAGAGAACTAAAAAGAATAAAAAACTGACGAGCGGGACAACCTTGTGGACCATACCTTTATCTTTCAACCCTTTTTCTTCTTTCTCTTTCCTTTTCTCCACCTTACGATTAAAGCTCATTATCAGAATTTATTTAACCAATATACACTCTACTTGTAAACAATATGTATAGTAGGTATAAATCATTTAAATACCTACAAAAGTAACTAAGGAAATTATATATATCTTTAATTTAGGTTTACGTGAACCCAATGTTTAATATTTGAAATTTCATGATATTTACCTATATAAACCCTACTGTAAAACAATGAGCTTACTTTATAGATCCTTGTAAACTTACTTTATGTATCTTTATAACATTGTATACTCAATAAACTTCTTTTGACAAGGAAACATAATGCCTCTTGGTGTGAAGGGAACTAATGTAGGTAGCACTTCATCATAACTCCCAACTGTCCCTGATTTCCAAGGACTGTCCCTCATTCGGAACAAAGTCCCACAGTCCCTCTTTCCTCATTTGTCCCTCATTTTGGTCTATATAGTTGTATATAAAATGCACTATTTATCTATCAAAAAGTGTTTTCCAGTGCTAAACCTTTCATCCAATTTCTAAATGGCTGCATTTGTACATTTTCAAAAGCCAATATAAAGCAATAGTTTCTGTTTAACCAATCATTTTTTTGTACAATTCTCCTTGATGGGGGCAGGCAGGCCTACATACTTTTGCTAAAAGGGTGTCCCTTATTCAAGAGAATGCAGAAATCTCCTCAGTGCAGATATGCAGATATCTCCTTAATGAGACAAAAATAGAATGGAAAATCGGACAGGGGTCCAGTTCTATTTTAAAGACTATAGGCATACTACAAGAGATTGTCTGAGACTGTAAACATGCTACAGGAGGACTTGGAGACTCACTTCAAGAGACTGCTGGAAACTCTGAATTAACTCACTGCACACTGCCATATAAACTTACATATTTATAGCAAACTATTGCAAAAAATTGGGAGTCGTGGTTTGTATGTATTGCAATACATATGCAGGGATGGATTACACAACATTGGATAATGTAAAAGAAATAAAGCCATTTAACTAATAGAGCTCAGTGTAAAGTATATTTTCCTTTATATGCCACAAGTGGTATTTGAAGTGTAAGTATAGCTAAAACATTTTATTTGAGTTTTTCACAGAGTAGGGCATAATTCGAACTCCTGACATGTTTTTATTAGTGTCTCAGCTAGATAGATTTATCCTCTGTAACTTTCCAACTAGGCAGTAAGTGATGGGAAATTTAACATTTTCCAGTTGTCATCAAAACAAGAAGGGAGAGTAAGGCTTTGTCCACACTGATGCTGTTAAACCAGTTTTTATATGGCCTCTTTCACGCGAGTGTACATCAGCATACACCAATGTGAGGGTTGTGTTTACCTGCATGGGGATGCACAGGTGTTTAGTTCATCCCCATGCAGGCAGTCCCATTAATGTCAATTGGGATGCAGCGGTGCATGGATACAGCCGCTGTTCCCAATTTGACAACCGCATGGGTGCAGGTGTATGGCTCCTCAAACAGTGAGAGTTCGGGGCCATGCACCGCTACCCACAAGGCTGCCATATTGGGAGATGTGGCTGTGTCTGGGCTGTATCCCAGTTGAAATGAATGGAACTGCTTGCATGGGGATGCATGGAAAACACCTGTGGATCCCAGTGACTACAAACATGGCCCTCGTACAGGTGTACTATAGCATACAAGGCCTGTATGGATTTAGAGACATTTAAATGCATGTAATGGTTCTTCAATTGTGCCGTTCACACTATGAGGTTGATTTACTAAAGGCATATAGCCAGTGCACTTTTGCAAGTGCAGTTGCTCCAGAGCTTAGACAATGAGATAGAGCTCTGCTGACCTCCATCATCCAATCATGTTCAAGCAAAAATGTTTTTTCAAATTTTCCTGGCATCTGATTAGGTATTCTTTGTCAAGTGAAGCTTTACCTCGTTTAATATATTCTGGAGCAACTGCACTTGCAAAAGTGCACAGTCTATTTGCCTTTAGTAAATCAACCCCTATGTGTTTACCTGTGTTTAGGCTTTGGCGCATTTAGAGAAAACAAAATTCTGTATGTCCGGGATCTGAATAGAAACTCTAAACATGTGTATATGCATGTAAAGACTGTATGCCCTAGCCAAAACAGGAACCTCTAAATGCTGGAAAAAATTTTCTTGAAGGCATAAACGTTGTTTATACTTCTTGGATCACTATTCTGTTCTGCATCTGATTCTGCATCTTTGAGACGAGAGGTGAAGGCGAATGTCCACAACTGGACACAGTAAAAAAATAGGCAGGAGTTTTAACCTTTCCCTAATCAGTTTAAAACAAAAAAAAAATTAAGTAGTTTTGGCTAGAATTAAATTTTAGGCCTCATTCACGCTTGAGCTCAAAAACGCTACTTTTACACACATTTGAGTTTTTTTTTTCTTTGCCTATTAATTCCCTTCCATGTTAACCTATGTGTGCATGCACACTATGGGTGTTTACAGGAGTTTAAAGGAAGAACCCCCCCTTACTTGTGCATTTAGGAGAGGAGCTTTTGAGCATAATAAACACCCGGTGTGCCTAAATGCGGGTAAATGCATCTAAACGCATCTAAATGCACATTAAACATAACATTTTTTCATTTCAATGGCCAGAATAAATGAATTGATATTCTGGCTAATAAAATGAATAAACACTCAAGCGCTTGACAATCGTAAACGTGCCTAAAGGCACTTGAAAAAATGGGGCTTAGGAGCGTTTTTGCAGCTTCTTTTTTGCTGCCAGGAGAAAAGCATTTAGAAAAACCCCAGTATGCGTGTGGCCTTAGGCCTCATGCACACTGGGTGTTTAACCCTGGTGCATGGCACTCTGGCATTTAGCTGCGGGCAGAGGACACAGAGTGCCAGCAGTCTGTCGAACTCTATGAGAGGCTGACTGCTGTGGCTGGATGAGCTGGACAATGCACCTAGCAGTACGAATGTTTAAGGAAGAATTTGCCCAGGGAAAGCCCAAAACACAAACTTCTTGCCCTAAATTAGTACTCCTAGGTGCACCATCCTGCTATTCAGCCGCTGCAACTGCTCTCAGATTTGACAGGCTGCTGTCAGAGTAGCTTGATGGGGCACCTATGCCATCCACCCACAGCTAAATGCCAAAACCCAATGCAGCACAGCTAAAGGCCCAGTGTGCATGGGGACTTAGGCTCTATTATTCACTTATTAATCATAAGCGCTCAACAATTCAATACTTTAAACCTTCTTGTCTGATTTAAATTTCCCACATTTAGGCTCCATGCACACTGGACGTTAAAGTAACGTTATAAAAATGCCAGTAACTTTGCAGTGAGTCTTTCAACGTTTTTTAACATTTTTGCAATAGCATTTATTAGTGTTTTTTTAGCATTTTTCCGCATTAGCGTTCTTTAGCTTTTATTTATTTATTTCAATGGATCAAAAACATTCAAAAACGTTTTTGAGTGTTTATCAACGTTTATCAGCGTTTATGAGCATTTGGCGTTTTTTGTGTTCAGGAAAAACGACTCCTGAATGCGATTTTAATGGCATTCAGAAAACAGCCCATAAACTCCACTGCTGATAAAAGTTCAAAAACGTTCCTGTGTGCATGGACACATAGGATAACATAGAGTGGAGTTTATGGGCTGTTAAAAAAGTGCCCAAACTCCAAAAAACGGCCGTTTATGAGCTCCAGTGTACATGGAGCCTTATAAAGCCGTGAAACTGAATTTTGCAACAAAACACAAATGTTTTGCCCAGCATTAGTCTGTTGCTATAACTGTGGTGTACATACCTGGGTGCAGTGCAATCCATTCCTTTGTCCTTTACTCAGTTCATAGGTTTGGCACTCACATTGGCATTTTTGCCAATTTTGTGCCAATTCTGTCAGAAATCAGAATCAGAATACTTTATTAATCCCAAAGGGAAATTATTGCAACACAGCCACACTCAACAAAGACAACACAACGATGAATGGATCAAGACACAATGACACAACAAAATTACCAATAACAACAATTAGCACCCATAAAACAAACAAAAACTATACTCTAATAAACCATCATTACCCAAATAATAATTAACATAAAACCAACATACTATAAAAAACACATAAAAATCCTGATCATAAACCAGAAAACCACTGAAGCTAGCATTCCCCCTGTTTCCCTACCTCCATTTCCATTGTTCATGCTTTCAGACAACTAATTGCGGGCATGCGATTTATAGAAATGATGCTTTGGCCTGTAGGCATTTTCTGTTTTAATCTAAAAAATGCATTTACTCTTTAATGCTGCCTATTATGACAAAAGTTTTAGCATCTGTCCTTTACCAGTTGAGCACCATATAGACACAGAATTATGTATTTTCCAATTAGAGCAATTTTCCAGCATTTCCTTTTCTGTTGGATACCTGTGAAGAAAAGCTTTTTTGCATGGTTTCCACATTACTCTATGGCCTTGGGCTCTCATATAAAACACATTTCCTGTAGGACAGAAGATTACTTTGGCTAGCGCTACAGATTTTTTTTCTTTCAGAATGTTTACTACATAAAGGTGGTTTGACAAATGAATCACAGTTCTAACATTTGCAAAATAGACCAATTTTAGTATAATTGGCACTTGAATGGTAAATGCTAACTACTTTCCTGCATCTATTGCTCATTTAAACTTTGTGGTTAAATAGCCGCACTGTTTTATAAATAACATTTGTTCATGGTACTTTTTCGATCTTCTTATATCTTGAAGTCATATTATGTTATTTGTTCTTGATATGTGACAAGTGCCTTCTTTGTTATCATTATTACAAGCATCTTCTGCTTCATTCTGCCTGAGGTACTATAAGCCGAAAGTGAAAAACACATCATCTACATAAAGGCACCATTGTTGCTGATCAGATATTTTAAATGAGAATGATTGCTTCTTTATCTGACTAACCAGACATGACAAACAATGCTAACACAGGCTTATTCATTACAACTGCAAGCACTGCACTGAATTTTGAGTTTATACATGTTTTTCCCACTTCCTTTCAGTCTCTTTTGTACAGCAAAATAGTCAGTCCCTCTTTGCTTACTTTCATTAAAAGGGATACTTGACCCAAAAGAAAGATTTCATTTCCAGATGGGTGTTGGCTGGTTGGGTCACACCACCAGTGTTTAATTTGTTGTATCATGGGGTTTCTTCTAGCTCAAGTTCCCAGGTCAAGAATCTTTATAATGTCCCAGCCTCCCGTTTGGATTTTTGTGTAAAATTCTTTCTGTCACACTAGGAAGCGGTGGCGGCTGGTGCTCAAATTTTTTTTGGGGGGGGGGGCGGCACAAAACTAAAAACCACCCACCACCACCATCATACTAAGACTCCCTGGCCAATAGGGGCTTCCAGATCGGCCGGGAGGAGAATGAGGAAGACAGTAGCAAATATTAATTCGCTATTGTCACACAAGTGGGGGGGCTCAGGGCGCAGTGCTCTGCGCCTCAAGCTCACCCTTTTTTGAAGCCTATTAGATTATTTGGCTCCAATCACATGCTTAAAAAAAACAAAAAATATTGGAATCCATGCATCTGGCACCCCACATGTAGATTAGGGGGCCTGGAAACATGGATGGTGGGGGGCGACCCCCTGCACTCTGCATTACGGACCACCACTGCTAAGAAGACTATAAAAAGTTGTAGGTAGGGAGCAGAAACAGAAAAGTTATTGGGGAGATATTGCTTCTATAGTCACTGAGAGATTTTGGAAACATAGGATCACACCTGTCTGCTACATCACCATTGTGTCCAAAAATAGCATTCAGTCGACGAATAGAACCACAGATTGCGGTAGAGGACCAGAATCTAACACATATGCTACGTGTATGCATGTGTAAAGCTATGTTTATTGTGGCTGTCACTGCCATGCCTCTAAAAAAAAAACAATCTGCCAATTCTGCAGGTCATATGGTCTCCCACCCTAAGGAAGTTCTGACTGTGTTTGAACAATTCTATTCCAACCTACTCTCTCATCCCCCCTCCTTCCCAATGCAAACATCCCATGATTGGCTTTCCTCACTTCCATTACCTTCTTTATCACTTTCTACTTGATTTGATTGTAGCTGTATTAGTGCAATTGTATTCCCCCCCTGCATTCCCCTCTAGCTCTCCCTCTGTCTTATCTCACTAACTCTGCTGCTATCTTTATTACCATTGATTTGTATGTGTTTGGTTTTCTCTTTTTTTTTTTTTTTCTTCTTCTTTAACATTCTGCTTAAAAATTTGTGAATCAGTACTGCTTGGACCTTGAAGAAGGGGACATACCCCGAAAGCTTGTCCTGAAAAATTGTATGTTAGTGCAAATAAAAAAAGTATCACGGACAGTACTCAATTTTCTTTATCACTTTCTCAAATAGAAGCTCTGAATGCTCCTTTTACAGAAGAAATATTGGCAGTAATGAAATCCTTGAAACGTTCTGTCGCCCCAGGTCCCGACGGGTTTTCAGCCATTTACTATAAGCACTACGCCTCTATTCTAACCCCACGACTAACTACCATGTTTAACAACGTCCTAAAAGGCGAACGTTTCCCGACCGAAATGACTTTGGCCAACATGTCACTCCTACCAAAGCCCCATAAAGACCATACTCTTCCAAAAAATTACAGGCCGATTTTGGTCATTAACAATGATCTTAAAATTTTTAGTCGTGCTCTGGCAGATAGATTAGCTAATATTATTGAAACCTTGACTTCGGCCGATCAATCAGGCTTCATTCCACATAGGCTTATTACAGATAACATCCGCATAGCCCTGAATGTTCAGCAAGATGGTAACCTACACAAAAAACAGGTCCTTCTTTTGAGCCTTGACATAAATAAGGCATTTGATAGTGTCCTCTGGCCTTATATGCTTTCAGTTCTAAGACAGATGGGTTTCAAGGATGAATTTCTCTGTGGGGTGCAGGCCCTTTATCATCAACCTAAAACTAGAATTAGATTACCAGGGTGCAACTCTGATTTTTTCACACTGGGCAGGGGCACCCGCCAGGGATGCCCTTTATCTCCCCTATTATTTGCCCTTGCATTAGAGCCCCTGGCAATAGCCATTAGACAGCACCCAGATATATCTGGTTATCCCCTTGGTTCTTCCCATTTCAAACTCTGTATGTATGCAGACGACGTTATGATATTTCTGACCCAACCCCAAATTTCCCTTCCTAATTTATTCGTTGTACTGAATAAATTTGCCTCTATATCTGGACTTACGGTGAATATGACCAAATCCACAGCTCTCCCCATTAATTTACCCCCTGCCTAGTGTGAATTGCTCCGAGGATCCTTCCCTTTCCAATGGTCAAACGATAAAATCCCATATTTAGGCATTTTCATCACTCCACACTTTTTGTCTCTCTTCAATGCTAATTATCCCACATGTGTGACCCGATTGCAAAATCTACTTAAAACCTGGAGTTCGTACCGTATATCTTTTTTAGGTAGAGTCATGGCAGTAAAAATGACCCTATTACCAAAGCTTTTATATATCTTCCATTTCCTACCTATCAATATCTCAAAAACTTATATTGACAGATTACAGTGAGAGGTTAATAAATTTATTTGGCAGAATTAACGACCCAGATTCTCAAAACACATTCTGTATAAGTCCCAATCCACGGGAGGTCTGGGTTTACCCAACCTTTGGTTCTATTTCCTAGCAGCACGATTTTCACAGATAGCGCAGTGGAACATTCCGGATTCAAGGGTACCATGGGTAAAATTTGAATCCGTTTCCATTTTGCCCTACTGCCTCCAGTCCATATTGTGGTCACCATCTAATGTTACGCATAAGCTTACTCCCCTTAACTTGATAGTCTCTCATTCTCTCACACTCTGGCACCGCTATAAAACTAGACTTAGACCGAGTTCACCAGCCCCTCCGGCCTCATCCTTCCCTGGGGAACCACTGTTTACCCCAGCATTTCATCACCCTGAGAACTTCGCTTGGTGGAAATCTAATTCTTTAACTACCTTAGTAGACCTCCAACTTGGAAATGCATTTGCCACATTTGAACTCCTCCGCACACATAAACAAATACCACTACGGGAATATCTCCACTTTATGCAAATAAGGCATTTTTATATCTCCCATTACAATCTTACCCCTTCCACTCCTTCTACCTCTTACGAACAGATCTGCCGTGAAAATCCAAGCGGTAAAGGTCTCATTTCTACCCTTTATAAAACTACATTGGAATGGGGTTTTTCAGATGATCTTTTATATAGGACCATAAACACATTTTAATGACACAAAGCTAGAAACTGCATTAGGTACCTAGACCAGGTATAGGTTATACCTTCATGTATGGGTTTTTTCATGATATATTCTGCACGCTTTTGAAATATTTTTTATGTCACAACCCTTTCTGTTATTATGCTTTGGATACCATTGATTATGATGTACATTGATACCAGACTGTAGATTTTATTCTTTTGTTTATTTCTTAAACAATAAAAATCGTTTGTAATAAAAAAAAAAAAAAACAATCTGCAACTGGGTCACTTTTCAGAGGCAATTGACAGATGTTAAGGAAGTAATATTTCGCCTCCTTGCCTCCTGTTTTAACTTTGTAAATTCTGCACCACTGCACTGCTGGGAATTTGCAGCATGGCCCCATTCGCTTGAATGGGTTGCACTTGTCAGGAAGTTGTGCCACCAAATGCAACAGGGAGTTTAACTATTTTCTTGGCTGCAAAGCAAAACATTGTGAGAGGAGCGAGGAGTAGTTTGGGGCTATAAAGATACGGCTCAACCATGTGTTTATATGCCCCCCCCAACCACAAGTTTGAACAAGCCCTAAGGGCTCTTTCAGACAGGCACTGAATTCCAAAGAAGCCTTAAAGTGTTACTAAACCCAGGACCCCGCATTTACTATATCTGGTCTCCCACAGTACACCGAAAATGGAAATGCAATAATTTTAATAAATATAAATTGCTAAATACCTTTTCTCATCAGAAATATATAGCAGTCTTGTGACTTCTATCAGTGTATGGTTAACGCTTGGAGGAGTTTTCATACTCCACTGGCTGTCCTATGAGGATGTAGGACCCCTGACCCTCTGTCTGGACAGTGCTGATTGGCCCTGTGCTGATCACTCTCTAGCAATACACACCAAACTGAGCATGTGCTGTCGTGGATATTCCACTACACTCTTGTGCTAATAAGCACCCATTTCCATCTTAATGATATAATGTATCTTACATAAGAACCCACGCATCCAAGTAATCAGACAACAGCACCATTCCTTACTTTCTCATCCCAGCATGGCTGACTTTTCTCAGCCAGCCAGCCCTTTTATTTACACATCAACAGGAAGTCCCAACTTGAGGGTTGTGCATCCAACAGCCAAACGCCTCCTACAAAGTTTGTGACCTCACAGGAAATGAACAACACAGGATGTAAGCACAGGACATTACCAAATAAGTACATGCTAAAATATACATTACTACAGTTCCTTGTGGATGGGAGATTATCTGTGAGTGTATGCTCATGGCACCCCAAATATGTTGATCAGGCATACAGGGGTGACAAGAGCGCACATCCACTAAACCGATAATGTCTTTGGACAGCAAACACACCCCCACCAAACGATCGTTCTGTGCATTGCACAGGGGCCCTTCGCTGGCGGACATGTCCTCACTCCACAAACACCTCTCTCCAAACAACAGGAAGTTTTCCACTACCTAACAGGTCTCAACCAGCGTCAATCTGCCCCAGTCAGCTCTTTAGAGCGGGCTGCGAGAGAACGGACACTGGTATACTCTTATGACAATACATTAAAATACATCTTCGTAAAATTTTCCACAACAGCGCAGAGTGACTCCACTAACTCTGATCCGGAGATGTTTTAGGGACAATGCAAGAGGGGGAGGATCTGTGAATACAGGATCAAACAGCCTTTTTACACAATGTAGAGGATTAACCGCTTATGTTTCACAGTGAGTCTAACAAGCATGCTACCTATACAGACTGATTTTACTGTTGTGGGTTTAGTAACACATTAAAGTATAACTAAAGGCAAAACTTTTTTTTTGCTTTGAATAGAGTGGTGAGGGATTAAAACACCTGTCAGTTTTTATTGCTGTCTGTGCAACATTAGGGAGTTTCACCCTCTCTATTTGTCCTGTTTACCATTTTGGGTTGTCCACAAAAAAGTAATAGAGGGGAAATCTTCCAATAGGGACACTAGTTCTGGTGACCTGTGGGTCCCCAAGGAATTCCCCTAATTTGGAGGGATTTCCTCTCACTTCCTGTTTTGATATGGGACAGGAAGTAAAGTGAAATCTCCACAATAGGACACAGATGGCAAAAAAAAAAAAATAATTTGACAGGGGCTATAACCCTCCTTTGCTCTATCCAAAATAATAAAAAAGGTTTGCCTATAGTTCTACTTTGAAGCGTATTAAAGCACATATAGCATTATTGAGCGTTTTCGTTGTGTTGTACAAACATTCATGTTGTGTCAGGCAGTATTATTTTGGCAGCAAATTTCGATTTAGTTTTAGTCTTAGTCTTAGGATAAAAAATAGCATTTTATATTTAGTCCCATTTTAGTCTTCTGTAATTGTTTTAGTTTTAGTCGTATTTAGTTGACTAACTCTCCAGTAGGGATGAGCCGAACACCCCCCTGTTCGGTTCGCACCAGAACATGCGAACAGGAAAAAAGTTCGTTCGAACATGCGAACACCGTTAAAGTCTATGGGACACGAACATGAATAATCAAAAGTGCTAATTTTAAAGGCTTATATGCAAGTTATTGTCATAAAAAGTGTTTGGGGACCTGGGTCCTGCCCCAGGGGACATGGATCAATGCAAAAAAAAGTTTTAAAAACGGCCGTTTTTTCAGGAGCAGTGATTTTAATAATGCTTAAAGTCAAACAATAAAAGTGTAATATCCCTTTAAATTTCGTACCTGGGGGGTGTCTATAGTATGCCTGTAAAGGGGCGCATGTTTCCTGTGTTTAGAACAGTCTGACAGCAAAATGACATTTTGAAGGAAAAAACTCATTTAAAACTACCCGCGGCTATTGCATTGCCGACAATACACATAGAAGTTCATTGATAAAAACGGCATGGGAATTCCCCAAAGGGGAACCCCGAACCAAAATTAAAAAAAAAAAATGACGTGGGAGTCCTCCTAAATTCCATACCAGGCCCTTCAGGTCTGGTATGGATATTAAGGGGAACCCCGGCCAAAATTAAAAAAAAAAAATGACGTGGGGTTCCCCCTAAATTCCATACCAGACCCTTCAGGTCTGGTATGGATTTTAAGGGGAACCCTGCGCCTAAAAAAAAAAAAAACAAAACGGCGTGGGGTCCCCCCAAAAATCCATACCAGACCCTTATCCGAGCATGCAACCTGGCAGGCCGCAGGAAAAGAGGGGGGGACGAGAGTGCGGCCCCACCTCCCTCCTGAACCGTACCAGGCCACATGCCCTCAACATTGGGAGGGTGCTTTGGGGTAGCCCCCCAAAACACCTTGTCCCCATGTTGATGAGGACAAGGGCCTCATCCCCACAACCCTGGCCGGTGGTTGTGGGGGTCTGCGGGCGGGGGGCTTATCGGAATCTGGAAGCCCCCTTTAACAAGGTGACCCCCAGATCCCGGCCCCCCCCTGTGTGAAATGGTAAGGGGGTACATAAGTACCCCTTCCATTTCACGAAAAAAGTGTCAAAAATGTTAAAAATGACAAGAGACAGTTTTTGACAATTCCTTTATTTAAATGCTTCTTCTTTCTTCTATCTTCCTTCATCTTCTGGTTCTTCTGGCTCTTCTGGTTCTTCCTCCGGCGTTCTCGTCCAGCATCTCCTCCGCGACGTCTTCTGTCTTCTTCTCCTCGGGCCGCTCCGCACCCATGGCATGGGGGGGAGGCTCCCGCTCTTCTCTTCTTCTTTTCTTCTCTTCTTCTCTTCTTCATTTTCTTCTCCGGGCCGCTCCGCAATCCATGCTGGCATGGAGGGAGGCTCCCGCTGTGTGACGGCGCTCCTCGTCTGACAGTTCTTAAATAACGGGGGGGGGCGGGGCCACCCGGTGACCCCGCCCCCCTCTGACGCACGGTGACTTGACGGGACTTCCCTGTGGCATTCCCCGTGACGTCACAGGGAAGTCCCGTCAAGTCACCGTGCGTCAGAGGGGGGCGGGGGTCACCGGGTGGCCCCGCCCCCCCGTTATTTAAGAACTGTCAGACGAGGAGCGCCGTCACACAGCGGGAGCCTCCCTCCATGCCAGCATGGATTGCGGAGCGGCCCGGAGAAGAAAATAAAGAAGAGAAGAAGAGAAGAAAAGAAGAAGAGAAGAAGAGAAGAGCGGGAGCCTCCCCCCCATGCCATGGGTGCGGAGCGGCCCGAGGAGAAGAAGATAGAAGACGCCGCGGAGGAGATGCTGGACGAGAACGCCGGAGGAAGAACCAGAAGAGCCAGAAGAACCAGAAGAACCAGAAGATGAAGGAAGATAGAAGAAAGAAGAAGCATTTAAATAAAGGAATTGTCAAAAACTGTCTCTTGTCATTTTTAACATTTTTGACACTTTTTTCGTGAAATGGTAGGGGTACTTATGTACCCCCTTACCATTTCACACAGGGGGGGCCGGGATCTGGGGGTCCCCTTGTTAAAGGGGGCTTCCAGATTCCGATAAGCCCCCCACCCGCAGACCCCCACAACCACCGGCCAGGGTTGTGGGGATGAGGCCCTTGTCCTCATCAACATGGGGACAAGGTGTTTTGGGGGGCTACCCCAAAGCACCCTCCCAATGTTGAGGGCATGTGGCCTGGTACGGTTCAGGAGGGAGGGGGGGCTGCACTCTCGTCCCCCCCTCTTTTCCTGCGGCCTGCCAGGTTGCGTGCTCGGATAAGGGTCTGGTATGGATGTTTGGGGGGACCCCACACCGTTTTTTTTTTTTTTTTTGGCGCGGGGTTCCCCTTAAAATCCATACCAGACCTGAAGGGCCTGGTATGGAATTTAGGGGGAACCCCACGTCATTTTTTTTTTAAAATTTTGGCCGGGGTTCCCCTTAATATCCATACCAGACCTGAAGGGCCTGGTATGGAATTTAGGGGGACTCCCACGTCATTTTTTTTTTTTAATTTTGGTTCGGGGTTCCCCTTTGGGGAATTCCCATGCCGTTTTTATCAATGAACTTCTATGTGTATTGTCGGCAATGCAATAGCCGCGGGTAGTTTTAAATGAGTTTTTTCCTTCAAAATGTCATTTTGCTGTCAGACTGTTCTAAACACAGGAAACATGCGCCCCTTTACAGGCACACTATAGACACCCCCCAGGTACGAAATTTAAAGGGATATTACACTTTTATTGATTGACTTTAAGCATTATTAAAATCACTGCTCCTGAAAAAACGGCCGTTTTTTTAAAACTTTTTTTTGCATTGATCCATGTCCCCTGGGGCAGGACCCAGGTCCCCAAACACTTTTTATGACAATAACTTGCATATTAGCCTTTAAAATTAGCACTTTTGATTTCTCCCATAGACTTTTAAAGGGTGTTCCGCGGCATTCGAATTTGCCGCGAACACCCCAAATTGTTCGCTGTTCGGTGAACTTGCGAACAGCCAATGTTCGAGTCGAACATGAGTTCGACTCGAACTCGAAGCTCATCCCTACTCTCCAGTAGATTTTAGTCGACTAAAATGTCCTACGTTTTAGTCGACTAAAATCTCCAGTACATTTTTGTAGACTAAAACTCATTTTAGTTGTCTAAATTCTAATGGGTGTAATTACTGTATTTATTGGCGTATAACACTCACTTTTTCACCATGAAAATCGAGTGCAAATAGCGTGTGCGTGTTATACGCCAATACTTCAATTTCAGCTGCCTCAGAGGCAACGGGGGGGGGGGGGGGCGGGGCGCCATCAGATTACATACAGTGAGAATCTCCTGTTTACTTGGCGGCCTCTGTAATAGGAAGTCAATAGATGGCAATGGCGAGGCTGCTGCATTTATGGCAATGGCGAGGCTGCTGCATTTATGGCAATGGCGAGGCTGCTGCGTTGATGGCAATGGTGAGGCTGTATTGATGTGGACTAATAAGGCTGCATTGATGGCACTTGTGAGGCTGCAGGTGGGCATTAATCAGGCTGCATTGAGACAATGGTGAGGCTGCAGATGGGCACTGACCCTTATTTTGCTTCAAAGTTCCTTATTTAATATTTAAGTTTTTTCCTGAAACTTCCCTCTTAAAATGAATGTGCGTGTTATACGCCTGTGCGTGTTATATGCCGATAAATACGGTAAATTGTAATGCATTAGTTAACATTTCACTACAATTTCCAAACTTATATACTGCTGGAGTGAAAAATTTAATGTTTTTACTTATGGTATTGAGGTATGATCATGCACTACAGACCAGTGTTAATTTTGAAGTCAAATTTCAATTTAGTTTTAGTCGTATTTTAGTCATCTCATGCCAAACCCATACACACTATACCCACCTCTTTTGTGGTTTTAGGTTTAGTCGGATTTTAGTCGATTAAAATGTTTTAGTCGTTTTAGTCGACGAAATTAACACTGGTGTCAGGCAACACTTCTCAAATGCCTTGTGAGATACGTTTTTATAATTTGTACAAGGTTAAAATGGGAAATTATCACTTTTTATGCTTTACAACAGCACCAAAACGCACTGAAAAAGTCATAGGTGTGCTTACAGTGTGTTAACGATGAGCTTTTGGTGTGTTTCAAGAGAAGTGAATGGAGGCAATTGCAAAGCATTAACGCTTGCCAAACTCTGCAGGCAGTGTTATTTTTGTCTCCCTGCAACGCGAGTATGTAAAAACCTCCATCCGCTCCCTATTTAAACAATTTTGTGTGGCGTTGATAGGCATTTGGGAAGAGTTAAAAGCATGACTCAACCATCTATTTTCAATGCCTGTGTGAAAGAGCCCTAAGTGTAAAACATAATGGTTTTATTGACCTAGACACTAATGCCCTGTACACACGATTGGACATTGATCGGACATTCCGACAACAAAATCCATGGATTTTTTCCAACGGATGTTGGCTCAAACTTGTTTTGCATACACATGATTGCACAAAGTTGTCGGAATTTCAGATCGCCAAGAACGCGGTCAAGTACACCGCGTACGACGAGACTATAAAAGGGCAGTTCAGAACCAAGCGCGGCACCCTTTGGGCTCCTTTTGCTAATCTCGTGTTAGTAAAAGTTTGGTGAGAGACGATTCACGCTTTTTCAGACTCGTGGCTTTCAGATCATTTTCTGCTGTTCACTTTGTGCTTGTGGGTTTGTATCTGGTCTTCAGTGCGTGCAGCGAGTACAATTGACTTGTCATTGTGTTCTTGTTCGTTCGTTACTGATTTTCAGGCCGCTCTTCACAGGCCTTGCTGTTCTTCAGTGCTTTCTGTTACTTCATTCTGAGCAGCCAACCATTTTCTAGCCATGTTGCGCATACGTACTCCTCATAGAGTTTGTGCTGTGCGGGGGCTTGGTGTTGGGGTCCTTACCTTGACACAAGCCCAGTCCATGAACAGGGTGGGGAGGAGTTCATGGACCAAGAATTGGTTGCTCCAGCATGACCAGTTCTGTCACATGCCTTTGCTCTTCTGTGAGATCCGTGAGAATAATCCTGATGATTTCAGGTACTTTCTCAGGATGACGGACCCCGTATTTCACCGTTTGTTGGCTTTGCTGACCCCCTATATCAGCAGGTAGGATACCTGCATGAGGCAAGCCATCACTCCGGAGCAGAGGCTAGTCACCACCATGCGGTACTTGGCGATGGGGAGAAGCCTGCAGGACCTCAATTTCTCGACAGGCATCTCCCCCCAGGCTCTGGGGATCATTATCCCAGAGACCTGTTCTGCCATCATCCAGGTCCTGCAGAAGGAGTATATTAAGGTAAGATTTTTATCCTTTAACATCACATTTTATTGTATTTAATGTTTGATAATATATTGTTTTTCTTTCCTCATTCCCTAATTACCATGATTGTAATATGCTGTGAATGTCCCCTTTGTCCTCATGCATACTGGATTTTTAGGTAATTTTTTTTTGTTCTTCATGCATATTTGCCTTCACTTACCTTTCCAGAATGCTCTCCTGGCCCTATATTCACCTCATGTAGTCACTTAACAATGTATTTTGTCAGCTCCATAGTAGTGCTTTACTCCAAACACCCCCTAAAATGTGTAAAATTGTGATGTGTGCTTGAAATTCAGGCAGAGTGCCAGAGGCTTTTATTTGGTGTCCCAAAATCTTTTGGAACCCTCCCTCCCCCCAACTGCTAACTCAGCTGATACCAATCCTCTATCTGCTGACTTTGCCAAACCCATACACACTATACCCACCTCTTTTGTGGTCAGATTTATGGATACATTCCCCAAAGCATGTAGTGCAAGGTCCTGCCTGAATACTTTCAAATGGTACTGTTTAAAGTTTTTGTAACCTATTATTATCTTGATAGATAATAGCAGAATGTAAAAATGTGCTAAAATGTGTACAGTGTGTATTTATATCTTTGTATTAGGACACTTCCTACCTGTCCAGTGGGCTGCCAATAGTGTAAAGTAAGGAGGGGCTGACCAAAGTAATACGCATTATTTAGGCATTCATCTCTCAATGAAGTGGAGAGGGTTACCTGTCCAAAACATCTCCCCCATAAAATGGAGGGGGAGAGGAGGAATCTGATAGGTGGACCTTATACCTTTGTCTTTAAATACTCCCTAAAATAAATGGTATACTGATGTTGGCCAAGAATGTTTGTGTCTAATCTGCTTTCCATGTTTATATGCAAAATGATTAATTTATTTTTCTTGTTTGACTCCACAATTTCCTTCCAACCCAAAGGAATGGCAAACTGTGGCCTCCCACTTTGCCCAGCGGTGGGACTTTCCAAACTGTGGAGGGGCAATTGATGGGAAACACGTCTACATCATCCCAACACCCAACTCGGGGTCATACTATTACAACTATAAGGGGTTCAATAGTATTGTGATGTTGTCGTTGGTGCTGGCTACTTATGAGTTCCTGTATGTGGATGTGGGGAAGAATGGGCGGATGTCAGATGGTGGAGTCATCGCCCAGACGGAGTTCTACAGGCATCTCCAGAATGGCTGCTTGGACTTGCCACCTCCAGAAGACAATGTGGAAGGACTCCCATTCGTCTTCGTTTCGGATGAAGCGTTTGCATTGGGGGACCATCTTATGCAGCCATTCCCTATGAGGACCCCCACCCCGGACCAGAGGGTTTTTAATTACCGGCTGGCCAGAGCCAGAACAGTGGTGGAGAACACGTTTGAAATCATGGCCAGCCGGTTCTGCCTATTTCTTACACCCGTACACATGGTGGAGTATAAACTGAATCACATCATCCTGGCTTGCTGTGTTCTCCACAACTTTTTAAGGAGAAATTCTGCCAACTATGCTGCCTCAGTTGGGCCTGAGGCCAGAATTAATGTAAATGAACCAACCCTGACGGCGCTTGAAGCTGGCCGTCCTGGCTTGCCCCCCCTGAGTGCCCGCGAGGTCCATCTAAGATACCTTGAATACTTTGCAGGTAGGGGGGCCATCAATATGCCAGACAATGTCTGAGACATTTTTTAAATAAAAAAATAATTTTAACTACTAAAATATTTGCTGACATTTACTGCTTGTGTTTCTTTTAACTGACCCTGACTGAAATGTGGGTAGTCCTGAAAATGGCGTGATTGTGTAACATTAGAAAGCACTGTTGGGTGTTATTTACTAAAGGCAAAGACACTTTGCACTACAAGTGCACTTGAGACTGCACTGAAACTGCACTTGAAGTGCAAAGTGGATTTGCCCTTAGGAAATAACCCCCATTGTCACAGAAAACACCAAGTTTACCACAACAAAAGTTTGGGAGCATTGAAACAATAATCCACACATTCTTGATTATCAATCTTTTTAATGCAAGCACAATCACATGTGCATTTATAAAAGGTTTTTAAAACAAACCAACATGTTTGTTGTATAAAAAACAAGAAAAAATACTGCACTACCACTAAATGGACATCACTAGTTTCGATATCATTTTTGATCATTGTAATGGTTTATAATCTATATGAATTTCCCAAGAGGAGTTCTTGGGACATGATCGCATGAATATATCATAAGTATTATTCATATATTTTAGCGCGTTTTTTTCTTTTTATTTGATATGTTTGTTGTATAACAATTTTTGGGTCACATTAATAAAAGTAGAAATGTCCATTTAAGGAAAAACAGGCATGTTTGAAATCAACAAGAAATACACAAATCTGGAACTTACAAAGTTCAACTTTTGTAGAAATTGAAGGCAATATCAGACATGAGTATTTATAAACTGTGTTTGATATTGTGTTCAGATGGGGTGATGTGACTCCTGGAAAAGCCAAATTTTGAAGATGCACACAAATTGCTGAATGTCAACATGTGCTAGCTGCCATCACGGGGGATGAAGGGACGCGTTTTGGGGGTGCAACCCCTTCCTCTTATCTACTTTATTATTGAGGAAGTGGTTGCACCCCCAAAATGCCTACATTGATCTCCCGTGATGGCAGATAGCACATGCTGACACACTGTGTGCATCTTCAAAATTTGGCTTTTCTCGAATATGTCAAAAAATCAGAAACATTTTTAGATTCAAAAAAACAAAAAAAAGTAAGGGATTTGGAGGTGTTTTAAACTCTCCCTAAAACATCAATGATGTTCTTCATTTTGTTTTGAACATCATTGATGTTTTTCTAGATGTTTTCCAAGTCCCTATTACACCCCATGATCTCCCCGATCAGGATCTGTGCACTTTCACTGGTGAAATGACCTGGATCCACAACATCACAATCACCTAAAAATATAAAAACAAAAACACACCATGTATTATAAATATGCCACCGTCCATCTCTTACCTGAGCCTGTGGTCGCAGACACTCACCTGTTGTGGTGACAATTTCCACCACGTCTCCCTCTTCCTCCTCTGCTTGTTTTTGATGGATTTCCATTTCATGAGGTGGGGGTCTGTGGTCTCCTCGGATGAGTGGTGAGTGGTGTCCTCCGAGTCTTTTCTCCCCTATGTAAAAAAAAATAGGTATACTTAGCACACAGATATTTGATGGCAGAAATAGGAACATGAAACATTGCTTGGAAGTGGGGTACAATTGTCTAATTTGGCAGAGTTCCAAGATGAAGAAATATTTTTGTCACTTTGTCAAGCTTGAATACTTACCTGTTTTGTCCAAGCTTCACAGATGGAGACACCCCTATAGTATACACTGGAGCACCTGTGTGGGCCCCCTAATAAAAAGGGTGTTCTGGTGTCCCACACTAGTGCTTCAGCGTCCAGATGTGTAAACAGCTGCTGAGTGTCCTCTCCTTACACAGAATCTAGTTTGCATTACATTCTAGTTACAAACCCATCTAGACACCAAAATTATTTTAAGAGAAGTAGGCTAGCAAAAATGTATTCAAATGTATATGGCCAAAACAATGGTGTTTTCTAGGCCGAACGAACAATGTTTCAGACGAACTAACAATATGCCCATGAACATGAAAGTTGCCATTTTAAACTGTACAACAGTAAAGAAAAGCGAACGAGAAGGGGCCTGGAATAGACTATAAAGAACATCAGGGGTGGGTGGAGTTTCATGCATGCGCAGTGTATATAAAGCGTAACACGCGTGCGTCTTAGGTAGGGATGAGCTTCAAGTTTGAGTCGAACTCATGTTCGACTCGAGCATTGGCTGTTCGCAAGTTCACCAAACAGCGAACAATTTGGGGTGTTCGCGGCAAATTTGAATGCCGCGGAACACCCTTTAAAAGTCTATGGGAGAAATCAAAAGTGCTAATTTTAAAGGCTAATATGCAAGTTATTGTCATAAAAAGTGTTTGGGGACCCAGGTCCTGCCCCAGGGGACATGGATCAATGCAAAAAGAAGTTTTAAAAACGGCCGTTTTTTCAGGAGCAGTGATTTTAATAATGCTTAAAGTCAAACAATAAAAGTGTAATATCCCTTTAAATTTCGTAGCTGGGGGGTGTCTATAGTATGCCTGTAAAGGGGCGCACGTTTCCTGTGTTTAGAACAGTCTGACAGCAAAATGACATTTTGAAGGAAAAAACTCATTTAAAACTACCCGCGGCTATTGCATTGCCGACAATACACATAGAAGTTCATTGATAAAAACGGCATGGGAATTCCCCAAAGGGGAACCCCGAACCAAAATTAAAAAAAAAAAATGACGTGGGAGTCCCCCTAAATTCCATACCAGGCCCTTCAGGTCTGATATGGATATTAAGGGGAACCCCGGCCAAAATTAAAAAAAAAAAAAACGACGTCGGGTTCCCCCTAAATTCCATACCAGACCCTTCAGGTCTGGTATGGATTTTAAGGGGAACCCTGCGCCAAAAAAAAAAAAAAAAAAACGGCGTGGGGTCCCCCCAAAAATCCATACAAGACCCTTATCCGAGCACGCAACCTGGCAGGCCGCAGGGAAAGAGGGGGGACGAGAGTGCAGCCCCCCCTCCTGAACCGTACCAGGCCACATGCCCTCAACATTGGGAGGGTGCTTTGGGGTAGCCCCCCAAAACACCTTGTCCCCATGTTGATGAGGACAAGGGCCTCATCCCCACAACCCTGGCCGGTGGTTGTGGGGGTCTGCGGGCGGGGGGCTTATCGGAATCTGGAAGCCCCCCTTAACAAGGGGACCCCCAGATCCCGGCCCCCCCCTGTGTGAAATGGTAAGGGGGTACAAAAGTACCCCTACCATTTCACTAAAAAACTGTCAAAAATGTTAAAAATGACAAGAGACAGTTTTTGACAATTCCTTTATTTAAATACTTCTTCTTTCTTCTATCTTCTTTCATCTTCTGGTTCTTCTGGTTCTTCTGGTTCTTCTGGTTCTTCCTCCGGCGTTCTCGTCCAGCATCTCCTCCGCGGCGTCTTCTATCTTCTTCTCCTCGGGCCGCTCCGCACCCATGGCATGGGGGGGAGGCTCCCGCTCTTCTCTTCTTCTCTTCTTCTTTTCTTCTTCTCTTCTTCTCTTCTTCATTTTCTTCTCCGGGCCGCTCCGCATCCATGCTGGCATGGAGGGAGGCTTTTTTTTTTTTAATTTTGGTTCGGGGTTCCCCTTTGGGGAATTCCCATGCCGTTTTTATCAATGAACTTCTATGTGTATTGTCGGCAATGCAATAGCCGCGGGTAGTTTTAAATGAGTTTTTTCCTTCGAAATGTCATTTTGCTGTCAGACTGTTCTAAACACAGGAAACATGCGCCCCTTTACAGGTATACTATAGACACCCCCCAGGTATGAAATTTAAAGGGATATTACACTTTTATTGTTTGACTTTAAGCATTATTAAAATCACTGCTCCTGAAAAAACGGCCGTTTTTAAAACTTTTTTTTGCATTGATCCATGTCCCCTGGGGCAGGACCCAGGTCCCCAAACACTTTTTATGACAATAACTTGCATATTAGCCTTTAAAATTAGCACTTTTGATTATTCATGTTCGTGTCCCATAGACTTTAACGGTGTTCGAGTGTTCGAACGAACTTTTTTCCTGTTCGCATGTTCTGGTGCGAACCGAACAGGGGGGTGTTCGGCTCATCCCTAGTCTTAGGTTTGAGGTGTGAGCCGAGGAAGGAGTATCGGAGGCGCTGAGCGTGATAATGAAGGTAAGATTTAAACTTGGGCCTATACTGCTTCTAGATTGAGGCCTATATTGGGAGAAGATTAGGAGAGTTTCGCCTGACATTAGGGTTTGTCTTGTCTTGTGTCTTGCAGATAAAATGGATGGCTTCAATGATCACAACTTCACAACTCCCCCTGTTCATAGACAAATACAGGGAGCTGCCCTGTCTGTGGCAGATTAAACACCCGCAGTATAATAATAAACAAAAGAGGCAGGCAGCGCTGGAGAAACTACTGGAGTTGGTGAAGCCAGTGGTCCCCACAGCAACCATCCCCTATTTAAAAGCCAAAATTGGTGGCCTGAGGAGCACTTATCTTAGGGAGCGCAAGAAGGTCACGGATTCCCAGAGATCAGGAGCAGCAGCAGATGACGTTTATGTCCCCAGGCTGTGATACTATGAGAGATTGCGATTTCTGTTAGACCACACTGAAGTTAGGGAATCCCTCTCAACCCTTCCTTCCACTCTTCATTCCACCCTATCTTCCACCCCAGCTGAGGCTTCCGATGTCCAACCTGGGACTTCCAGCCAGGAAGAAGTGGAGAAGCCCAGCTGGAGCCAGGTATAGCATTCTTCTACAGATTTCTGGTCAATAAATAAATGATGTTTACTAGATGTTATTATTGATCACTAATTGCTGATTTAATAAAGTGTTTTACATATCAATACACATTAGTGGGCAAAAGTAATTGGGACAAGAATGAAAAATGCTGGGCTCAGAATGATAGTCTGTTATATTTGTTAACATTCAATTAGCAACAGTCGTGAGATGAAAATTGTGTGTGACTGATGAATAAAAACTAAAACTAGGTCCCTTTTTCATACACATGAAGACCTCAGCCAGGAGGAGGCTGTGGAATGTGGCACACAGGAGGAGGCTGTGGAAGTGGCACACAGGAGGAGGCGGAGGTTAGTGGCAGCCAGGAGGAGGCGGGGCTAAGTGGCAGCCAGGAGAAGGCTGGGCCCAGTAGGAGCCTGACAGAATCGCAGGCTCCTCCCCTCCGCCTTCCAAACAATAGACCCAGGAAGGGGAGTAACGTGCAGGATTCAGCAGTCAGGCTGATTCAAGAGGCTTCTGCGTCCCTCAGACCCTACCCCACTCGGGAAGAGGCCTTTGCCTCCATGGCTGCCACCAAACTGCAGGACATGCAGGAGGGTCAATGCCTCATGTGTGAGGACCTTCTTTATAAAGCTTTAACTAAGGGGGTGAGGGGTGAAATCACACCCAACACCCACCTGTGTGAGTTGGACCATCCTCCTCTCCCTCCTCCTCCTCCTGCCACAACTCCACCACCACAGACACAGCATGGAAGGAAGTGTGGAAGGAAGACCAGAGAGTGATGGCCTGGGTTCAGTCTGGTCTGACAAAAGATGCAGGCTCTTGTATGACCCCAGCCTGGGAACATGTATGTCATCTGCTGCTGTTCAGGATCTCTTGGACTTCTGGACCAGACTGCACTCCCTTAGATATGGACTCCTCAGGCCACCAATTTTGGCTGGAAATAATTGATGTCTGCCCTGGGGACCAAAGGCTTCACCAATTTCTGCTGTTTCTCCAGCGTTGCCTCCCTCTTTGTTTGGTTCTGATCCCTTAATAAAGGATTTTTTTGTTTCAATTATACTTGCCTATGTGTGTTTTCCTTCAAAAAGAACAGTTTGTTTGTGAGGAGGCAGGTACATTTTCAAAAATACAATGTGAAATTAACAAGAGACACCAACACCAAGCAATCTCCTTGAGATTAAATAATACAAGATAATAATAGTGTTGTGGTAACTTGACACACAAAACACACACACAAAATATTCTGGAGTTAAAAAAAAAAAAAAAGATCAGGCTTGAAAAAAATACTAACCAAAAAAAAAAATAAAAAAAAATTTGAGTCAGATGTGACAAATACAAATATTGTATTGATGAAATCAACAGAAATAATAAAGAAATAAGTTTGTGAGAACTCTGTGTGAATATGAGCAGCAAAACAACTTCATTCTTCTAGAATTATAAAGAAAAACAGAGTGCGCTGCATTAAACAATTTAAAACATTGCAGCCTGATGAAAGTGCTATATCCATTCTGAACGCTAATTTTACCAGACTGAGCAGTTCCGTCTCAGAATTTATTCTGAGCATGCGTGGCACTTTGTGCGTCGGAATTGGCCACACACGGTCGGAATTGACGTGATCGGATTTTGTTGTCGGAAAATTTTATTGCCTGCTCTCAAACTTTGTGTGGTGGAAAATCCGATGGAAAAAGTCCAATGGAGCCCACACACAGTCGGAATTTCTGAAAACACGCTCCGATCGCACATTTTACGGGGCATAAGGGATTGATTTACTAAAGACACATAAACTGTGAAAAAAAAAATTGTTGCTTGTGCATGATTGGATGATGGAAATCAGCTGAGCTTTTGCTCATATACTAAGCTTTTGGAGCAACTGCACTTTGCAAAGTGCACAGTCTATTTGCCTTTAGTAAACCAACCCCAAAAGCCACTGTTCATGGGGAATCTTGTCATGAATAATCTTCTGCAGCACTCACTAGAAACAGGTGCTAGCCCATATTCAGGTGTACAGGGAGATAAATGCAGGAGACTTGGATAGCTGCACTCTGAAAAAAATCATCTGCTTTATTGTTGTAATGACATCTTCAGTAGTAATTAATGACCTCTCATAATGAGGTTGATTTGTTAAAGTAAAATAGAAAATCACACTCAGCAAGTGCAGTTGCTCCAGAGCATAGTAAATGAGCAGAAGCCCTGCTGACTTCCATCATCCAAGCATGTGCAAGCAAAAATGCATTTTTTTTTTCCTTGTATGTGATTGGATATTCTTTGGAAAGCAAAGCTTTACCTCATGTACTAAGCTCTGGAGCAACTGCACTTGCAGGGTGCAATTGCACTTTGCAAAGTGCACAGTCTATTTGCTTTTTTTTCTTTTCACATAATTGGATAATTAAAGTGAATATTCACACAATTCCTTTGAGTGAAGATTCTCATCACCCTTGATGGTATAAGTTTACTGCAATTGAGAAACTGCATTCTGTTATTGACAAGTGACTAATAGAGGGTAATAGTAAGTTGCTTTAAATTAAAGCTGCCTATTCAAGTGCAGAATGTGCTGTCGGAGATTCCTTCTACTTGGAGGTGGTTGACGTAGAATGTGGCAGATCTAGCCAACAATGGTGATGGTCAAATGCAACATATATGGGTGTTTTAGGCAAGTGGTAACTACCTGTATCATCCAGTGAAATATTAAAAAAAAAACACACATTGCTAAATCTCCTGTGCTGTGCAGTGATCCACAGCTCAATTACTATATTCTGTTCTGACATATCTGAGTAAATAACACACACCTTACTACCTTCTAAAGACTAGGGAAGTCTGATAACACTGAAACATAGAAGAAAATAGTGGGCGCATAGGTCTAGCGCATTATCCTCAATACATGTCTTTAATAGGTAAAACAGAGGTAAGTATCATACTCATAAAGAAATGCTTGGATCATAGCATAACATGAAATTCATCTGCTTAAGTCCATGTAGGAGTATCCACATCACAAAGGACTGTCTTCCATAAATATAGGCTAACACTTTTCAAAGTTTCCCTCTTTCTCAGAGTCAACAGAACATGTCTTATTCATATGCTTATATATGAAGTACTTATTCAGTGGTAACAGCCCAAGAGGTGTGTCCAGCCCTCTACGGTAGGGGTGGACATACTCTCCACCAGTTACATCAAATCAAACCAATGTGATAAAAAAAAACATCAAAATATCATCAAAATAATAATAATACTAAGTAATTAGATGCAATCCAAATCTAATATGATCAATGGCAGTAAAAACGACAATGAGATGCATCCATATGCTCATTGGAGCCCATGTGCATTAACCCGAGTAATGATTGATAATGATGATGTTAAAATTAATAGTGGCCATGCTAGTAAAGGTGATTCTGATAACAGTAACAAAGTTCATGGACATACCTGGTCTTTAGTTGTTATTTATATTGTACCCCACACTTACCCTTCTATACAGGTGTGCAAGCCACCTTCCAGTAGTGGGGCCATGATGTATGTGACTCTCTTAACCAGCAGGTTTTTTTTTTTTGAAAAACAAAGTGTATGCTAGTGCTGTCACACCTGTATAGAAGGGTAAGTGTGGGGTACAATATGAATAACAACTAAAGACCAGGTATGTCAAAGAACTTTTTTACTGTTGTCAGAAGCACCTTTAATTACTAATATTTGTTTGATTTGATTTGATGTGATTGTGGAGAGTATGTCCACGCCCACTGCAAAGGGATGGACACACCCCTTGGGCTGTTACCACCAAGTCAGTACATTATATATATAAGCATGTGAATAAGGCATGTTCTGTTGGCTCTGAGGAAAAGGGGAAACCTTGAAAGGCATTAGCCCATGTTTCTGAAAGATAGTCCTATGTGCTGTGGATACTCCTACTTGGACTTAAGTGGATGAATGTTATGTTATGCTATGATCCAAGCATTCGTTTGTGAGTATGATGCTTACCACTATTTTACCTATTAAAGACATGCATTGAGGATAATATACTAGGCCTATGCACCCTCTTTTTTCTTCTATGTTTTCAGTGAAATATTTTAATTAGTTTAGTTTAGAGTGTCAATTCCACTCTCAAACAATCACACTCTCTTTTCCAACTGAACACTATTCCAAAACCTATAGGTATCAAACAGTTGGTGATAATTCAATCTGAGCTAATTATCTCAAATAATAGTATATCATAGATAGTATTGAGGAATGATTTTCCAGAATAGTTTATTTTGTATTTCAGCTAATTATTTTATGTTAATTAGAAACATCCAGAAACTGACAGAAGAGTAAAGAATCAATATATAGATATGCTATCAGTGTAATGGCTTTGTAGTCTATTCATCCATGATGCGTAGCCACAATCACGCACAACAAGGTGAACTTTCATCTTCAATCAGCTTAATTAACATGAAACTGGATCAATATTGACTTCTTTTTTAAGAAACAGAGAAGTGGGGTCAGCAATAATAAAATATATATTTTTTTTACAGTACTTTGACATTTCAAAGGTGAATGAACAAGAGCCCAAATAAAAAGCTATCAATATTTGTTTTCATCTGGTGCCATTGCGCATAAGGAATGGTTGTATATAGAACATACAGTATATTTAATTTTCACTTATTAAAATATTAACAGTAAAATGAGGTTTAAAGTCCAGCTGAAGTACTGTATCACTTTATAGTGCCGTATCCTCATACATCATCCCTCCTTTTTTTAAAATTTCTATTGACAGAAATCAGGATGATGTCATTGTATCTATGCAGACTCTATATACAGACATTGAAGATCAGAATTTTGAAAGTAAATTCAGATTTTACGCAGAAGTTTTACAGCTGCTATTTCTGTTTTAGGTAATGGTATCAGAATTTAAAGTTCACCTTTACAAAAAAAAAAAATAAGTGCGCTTTTTTTTGCAGGTAAAAAAATATGCATTTATTATTTTTTTGTTAGGAACCTGTTAAAGAGGAAGTAAACCCTGGTGGGTTTTACTTCCTCTTTATTTCCCTGCAAAGGTAAAGCATAATGGGCTACTATGCACAGAGCCCTCCTGCCGATCAGAGATGCACCATGTTAGGGGGACACGAGCGTATCCAGATCGCACGGCTGCGTGATCAGCTCCTTCTGAGGGACATTCAGGAGCACCCACCCAGCTGGGCAGTGGCCAGGTGGGAAGAAAGTAATAGAGGTAATACCATAATACTTTATTGACAAGAAACCACCTTGTATTTAGGACTCTACTACACAGGGGATACATATATAATATATATATATATATATATATATATATATATATATATATATATATATATATATATATATATATATATATATATATATATATATATATATATATACACAATTGCCCCACCGCGTGACATTTTCCTTATCATTCTTCTGCCAAAGAGTGGTTTTGGATAATGCAGAGAGTGTGCAGATGTGATGACAGTATCACCATTTTCTGCATGAATACACTAAATGCAGGTGTCAGAAACTGGGCATGACTCCCTGCATGGTTTTCCTCAGTGTTCCAGTTTAATTGACACTGGGCATCATTTAACCTGGAAGATAGAGATATCTTGTGGTATAGAAAAGGTACTGCAGGGGACTTCTTTTTTTTTTACACCTCCAGGAAAACTTGAAAAATAAATTGAGTTCGGCTTTGAATTCTCCTGTGCATGACTGGTTATACAAATAGAATACAGCTTTATTTTATTAATTTTACTAAGGGAACATTAGCTAAGTATGTATACACTAAGCCTTAGTAAATCAACCACCTGGTATTGCTAAAAATGTAAAAATGATGTAACTACTGTATATGCTCTCAATGTATGAATAAATCTGAGGTTTCAACACCTTACAGAGTCTCTTTTTAAAGCTGAAAAAAGAACTGTAAATAAACCTTGATAGGTCTTGAAACATTGAATTCATCCAGGCATTGAGAAAATAAAGTAGCTTTAGTTTTAGCCATGCTTAGAGAGCTAGAGAAGACAGATTTTCAGGTTAAGCATTGGAGGGTTAGATTTCTTAGTATGACTACTTAAGTATGACCAGCATTCATAATTGACACTAAATAGGTAAAAAGATATATTTTATTTAGAAAATATAAAGAAAAAAGTGAATGAGTAACTTTTGTTTTAACAAAGCTCCACTTTCATTAATCAGTGAATGTAATATACTGTACAATTGCTACACAAGACAGTTTGTAATTTAATACTGTTAAAATTGTCTTTTTTTAAATCTGTTGCCAACTTTATTTTTCCAAAATCTTAAAAACAAATGTATCCTCTTTGTAAACAGTCCAGTATGGAAAAGACTTCCCAGAATTCTCATCCCCGTGTGGATATTTGCTTTCACTGACAGTTGCACAAAGCTTAAAGATAAAACCTTTTAGATCATAAAACAGAGCTACAATTGCCTTTTAAAGGTGCGTGCTCTGGGGCCATTCTAATATTGGTTCCACTATACCTGAAATAAGTATGCAGCCGGTGAAATATGAAAAGTCTGTTAGGGCCATAAAATGAAGAAGTGGCCTTATGGAATTGTCACCTCTTACCTGACCCCAAGTTTAACAATTATTTTCATTTAAAGTGTAAGTGTAAAGTAAGGTATATATGTACTGCAAGTTGGATTAAAATGTAAGTGTAAAGTAAGGTATGCATGTACTGTAAGTTGGTTTAAGGGTAAAGTTCCACTTGAGCAGGAGGACTGAATTGTGGTTTCGGATCGACCACGAGTTTAACCCAATCCCAAGCAGTTCACAGTTTGCTGGATGAAAAAACAAAACGGCTGGATTTGGCCAGCTCGCCTGCCTTTCTCTACCTCTGGCTGCAGCTGGAAGTCATTCATTTAGTGGCAATTTTACTACTGCTACTAAATGACACCTTCTGGCCTGCTGTTCCACCCGCTGGCTTGTTTCCAAGTGTAAACAAGTGGGCATCCCAAGTGACATCAATGACAAAATATGATCACGCATCCCTGACTGTTTTGTTAATATTCATCAACCGGCTGGGGAGCTGTCATTTGTGGAGAGAGTCAAGCTAGAGAAGATCATTGGCACAGGCAGCAGGTCATTGGGGCATTGTTTATTGAGATCAATAAAGGATTTTCATCTCATATGGTGTGATTGAAATTGGAATTACATCATGGGATTTTTTGTTTAACTGCTTTAGCCCCAGGAGATTTTACCCCCTTCCTGACCAGAGCACTTTTTGCGATTCGGCACTGCGTCGATTTAACTGACAATTGCGCTGTAGTGCGGCATTCCTCCCAAACAAAATTGACAACCTTTTTTTCCCACAAATAGAGCTTTCTTTTGGTGGTATTTGATCAACTCTGCGGTTTTTATTTTTTGCGCTATAAACAAAAAAAATTGACAATTTTGAAAAAATAGCATAATTTTTTACTTTTTGCTATAATAAATATCCCCCAAAAATATATATAAAAGAAAAGTTTTCCTCAATTTAGGCCGATATGTATTCTTCTACATATTTTTGTTAAAAAAAATCGCAATACGCGTATGATGATTGGTTTGCGCATAAGTTATAGCGTCTACAAAATAGGGGATGGTTTTATGGCATTTTTATTATTAATTGTGTTTTTTACTAGTAATGGTGGTGATCTGCGATTTTTATCATGACTGCGACATTATGGCAGACACATCGGACACTTTTGCCACTATTTTGTGACCATTGTCATTTATACAGCTATCAGTGCTATAAAAATGCACTGATTACTGTGTAAATGACACTGGCAGGGATATCGGCGTGCAGCGGCCAGCAAGTGGTTAAAAATACTTTTTCAATGGGTTGTTTTTTATTTTCATATATACTTTGTTTGCGAATGTGGAACTAGGCGTACTATATACTAAATACTTATTAATGTGGGGTGAGTATATTTGGGGGGCCCGTTATTTTAAAGGGGATTCCAGATTCTAATAAGTTCCCACCCCAACAGAACCATACACCCACTAGTCCAGGGGTGTAGGGATGGGGCCCTTGTTCTCATGAACGTGGAGACAAAGTGCCTTGCCAGGGGGCTCTCTAAGGCAAGGTACTCTCCACATCTTGTGGGTAATTTGTTGGGGGGGATAAGAATGTTGAATCCCCTTTAAAATAAGGGTCCCAGATATCCTCTCCCTATTGAATTAGTATGGTGTACATAGTACCCCATGTTACTGCTTCACAAAATAAGTAAATAAGTAAATAAAACACACACACACCACGGAAACAGTATTTTATATAAAAAAAACATGTCCCATTATGTAAATTCAATATCAACTAGAAAAGTTACAATTTCTGGGGAAATTGTGTGAAGTGTTCTTGCCTCCACTCACAGTACAGGCATACCCCACTTTTAAGTATACAATGGGGTTTATTTACTAAAGCTGGAAAGTGCAAAATCAGGCTCACTTCTGCAAAGAAACCAATGAGCTTCTAACCTCAGCTTGTTCAATTAAGCTTTGGTAATAAAACCTGGAAACTCATTGGTTTCTATGCAGAAGTGAGCCTGATTTTGCACTTTCCATCTTTAGTAAATAAACCCCATTGTGTACTTAAAAGTGGGGTATGCCTGTAGTCTACAACTGGAGTGGACGGAGTAACTGGGTGGAGTGGCTTGAGTAACTGTTGTGTGGTTGGAGTGGCTGGAGTAACTGTGAAAAGTGTTAAAAAGCTTAATATTTTAAAAAGCATAAATAGTAGTAAAAAAGTTTAAGAAGTCCCATCATTAGCTGAAAGAGCTGAACATTTTTTTCAAAAATTATTTTTTTTCTCAAAAATGATTTTTATTTTTCAAAAATTATTTTTATTTTTCAAAAATGATTTTTTTTTTAAATAATTTTTTTTTTTCAAAAATTATTTTTTTTTCAAAAAAGATTTATTTTTTTCAAAAGTGATTTAAAAAATTTTTTTTTTTTTTCATGGGGCGGTCATAATGTTTTGGCTGATCATGGGGTGGTCATAATATTTTGGCTGATCATGTTGAGGTCATAATGTTTTGGCTGATAATGGGGTGGTCATAAATTATTTGGCTGATAATGGGGTGGTCATAATGTTTTGTCTGATCATGGGGTGGTCATAATGTTTTGGCTGATAATGGGGTGGTCATAAATTATTTGGCTGATCATGGGGGGGGTCATAATATTTTGGCTGTTCATGGGGTTGTCAGCTTTTGTCACCTCCCACTCTAGTTTTGAACATTTCGCCATTCATTCCTACGGGACCAATTTCGCCGCAAAAATGACGACATTTCGTGAACCATTCGGTGAAACGTTCCACAAAGTAATAGCACACCAATCAGGAACAATCCGCACGTTTCGGTATATTACTGTCTATGTAGTGTAAAAGCTGTGGGAGGAGTTAGGGTGGCAAATCTGGCTATAATAAGAATAATAATATATATGTGAGATAACAGTAAGTGGTCTTGCTATGCAAGAACACTTAATTATTTTGTCCAGTGAAGTAGATATGTTGTCAGTCGCGATGAACAGTGGCCTGCTGACAGGAACATGATGACACAAGCCAACAATCCTCTCCTGCCAGATTCTTACTGCAAACAGCTCCCCATCTATTAGCTGAATGTCAACAAACTGACCAGAGATGCTTTCTGATGTCATTAACCAAGGTAAATATGACCATCAACAATGTTACTTACCACTGCGTTGTTACAAACAGAAGCAGGCCAGGATTTGGAACTGTTATATGGTGGCAGTAGTGTTTTTAAATGTTGCTTTTGCTAGAGCAAATCCTACAGGTATGCCACTTCACATTGCAGGGTAAAGGTATCTCGCAAGCATGTTCATTTGCAGCTACCGACGTATGCCATGTGTCGGCACTCGGCAGCTTGAAAAAGCTTGAAAGCTGGCATTGAAAAATACAATATTCATCTCCCATAGATTTTATTGGAGTCCAAAGCTATGTTAAGGGCTTGGATTTTTTGAAGTGTTCAGCAAATGTCTATAAAGATAAATTTTGCTCAATTCACCCATCATTATTTAGCAGTTACAATATGCTAGCAAGGGCCCACATTAGTATACAAATAATGTAACTAGTTAAAGAACTGTAATACATTAAAAAAAAAAGTTTACAGCTGAGCTAGAGGAATTGATGTTTTCCCAACAAAGCTGGAGTTTAACTTTCTGTATCAACTTTTGTGTTGCAGATTTCCTTTCTAATGAATGTTATTTGGATATTTAGTGAAAATTGTTTTAATGATGAATTTCAGGGGAATTAAAGCTGTGTTCTTCAATTATAGTACTTTATGATTTCTATACTCTATGAGACTTTTCTTTAAGCCTAATTGCAGGAAAATAAAACATGCTTTATAACATAAAAGAAAGAACATGCTCTACTATGTAAAATACAGTAGGTGTTGAAGGCCAATGGAATACAATCAATAAATATAAGCAGATCTAATAAAACATTAATATTTGCAAAATCATAAACAAGATTTAATTTTAAACTATGAGTGAAATGTTTCAGATTCTTTTGCTGGAATCAGTTTAATATGGCTAGAAATTGGAATCATTTTAAAGTACTATTTAAGTTTTAAAGGAAGATTTTTTTCAAATTAAGTTTATCTTCCAGCCTTTTAGTCACTAGGGATTTAGGGATTTTTTGTTTAAAAATACTTTTTCATTGGGGTGTTTTTTATTTTCATATATACTTTGTTTGTGAATGTGGAACTATGCGTACTATATACTCAATACTTATTAATGTGGGGTGAGTATATTTGGGGGACCCGTTATTTTAAAGGGGGTTCCAGATTATGATAAGTTCCCACCCCAACAGAAGCATACACCCACTAGTCTAGGGGTGCAGGGATAGGGCCCTTGTCCTCATGCACATGGGGACAAGGTGCTTTGCCAGGGGGCTTTCTAAGGCAAGGTACTCTCCACATCTTGTGGGTAATTTGTTGGGAAGCAGGGGTGTTGCTAGGTCTACAAAAGACCTGGGGCTAGAGCCCATAGCAGCGTAGTAAATAAAGTAAAGAAAGTCATACGCTTGGGCGAGCATACACATGTATATACAGTAATATATGTGTATATATATATATATATATCCACAGAGGGCCCCCCACTTACAACAGGGTTCCCAGAGAGCCCCCCTTACAATAGGGTCCCCAGAGAGCCTCTCCCTTGCATCAGGGTCCATAGAGAGCCCCCCACTTACATAAGGATCCCCAGAGAGCCTCCCCTCCCCTTGGGGACCCCTGCAGAGACTCGGGGCTATTGGCCCCAGATTCGGGGCTATAGCCCCAAAAGCCACCCCCTAGCAACGCCCCTGTTGGGAAGGATAAGAATATCGAATCCCCTTTAAAATAAGGGTCCCAGATATCCTCTTCCTATTAAATTAGTACGGCATAATAGTACCCCTTGTTACTGCTTCACAAAATAAGTAAATAAAACTCACACACCACAGAAATAGTATTTTATATTAAAAAAAAAAAAAAAACGTGTCCCATTATGTAAAGTCATTATCAATTATTTGTCCAGTGAAGTAGATCTGTTGTCAGTCGTGTTGAACAGTGGCCTGCTGACAGGAACATGATGACACAAGCCAACAATCCTCTCCTACCAGATTCTCACTGCAAATGACAGCTCCCCATCTAATAGCTGAATGTCAACAAACTGACCAGAGATGCTATCTAATGTCATTAACCAAGGTAAATATAACCTTCAACAATGTTACTCACCACCGCTTTGTTATAGACAGAAGCAGGCCAGGATTTGGAACTGTTATTTGGTGGCAATATTTTTTTTTTAAATATTGCTTTTGCTGGAGCAAATCCTACAGGTATGCCACTTCACATTGCAGGGTAAAGGTATCTCGCAAGCATGTTCATTTGCAGCTACCGACGTATGCCATGTGTCGGCACTCGGCAGCAATGTGAGGTTTCACACACACTCCCAGCTGCTGTAGAAGACTAACTGCTGGCTGTCAGATGAAAGCGATCGGGTGACTTTTCATGCATTCCAGGTACGTACTGTTAATTTCCACTACTTAATAAAAACACAGAAGCAAAGGGTATTAATTTGTCTGACCATTATGGCTGGGTAAGAAGCTAATGGAGTAAGCAAATTGATCACAAACAAAATTGTAACACATAAGAGACTTTTGGTGCCCTATGTGATAAAAAAAAGTAGGTAAGTAAGAAGTGTAAGAAAATTTACACCCAAGTACTAAAACTCCTCAAACAATGTTTGCGCACCCCTTAACTCACATATACATGCTCATACGTAGATAAGCACACACATTGGTGGTGCCTACATACACAATACATTGATAGCGATGCATATGTTACATGTAAACGTGAGATCAATTCTAGGGCATTTGTTCATGACCTGTAGGGGCTTTTAATTGTTGCCTATAGAAAATTTAGCATACCAAATTTTTTTGCCATTTCATAAGTACCCAATTTTTAGGGAATGACATGCTGGGTATCTCTCTACTTTCTGCAATTTCATCTTTTACATTGTACTAAAAATTGGGTAATCTAATGCATTTGTGTTCCCTAGAATTAAAGCCAAACCAATGACGTACTAATGGGGGGGCAGAGGTGGGGCGGTCCTCCCTCAGTGCCGCACATTGGGGGGGTGTCAGGCCAGTGCTGCTTAAGGCTGGCACCTGCCTGGAGTGTTGGCTGACACCTGGTAGTAGCACATCGTAAGTGTGCCACTACCAGTTACATGTATTTTTGTCTGGCGCTGGCCCCCGATGACAATCCTCGGGTTGGTCTGTGCCATTTTTGCAGAGGAGGAGGGGGGACTGGCCTCCCAAGGGAGCATGGGGAGGAGAAACAGCCCACAGCACCACTGACACAATCACTATTATCACACTGCCGCCGCCGCCATCCAGGTATTGTGTCTTTGTCCAATCACAGGGCTGAGCATATACACACCACCAGCCTCTAGCATCTGTACTTTGTACTATTGCATGTGGGTTGTGTCAGTGGGCTCTGGGTGTGTGTGTGCGGGACCTGGGCATACACGGGGGGTATAAAGTGAGGGCAGGTGACAGCAGACACTACCTGAAGATCCATCTCATACTAGCTATGGCATAGGAGATTTATTCATGGTGATGGGTGTATACAATAACTAGATCCCCATGGAGGCATAGGGAAACATAGGCCAGTCTGGGGGGTGCCAGTTGGGGGAGGAGGGCCAGATAAAGGATCCGCCTCAGGTACCAAATGCTCTAGGTACGCCCCTGAGCCTAACTCCAGAATTAATTTAACTTTAAATATTTTTTGGACCAAGCCAATCCATTATTTCCTTTAATACAGTATGTTCTGGCAGCGCTATGGTCATGCTCCTGGGATAAAGTCAAGTTGCTGCTCAGCCATTCAAGGTTTGTAATTTTTGAATGATTACAAGGCTTCCTCTGATTGACCGAAGTGGAGTGGAATTCAGCTGACATCATGATCTCTACCTCAGCCAATCAAAGGAAGTCTTGTATTAATTTATAAAAAAACAAAGCTTCCTGTAAATAGCTGAGCAGCTCTCAACCCGACTCAATTTTGTTCTGGAAATGGGATGGGAAGTCCCTGCTGCAACACTGTTCTGTATACTAACTGTAACTGATGCTACATACAATTTTTACAGTGCTCACATTGGCCGCATGTATTAGTGAAGGAAATAAATAATCTAGACCAGCTTGGTCCAAGCAAACTACTTAAAGTTAAAGGGGTTGTAAAAGTTTTTTTTTTTTTTTAAATAACAAACATGTCAAGGGTTTTGCACAGAGGGGCCCCGATCCTCCTCTTCCAGGGTCCCCCAGCGGCACTCCTGGCTCCTCCTCTTCTCGAGTGCCCCCTCAGAGACCCGCATTCCCTTGGGGCACTCATGCGAGCACGCGCCTGAGTCCTGCTGCTGTGTCCATTAAAACATTGACACTGCTGTCCATTGACACAGACAGCAGGACTTGGCCCTGCCCCCGCCTCCCTTGTCACTGGCTTTGATTGACAGCAGAGAGAGCCAATGCTCCTGCTGCTATCAATCCAGTCAATGAGGTTCTGATACAGTGTCTGGAGCTGCTCTGCTCGTGCCCGTTGCTGGAACGATCGGGTTCTGTCATGTACCTGGGTGTATTTGAACCAGGATGTTCCTGGTCCCACAGCTGCAGTCTTGCTTGTTGTGTCACAGAGGAGCTCTGGAGTTATACCATTACCTTGGACTCATTAGCCCCACCTGCTGCCAGCTGTGGACAATCTACAATCAAAGCAGCCCATAAATAGCAGCACTTCCTATCTTTCAGTGACTAGCTTCCTCGTACTTTTGACTGCTTTTTGACTCTGAATACCGTGTTTGAGCTTCTGCCTGAATTCCTGACTACTCTCTAGCCTGCTGATTTTGAACTTCACCACCAGCTCGTGTATGACCTTTGCTTGCCTGACCAATCTCTGGATTTTGATTGTGTACTGCTTTGCCTGATCTTTTGCCGTTCTGATCTGCCTGACTAAGTTTTCGCCTGAATCCTCAGCACACAAGCTACACTTCGGACACTACCCATTACAGGTACCTTACATTACAAATGGGCCACAATGGCAGTGGACCCTGCTGAAATTGTTAAGGCGATTTCACGTCAGGAAAATTGATTGGAGCTCATGAACAGCATCTTTCTTCCCTGGACGCCAAGTTAGATGAACTTTGTACTATGCTTAAATCTTGCTTGCCTGGTCCTTCTGCAATGGTCCAGACTCCTACTCTAATCCACCCCACCTCTTCTGTACCACCCAAGCTTCCACTGCCTGAAAAATTTGGTGGTGATACTGAGGACTGCAGAGCCTTTTTAAATGTTTGCCGTTTGCATTTCCGCAACAACCCTGGGACTTTTAACACGACAAAAGTGACTTTTGTAATTTCCTTGTTAAAGGGGAAGGCCCTGGCTTGGGTCTCTCTTTACATGGAATGCAATAATCCTGTGCTGCTAGACGCTGACAAATTTCTGACTTCTCTCCAGACTGTATTTGGCAAGCCAGATAGAGCTTCTGCAGCGAGTACTCACTTTTGGACATACAACAAGGTACCAGGTCTGTGGCACAATAAGCTATTGAGTTCAGTACCCTGGTTGCTGAGACTAATTGGGACTCTAGGGCATAACGTGCAGCTTTCCGAAAAAGTCTTACATAACGCATCAAGGACGAATTAGTCTATAAGGATTCCCCAGAAGACCTTGAGAAATTCATAGAGCTGTGTGTTCGTCTGGATGTCCGGTATCATGAAAGGTGCCAAGAGAGACTTAGAACTCGCAAGTTTCCTAGTCCAGTTTACTGTTTGGCCCCTAACTTCCAAGCACCACCTCAGCCAGAACCTGAAATCTCAGTTGAACCCCAGGAAGCTGTGGAACCCATGGAAGTAAGCCGTATCCACCTAACTAAATCTGAGAAACAGCGGAGGCGTGCATAGCGCCTATGCTTGTACTGTGGACTTAAAGGACATTTGTTATCTGTCTACCCTTCCCGTCCAGTAAAAGGCAGGGTCTAACCAGTGTTGGAGGAGCTGGGTTAGACCTTACAGGTATATCCTCCAAGACCAAGATTACCGTTCCCACAATTATCGATTTACCCTCTAAACTTGTGAGGCTTTTGTGGATTCTGGAGCCGCTGGCATATTCTTGGACTACACTTTTGCTAAAGAAAATAAAATCCCATTTGTTCTAAAGTCTAGACCCCTGAACATTACCACCCTGAATGGACAACCCTTGGGAGATGGCACTGTAAAATCTGAGACTACGACTATCACCCTTCAGGTAGGCGTACTCCCCAAAGAGGAAGTTGTCTTGTCTGTTATTGATTCCCCACTTCTGCCCGTTATCCTTGGTTACCCATGCTACAACAACATAACCCTTCTTTTGATTGGGAAAATGGAGAACTAACCTCTTGGGGCTCGTACTGTCATCGAAAGTGTTTGTCTCAACACAAAAGACTTTCTGGTTGTCTGTTGGCTTCCGTGGCCATCCCACCTACCTTGCCTCATGAATACCATGAGTTTGCAGCTGTATTTTGCAAGCAATAGGCAGAGGTTTTACCTCCACATCGTTCTTTTGATTGCGCAATTAATTTGATTCCTGGAGCACCTCTTCCCAAAGGAAGGACCTGTCTTTGCCTGAACAAAAATCCATGGAGGAATACATGAAAGACAACTTGGAAAGAGATTTTTTCCGACCCTCTTCTTCTCCAGTAGGGGCAGGTTTTTTCTTTGTTGAAAAAAAAGATGGGGGTCTTTGACCATGCATAGATTGTCGAGGGTTAAATCAAATCACTATAAAAAACTCCTACCTTTTGCTTCTCATTCTTGAACTGTTTGATGTACTTTAGGGAGCCGTTATCTTCTCTAAGCTGGACCTACGAGGGGCTTATAATCTGATTCGAATTAAAGATGGAGACGAGTGGAAGACAGCATTAAACACTCATAATGGACATTTTAAATATCTGGTTAAGCCATTTGGATTGTGTAACGCCCCTGCTGTCTTCCAATGTTTCATGAATTACATTTTTCACGATTTCTGCAACAGTTTTGTGATCATTTACTTGGACGACATTTTAATCTTTTCAAGACTCATCTAGAGCACATCTCACATGTAAAGCAGCTATTACAATGACTGAGAGAAAAACATCTTTATGCGAAGATTGAGAAATGCAGTTTCCATCAAAGCCGTATTCCTTTCCTTGGATACATTATAAGTGCTGTCGGTTTCCAAAAACTTTCCACTGTCTTGCAATGGCCCCAACCGACCACTTTAAGAGGGCTCCAAAGCTTTCTAGGGTTCACAAATTACTATAGACATTTTATCAAAGGTTTTGCCTCCATTGTGGCCCCCCTTACAAATTGCAAGCTGTGGTCCGCAGAAGCAGAATCGGCTTTCCAGCAATTAAAAGACATGTTCAGCAAGGCTCCAATTCTTCAGCATCCAAATCCCGATCTCCAGTACATATAGTTGAGGTTGATGCCTCCGAAGTAAGAGCAGGTGCCGTGCTGTCTCAGAGACAGCCTAAGTCCGGTAGAATCCATCCAGTAGCGTTTTTTTCTAGAACGTTTTCTCCAGTGGAGATGAATTACGACGTTGAGAATCAAGAACTACTGGCCATCAAATTGGCATTGTCTGAATGGTGACATCTTCTGGAAGGGGTTCCCGAGTCTTTTTTCTATCCTCACTGACCATAAAAACCTGCTGTATCTTCAGACTGCAAGACATTTGAAATCACGTCAGGCTCGATGGGCTCTGTTTTTCTCCCGTTTTAATTTTGTTCTTTCTTATGTGCCTGTGCATAAAAACTAAAAAGCCGATACTCTTTCCAGACAGTTCACTACCTCTGAAGAAGATCAACCTACCGAGCAGTATATAATATATATAATCCCACCTCACAAAATTGTCGCACAGATCTCTACGGCTCTTTCCCAACAGTTACAAGAAACCCAGAATCATGTTCCCCAAGGCTTGAAGATACCACCAGGTCGGCTGTTTGTAGCCCCTAGCCTCAGAAAACCTGTACTCCTCTGGGCTCATGATGGTGTGTTATCTGGTCATCCTGGTGTTACCATCACTCTTAAAACCAACATCATGTCTGGTGGTCTCATATGAAAAGGGATGTTACTGACTATGTGGCTGCCTATCCAACTTGTGCTGCTAATAAAGTACCTCGCACTTTGCCTACTGGACTATTACAACCACTTCCGGCACCTCGCCAGCCTTGGACCCATTTGACTATGGACTTCATTACAGACTTACCCAAGTCAGAGGGCATGACTGCTATATGGGTCATAGTGGATCGCTTTTCCAAAATGTCTCATTTTGTGCCACTCCCGGGATTACCTACAGCAGAAGCACTGTCTACCCTCTTCCTTTCCCATATTGTGAGATATCATGGCATACCTACCAATGTCGTCTCAGAACACGGATCCCAGTTTGTTTCCCGATTCTGGAGAGCATTCTGCAAGAAACTGAGAGTAACATTCTCACTCTCTACCTCACATCACCCTCAAACAGATGGTAAAACCGAACGCATGAACCAGACCCTAGAAACCTATCTTCGACATTATGTCAATGCCTTACACTCCAACTGGTCTGAGTATTTGCCTTTGGCTGAGTTCACCATTAATTCCAGTTGGCACAGTGCTCTTCATACCACACCATTCTACACAGCCCTAGGCTATCACCCTCAGACTTTTCCTCTACTTCAGCCTTCTTTTGGTGTACCAGCAACAGATCTGCGGGTGAAAAATATTCTGCTACATTGGAAAAAAATGTGCTTATTACTACTGAAGTCAGCAGGCAAGTATGAGCTTTTCTCCAACAAACGAAGATGCCATATACCTCCATATGTGGTGGGGGACAGAGTTTGACTATCAACTAAATACGTGAGACTGAAACAACCTTCTTCAAAATTGGGCCCTCGATTCATCAGTTACAGAATTATTGCTCGAGTCGGGCCAGTCTCCTATTGGTTGAAATTGCCCTCCTCTCTCCGGATTCACCTCGTATTTCACGTTTCCCTCCTCAAAAAGGCAATTTTCAATTGCTACTCCAAAATGCAACAGCTACCTCCTCCTGTTCTTGTTGATGGACAAAATGAGTTTGTAGTTTCTTGATTCTAGAAGACAGGGTCGTGGCCTACAGTATCTGGTTCATTGGAAGGGATATCCCATCACAGACTGTTCCTGGGTCCCAGCCAAAGATTTGCATGCTCCTGCTCTTATTCAAGACTTCCATGCCCCCTTTCCCACTAAACCCCGCTAGGCCCCAGGAGGGGTGGAGGAGTGGACTGTATTTCACGTTTCCCTAGTGGAGGAGGGGGCCCTGTCATGTACCTGGGTGTATTTGAACTGGGATGTTCCTGGTCCCATGGCTGCAGTCTTGCTTGTTGTGCCACAGAGGAGCTCTGGAGTTATAGCTATGTTCTTTTAGTTTTATGCATTACATTGGACTCACTAGCCCCACCTGCTGCCAGCTGTGGACAATCTACAATCAAAGCAGCCCTTAACCACTTTAAGACCGGGCCTCTTTTTCAGACTTGGTGTTTACAAGGTAAAAACACATTTTTTTGCTAGAAAATTACTTAGAACCCCCAAACATTATACATTTTTTTCTAACACCCTAGAGAATAAAATGGCGGTCATTGCAATACTTTTTGTCACACCGTATTTGTGCAGCGGTCTTACAAGCGCACTTTTTTTGGAAAAAAATTAACTTTTTTGAATAAAAAAATAAGACAAGAGTAAAGTTAGCCCAATTTTTTTATGCTGTGAAAGATAATGTTACGCCGAGTAAATTAATACCCAACATGTCACTCTTGTAATAGAAAAAAGCATGACAGGTCCCCTTAAATATGTAAAAAAGTTAATAAAGCGCTACCATCAACCTTAATATAGCACAGTGATCCAATAAAAAATGTGATCCAATAAAGGATGTGATCCTATAAAAAATAAATAAACTAATCATAAATATGTGTCCAGTAAACCACACTAGATATAAATTAATTACTGTTCTTACAAAATGCTTGTAGATTTCTGGAAATACTGGGAAAGACGTCAAATACCACTCATTTGTAAGATAAAACACAAAAGGACAATGATACCCATAGGATCAGGTGTGTAGTCTCTGATGATGTTCACATGTGGTGGATTGCTTTCAAACCTTCATTGCTTTCAATCCTTCATAGATCGATATCGCTCAAACAAAAGAAAGGACATACCTCATTGAGCAAATAAATAAACAAAAAACGACATGTAGGTAATAAAACACAGTTGCACTCACACATGCCCAGCAATTAGATTGCATTTAAGAAGGTCAGTTGCATATATTCAGACACAATCTCCTCACTTAGCTGTTCCTGCTCACATAGCACTGGGGTTACTGGCTCCTCCTACGTGTTACATCACTGGCACATGACTTTTGTCACCTGCCAGTGATGTAACACGTAGGAGGAGCTCTGGCAGCAAAAGAGTTTTTTGAATTTTCAGGCCTTAATAAAAAAAGACTCATTTCCCACTGAATTATTGTTTTTTGTTTTTTGCATTGGTACATATCTCACATGGCAGTACCCAGCTACCAATGTCCTTTTTTACCAAAAGCTTGAAAGCTGGCATTGAAAAATACAATATTCATCTCCCATAGACTTTATTTATTATGTTAAGGGTTTGGATTTTTTGAAGTGTTCAGCAAATGTCTATAGAGATGAATTTTGCCCAATTCACCCATCATTGTTTAGCAGTTACTCTTACAATATGCTGGCAAAGGCCCACATTAGTATACAAATAATGTAACTAGTTAGAGGACTGTAATAGATAAAAAAAAAAAAAAGTTTACAGCTGAGCTAGAGGAATTGATGTTTTCCCAACAAAGCTGGAGTTTAACTTTCCGTATGTACTTTTATGTTGCAGATTTCATTTCTAATGAATGTTATTTGGATATGAATTCAAAATGAATAAATGATGAATTTCAGGGGAATTAAGGCTGTGTTCTTCAATTATAGTATTTTATGATTTCTATATTCTATGAGACTCTTCTTTAAGCCTAATTGCAGAAAAATAAAACATGCTATATAACAAAAGAAAGAACATGCTCTATTATATAAATTACAGTAGGTGTTGAAGGCCAATGGAACACAATCAATAAATATAAGCAGATCTGATAAAACGTTAATATTTGTAAAGTCATAAACAAGATTCAATTTTAAATTATGAGTGAAATGTTTCAGATTCTGTTGCTGGAATCAGTTTAATATGGCTAGAAATTGGAAGCATTTTAAAGTACTATTTAAGTTTTAAAGGAAGATTTTTTTCAAATTAAGTTTATCTTCCAGCTTTTTAGTCACTGTGGCATAAATCATAAAATTGGAGTGTAAAATACATTTTCCATTTTCTTGCATTATACCAACTTTTTCTATTAACTATATTTTATAGTGCATAGCTTTTATTAAATGTGTTTCTATGGCAAGATCATGGGTAATCAGTGAATATCTCTTGAATTTTTTCTTTTTCTTCGCAGAAATATGCTATGAGAATGACTGGCATTTCAATGCATAATCTATTTTAAATTGCTGCAAAACTATATTATGATTGGAAACCTTGCGGGCATAGTAAAATTAGTTTTAACTTACTTTCAAGAAATCTAAGACATCCTGTATTCTATAGAAGGAAGAAATATTGTTACTGATCATGTAACTCAAAAAATTGTACAGGCTAAACACTATGAGAATGTATTAGAAACAGATGGTTACCAGAAATCTTTTTATGCCATCAAATTCTGTGTAGTCTAGAGGAAGCGTATGCATGGTATTCTTATATGGTTTTGGGTTAATGGGTGACATCACTGTATAAATGTGTTCCTGCAACAAACCTCTTGCCTCTTGGTTCTAGTTGTATAAATATGCAAAGCTGGTTTTACCTGTAGAAAAATCACTATCAGTTTGTTGAACAATATAGCTGGAAGACTGTTATGATTTTTTTTTTGTCCTTTTTTACAGTATTAGGCTGGGTTCACACTTGTACGACAAACGCTCTGACATTGGGAGCTCATGACGTGTGAAAATTAATGTTTCCCTATGAGAGCCATCTTAACTGGTCCGAAACAAGTTGAACCGACTTTGAAAATGCTCCCTGCACTAGTATGGTCTGACTTTCATCCAGCTTCAGCCCATTGAATATCACTGAAGTCGGTTCAAAGTCGGATCGCCGTCTTAACTTATCTGACTTTGGCATGCGACTTTTGCCCTGATGATCTTGAAGGGGAACCCCACGCCTATCCCTTCAGCCTGGTATGGATTTTAAGGGGAACTACCATGCCGAAAAAATGACGTGGGGTCCCCCCAAAATTCATACCAGACCCTTATCTGAGCACTCAGCCCGGCAGGTCAGGAAAGGGGGTGGGAACAAGCGAGCGCCCCCCTCCTGAACCGCACCAGGCCGCATGCCCGCAACATGGGGGGTGGGTGCTTTGGGTAGGGGGGCCTTGCACCCCCACACCAAATCACCTTGTCCCCATGTTGATGAGGACAAGGGCCTCTTCTCGACAACCCTGGCCGTTGGTTGCTGGGGTCTGCAGGTGAGGGGCTTATTGGAGTCCCCAGATCCCGGCCCCCCACTCTATGTGAATGAGTATCGGGCACATTGTACCCCTACTCATTCACCTAAAAAAAAAGTGTCAAAAATAAAACAGTACACAGGTTTTTTTTGTAATCCTTTTATTTTGTATGTGTACCCAGAACTGTACAATACAAACCAAGCAGGGAAGAGCATAAAAGGGGTACATAGATAACCAACATGCAGTAAAAACTGTGCATAATATGGACTGCTCAGCTATAATGAGCATAATACAGTAAAACAGCAAAAATGATCGCAGTCATCAGAGCTTAGAGATCAGACAAACTTTAAATTGGTTATCAGCCAACAGAACTACTGGCTTAGCTAGAAGTAACAGATAGCGCCTCAAAGTAATGTAATAAAGTCCTGGGGTCTTCAGGCACTTAGCTACAGAGGAGGGAAAAGAGGGGGTAAAGAAGAAAAAGAAGAAAAAATGATAAAGGAAGGGTGGAGGGGGAGCAAGGAGGAGGTGAAGAGATGTATGATCAGAGAAGAAAAATAGCAAGGTCGCTCGCCCAAGGCAAAAATGGTAAAACCCAGGAATTCACCCGGGTTGTGAAACCTCTCCTAAATAGGCATCCGTGTTTACAAAATGTTGCCATGGCCTCCAGGTGTTCCGAAAAGTCTCCTCCCGATTGTATAAAGATGCCGTAAGATCCTCCATGTCTCTAATATTGGGTTACCACAGCTCTCCATCATAGAGGAATACAGGTCTTTGCAGCGTTTAACAACTGGATCATGAGAGATGCCTTATATTTTTGATGGGCCGTGTTGTGAGGTGCACACCGCCGGGTTTCCTGCTAGATCAACATTGGTCAGATCTTTAATGGTAAAGGTCACTTCCTGCCAGAATGGTTTGACTCTTGGGCAGTCCCAGAAAATGTGGAGCATTGTGCCTCGATCAGCGTTGCATCACCAACACGTATCTGGTACCTGTGGAAAAATGCGGAGTAGAGTAATGGGAACCCTACACCACCTAGTCAAAATCTTGTAGCTGGTTTCTTGGACCTTAGTGGCAATCGAAGATTTCTGAGCAAAATGAAGAATTTTCTCCTTTTGTGGATCAGTAACATGCATAGTAAGATCTGATTCCCACTTAAGGAGGAAAGCCGGGGTAAAATCTTTTGGTTGGATCAAGGCAGTGTAGATAGTGGAAAGACAGTGGCGAATTGGTTCCCATTTATGGCAGATGCTCTCTATTTCCGTAAGTTGATGGGAAAAACCTGGAGAATGAGCAAAGAAAATGCCTGAGCTTAAAGCTACCCCAAAGGTCTAATGGGGGAATTGAGGTGTTCATAAGGGCAGTGGAGGAAAGTTTGCCATCGGGCCCCAAGAAGTTGCAAAGATGGAGATGACCAGTGAACAACAAACTTTGGAACTGTGGATTGTGGAGGCCTGGTTGGAATTCCGGCTTCCCTAGAATAGGGATCATGGGTGACGGCAAGTACACAGGTTTTTAAAGTAATTTATTAAGGCGGCTCCATTGTTGCTTGTGATCTTTTCTCCCCTCTCCGGCTCTTCTGCCTCCTCCGCTGATGTCATCTGCCTCTGCTAGTTCTTGTCCCTTCTCCGGGTCTTCTACACTCTCCATTGATGTCTTCTAGCCCTCTCAGGTTCTTTTCCCTCTTTTCACTGTCTTCTGCCTCTGCCGGGTCTTCTCCGCGGTCTTCTCGCTCTTTTTGCCGGGTCTTCCCTGCTGTCTCCTCCCTCTGTTCTTCTTCCGATGTTGACTCAACGCTCTTATGTTGGCATGGGGCAGGGTCACTGGGTATCATCATCCGGAGGCCCCACCCATTATGACGTCACCACCTGGGATATGATGGGGTGGTGACATCATAAGGGGCATGTTCTCATCAACATGGGGATAAGGTGCTTTGGGGTGGGGGGGTGCAAGGCCCCCTGCCCCAAAGCACCCACCCCATGTTGGGGGCATGCTGCCTGGTATGGTTCAGGGGGGCACTTGCTCCTCCCCACCCCCTTTTCTGACCTGACCAAAGTGCCTGCCTTGTCGGGATAAAAGTCGGATCCCCGTTCATTAAAGTCGGACAGATGTCGGACTTCAAGTCGCAGGGCAAAGTCGGATCCACAGTCGTATGACTGTCGTGTCATACCAGTGTGAACCCGGCCTTAAAGCTCATCCTTAGACATGACAGTTCCCCTTCCATTCTCTACTCCTAATCATTCTCACTTATTTACTCGATTTAAATAAAAAATATTATTTTTAAAGCTTTTACAATACTTATCCATGTCCACCATGCTTGTCCCCTGCCTCTGCTTTTCTTGAGAGTCAATAAGTGTAATTCAGAAATGCGGTTTATGCCCAACAACCAATTGTCTCTTCCTGATTCCATCTCTCTAAGGCATCTTAAAACAAACCTTTCTGCTGAACAGTCAGAAGTTCCCACCATGTAACCAAGTTAGGGACACCAGAAGGAGGACCCTGCAAATAAGAAGAAAAAGACCTCAGATTCAGAGTCTTATGTGACCATAGGTTTAAGTAAGAAATTTTAGGACTTTTAGACTATTTTTCAAATAAACCATATGATTCTTTTTTTTGGGGGGGGGGGGGGGGGGTGAAGTGCTTAGAGTTCCATTTTAAAAACACTGATAATTCTGAATGTATTTTTGCTTGATACCTGAATTGCTTGAACCTTTCTCATGAACCTTTCTCATGAGAGTCTCCTCACTGAGTACCTGCTATTTTCGGAGCGTCTGACCAGCTGCTATCACTGGGCAGTCTGGGACTCGGAGTGACCGGTGGCGAGTGAGGAGCGAGGAGGTGTCTCTAGACAGAGAAACCGGCACTTGAAACAGCCAACTGCACGGAAGTATATCTGCCGGAGCCGCTGTAGCTGCTGCGCCTGCGCGATCCAGACAAGTGGAGCGGTAACAGGAGGCCGCTGCAGAGTGGTGAAGGAGGAAAGCCGGCGATTGTGGAGTTGGTGGACCCCTGGAGTACCTGCGCTAAAGGGAACGGCAGCACTTCTGGAGGTTAGTCGGGGGGGCTGGATGCTGCATCCCGGAAACCTGAAGACCGGAGCAGACAGGTGAGCGGGACTTTGAAATAGGGTTCAGACCTGTCAAATTACTGCGCTTGGCAAAGGGAAAATGCTTATGTGACCCTACACCATAACAGGGGGACCGAGGACTTTACGGGTACCTGCGGTACATTTGATTAGTGTACTGGGCATTACTAAGTGTACTAAGTATTTAAGCTGTACAAACACGAATACCGGTCGATTGGAGGTGGAAGGGCCGCTGATGGTGCTTTTTTATCAAAAGGGACAGTGCTTGTCTGTGCAATCCAGGCCCCCACAGTTCATTGTTTTTTCTCTCCATTTTTCACCCCCGGTGTCATCTGGCACCTGGCTATATAAAGTTAACAATAGCAATGTCAAGGAGGAGGGGGGAGGAGCCAGTCAACATGGAGAATTTGGGGCCCCAATCACTGCGGTCAGCGAAGGAGAAGGGAAACCAGGCGGCAGCAGCAGCAGCAAAACTGGAGAGATTTGCACATACCCCTGAACAGACACCCACCAAAAATGGGCAAGTATCGCAAGTCAAAGCCCCCGGGGATAGGAAAAGTCAGGGACAGGTGTCATCAACTCCAGCTGGAACAGGACACAAGAACCCGAATGTTAATAAAGGCACAGGGGTAGTAGAAAAGGCCCATATGCCATTACCATCCACCGTCTCCGTTATAGAGGCAGAACCTTCCTTAAAGGAGGTATTACAAGCGATTAATTCATGTAAAATATCAATGGAGGGGTTAAGCTGTCAAATTAAAGAGGTTAAAGATGAACTGTTACTAATAAAGCAGGAACTGCAAAAGGCAATAGGCAGGATAACTGGCCTAGAGGGAAGAGTGAGTCAAATAGAGGATGACGTATTTCCCCTACAGAAAGATGTTAAAACCATGAAGGATCAAATGGGCAGAATTAATGAGAAAATGGATGAAATGGAAAACCGTCTGAGAAGGGATAATATAAGGATAGTGGGCCTCCCAGAGAGATGTGAGGGGCATAGCCCTATTGCTTTTCTGGAAAGATGGCTCATAGAAGTATTTGGAAGAGACGTATTCTCTCTGCAGTTTGCGATTGAGAGAGCTCATCGGGTCCCTTTTAGGGCTCCGCTCCCTGGAGGCCGCCCTAGGTCCTTACTAATGAAATTCCTGAATCATTATGACAAAATAATTCTGCTACGTAAAGCGAGAGAGAAGGGGCCTGTTCTCTACAATGGAGCAAGAATTTCTTTTTTTTCGGACTTTTCACCGGAGCTGCAGAGACGCAGGGAGGGTTTTTTGGATATTAAACGTACCTTACAAAAATTTGAAGTTAAGTATGCTCTACTGTACCCAGCCAGGCTACGGGTAGAAGCATTTGGGGAGGTCCTTTTCTTTGACTCTCCGACAGGAGTAACATGATGGTATGAAGAAAATAAACAAAGACTGAAACCTAAGGAACGCAGCCCAGAGAGTTAGGGCATCCGATAACAAGATTTGAACTATGGGAAGGAATGTGGACTTGGTATAGAATGGAAGAGGGATGTTGTATGTTAAAGTAAGAATGTGGGTAGAGGGGGATATTACACTTAAAATATGGCACATATGGATATTACTGGTAGCGGGAGGGGGGGGAATGTTAGGCAGGGGTATATCACAAGGAACATATGAGGTGGTCACGTATAAAGCCCCAAGGGCAAACCTGGTAAGGTAGGGGAGGGGGGGGAGGAAGAGGGTGGGGGGGGCTGGTGGGAGGGAGGGAGATGGGGGGGTGGTTGGGTGGTGGAGAGGATGGGGGGTTGTAAAGTTAAGACAGAGAGAATTTAAAATGTACTTAGAACCTGGGGTGGTACACAGGGAGGTAGAAGGGGGGGAGGGGGGATGTTGGGGTAAGCACATGCGTGGTAAATATGATAAGAACACTAGGTACAAGAAAATGGAAGATAAAGGGGGACACTTGGAATGTTCACTAGAAGGGAAGATAATAGAAAATAACATGGTATGCCCTATGGGTTCGAATGCATATTACGGTATTAATAGAGGGGTTTTGTTTTAGTTGTCTCACGGGTTTTGGAGTTATTATGGGTAAGGAGGGATTATTATTTGGTGTAAGGCAATATACCAGGCCTAAAGTTAGAGTGTCCACTCTGTTCGGATTTAGTACAACTGGGTTTCCGGGCGCCAATTTCTCTCTGTTGCATGCTTGATGCAGTCCAAGGTTCTTAAAATAGGCTCCTGGAACATTCGGGGGATGGGGAACCCAAATAAGAGGTCTGCCATTTTTTCGCTGTTGGAGATAAGAGGGGTGGGGTTGGTCTGCCTACAGGAAACCCACTTGACAAAGGAAACGATGAAATATCTCCCAAGCAGGAGGTTTCAGGCCCAGTACCATTCGGTTTACTCCTCCTATTCTAGGGGGGTGAGCATAATGGTGACAAGAGGCGTGGTGTTCTCCTGTAGGCAGGCCAGGGTAGATAGTATGGGTCGCTATATTTTTCTACACTGTTCAATTGAAAATAGAATGTATGTTATAGCCAACATTTATATCCCTCCGCCTTTTAAACTGGAGGTATTGTATAATCTAATGGAGTTTATGTTGGACAAAACAGATACCCCAGTAATAGTTGTAGGGGATTTTAACGAGGTGATGAATAGAGATTTGGATAGATTCCCACCGAGAGCCCAAATAAATAACGTAGCAGAGGGTAGGTTGGGCCAGTTCCTAGAAGAGGCAGGTCTGACAGATGTATGGAGGGTCCGGAATCCTGGAGTAAGGCAATATTCCTGCTTTTCGGCCTCCCATTCCACCCTCTCCAGAATAGATATGACCCTGGGCAATGCGGAAGCGATACCAATGATAAAGGATGTAATATACTTTCCGAGAGGGGTCTCGGATCACTCTTTGATGGTGACCGCAGTGGGTATAGGGGGCAGGGAGGCTAGAGGATTTTGGAAACTAAGTCCATACTGGTTGGAGTTAATGGGGGAACCAGAGAGGATAATAATAAAGCTAAAAGATTTTATAAAATCCAATGAAGGTTCAACTACAGCAGGTATACAATGGGACGCATTGAAGGCATTCCTTAGGGGTATTCTGATTCAGGGGGTGGCAGGGGTTAAAAAGAGGGCAAGGGAGTGGGAGGAAGGGATTAGGAGGGAGCTGGAGATGGCTGAAAAGCAATTTCTAGAGGGCCCAACACCAGAGAGACAGAAGGTATGGGATGATAAACAGGAGACCTATAGAACAGCAGTCTTAAAGAGGGGTGAAAATAAGCAACTTTTTCAGAAGCAACGAACCTATGGGGAAGGAGAAAGTGTGGGACGTATGCTGGCTTACTTGGTGAAAACCAATTCCTCCTCCTCGACGATCCCTGCAATTAGGACCCCAAATGGTGAGATATTCTCTCAGAACTTAGTAATAAGGGACGCATTTGGGAAGTATTATGAAAACCTGTATAGGTCACAGGGGAGTGCCGGAGAGGAGGACTTGGATATTTTCTTTGAGGATATACGGGTCCCTACGGTTGCTGAAGAGGACAGAGAGGGCTTAGATGCGCCTATCACATTAGCTGAACTACAACAAGCGGTAAATGGAATGGCAAACCAAAAATCCCCGGGGCCGGATGGCCTTCCGGTAGAAACCTATAAGCAATACGGGAAGATCTTGCTTCCAGAATTACTTAAAACACTGAATTGGGCTTTACAGGTAGGGAGTTTGCCTGTCTCTATGACTGAAACAAATATTATTTTACTCTATAAAGAGGGGGGTGACCCGTTGGAACCGTCGGCATATAGGCCAATATCCCTGTTGTGCACGGACACCAAGATTCTGGCGAGGGTGCTGGCAGCCAGGCTTAACAAAATTACTCATAAACTCATACACCCGGATCAAACGGGATTTATTTCCCATAGGACCACGAGTATGAACATCAGGAGGGTATATTTGAACCTCCAGACCCGGACAGAGAATATGGGATCAAGAGCGGTGGTGTCCCTGGACATAACTAAGGCCTTTGACAGCCTGGAGTGGACCTATCTCTGGCGGGTTCTGGAAGAGTTTGGCCTAGGCCCGGTTTTTATAAAATGGATAAAAATATTGTATAAGGGCCCAAGTGCGAGGGTTAAGGTCAATAAAGATTTTTCAGAGAAAATATGTTTAGAAAGGGGGACAAGACAGGGGTGCCCTTTGTCCCCCCTGCTTTTTGCCCTTGCCATGGAGCCATTAGCAATTCATATCAGGTCTAGTTCAAAGATAGAGGGGTTTGTAAGAAGAACAGGAGAGGAGAGGATTGCCCTATATGCCGACGACGTCCTGTTGTTTCTTGGAGATACGGGAAATTCCCTTAGGCAGGTAATGGATACCATGGAGAGGTTTGGTAAGGTGTCAGGTATAGTGGTGAACTGGAGGAAATCGGCATTAATGCCAATAGACACCCCTAATAGCTCTGTGTTGTCGGGTATGTCCCACCTAAAAGTTGTCTCAACAATTCGCTATCTGGGTATAAATATGACAAAAGATCCTAACCAGTATATTGAAGATAACATAGCTCCATTGTTGGGCAAATTTAAGTGTAAAATAGATATTTGGAGCCGGTTGCCCCTGTCTGTAGCAGGGAGAGGCAACCTAATCAAGATGGTGTGGCTGCCTCAACTACTATACTTGTTACACAATTCACCAGTGTGGGTGAATAAAAGGTGGTTTAAAAAAATCGACATGCTATTTAGGGAGCTCCTATGGAGGAGGGGGAAGGCTAGGATCAGCCTTCAGAGCTTACAACTACCAGTTAAAGAAGGAGGAATGGCCCTCCCGCATCCAGGGTGTTACTTCCTGGCAGCACAGTTGCAGTATATAGGGGTTGGAAGTGCTGACAGAGGTCTGTTAACCCTGGAGGCGCCACACAAAATGGTGGTGGAGGCACTGGAGGCAGATTCTCTGCCCGGCAATGATCCAACATCAAAGTTGATAATAAAAGTCTGGAAGGTAACTAAGAGTATAATGGGATATGTTGGGTTTACAGAATATGCCCCCCTTTGGCATAATAGGAACTTACAGGAGATCATGGCCATGGGGGAATTTAAGGAATGGGCGAGGTGGGGCATAAATAGACTATCCCAGTTGTACAAAGGGAACGTATTAAAAACTTTCGAGGATCTCCAAAAGGAAAATGGCATTCCCAGACAAACATTCTTTAGGTATCTACAAATGAGAACTGCTTTGGGTGTACAATTTAGGGCAAGCCCCCTGGTATGGACAGATGCTGCATTGCTTCAGAAAGTGGTTAAACCTGGGAAGATAAAGGGTTTTATCTCAGGGATATATGCCCAACTGTGCAATAAAAGTATTGCAGGATCAGTACATCTTGGTTGCAGGGAGAGCTGGGAGACGGATGTGGGAAAACTAACAGATGTACAATGGAGGGAAATACTGGAGATAGGGCAGGAGGTCTCAGTCTCTCCTGCACAGAGGTTCTCTCATTTAATGTTGGTGCATAGAGCATATTATACCCCAAAAAAATTATTCCGTTTTGGCGTAAGATCAGATGCCAGTTGCCCTAGGTGTGGGGCGGAGGGTGACCTGATACACATGGTATGGAGGTGCCCCAGGCTAGTTCGTTACTGGCGTGGGGTAGTAGAGTCCATTAGTAGTAGGTGGGGGATACCTTTGGAGGCAGATACCAGATTTTGTATCTTTGGCTATAAAGTGTGGGGTCCAGAGGAGGTAGCGGTTAAAGCAGTGGTTTTGAGATGCCTGTATCAAGCCCGGAAGCTTATTATGCAAAGATGGCAAACAATCCTCCCCCTGACAGTTGAGGAGTGGGTTAAGATAGTGAATGATATAGTATGGAAGGAGAGAGCCCTATATGTTAGAAGAGGGAACCTTAAAAAATTTGAAAAGATGTGGAACCCATGGCTAATAAGTATTGGATGTCAAGACTAAGGGAATTGAGGCAGGACCTGGCCTAGGGTGGGAGGGGAATAGGAATAAGTAGGCGGGATAGGGGAAAATGACTACCTGATGCCTTAATATACAGTACAAAAACCCAACCGGTGGATAAAATAAATAGATGTAATGGGATCATGGTAGGAACAGATGGGGGGGTATATGGCCTCTTGTCTAGTCTACTACGCTTGCCTGAAATTGTGGTTGTTTTAATATGTTTGTTGAAGGTATGTAATTTAAGAAATGCCAATAAAGATTATTAAAAAAAAAAAAAAAAAAAAAGAATTATTGACCAAAGAGGCCTTAGTGATTGTGCCTGTATGACTGAACAAAGGACATTGGGTTGTTAGCTCCTTCAGGAGCAAGGACTAACTTAAAGTGATATTAAAATAATTTTTTTTCTAAATAACAAACATGTTGTACTTACCTGCTTTGTGCTGTGGTTTTGCACAGATCAGCCCTGATCCTCCTCTTCTCGAATCCCTTGCCGGCCCTTCTAGCCCCTCCTTTCTGCCAAATGTCCACAGAGCAAGCAGTTTGCAATGGGGGCACCCTAGCAGGCTCACTCCTAACCACGGCTCCGAGTGTCCATTTATACACAGAGCTGCGGCTCAGCCCCGCCCTCTCTCACCTCATTGGCTCACTGGCTGTGATTGTCTGCTGTCTTAGGCAATGAGAAAGAAAAGACCCTGAAAACTGAGGCTCTCGTGCACATCTCTGGAGGAAGATCAGGCTCAGAAAAGTATTGGGGGGGGAGGGGGCTGGGGGGGCTGTTACACAGAAAAAGTTTTTTACCTGCATGCATAGAATGCATGCAGGTAAAAACCTTCATGCATAGAATGCATGAAGGTAAAAAACCTTCATCCTTTACAAACACTTTAAGTGATCTATGCACACTATATAGCAATGCAGCATACATTGGTTCTCTATAAATAAAATAAACAGACACACAAAAACATTTACAATTTGCTTTTCACTTCTAGTAATGCAGCTGTCAAGGGGAACTTCCACTTACATTAAAGAAAGAATTGTCCCCAGCAAACAAAGAGTATGGTACATTTTCTTACAAGGTTTCTGGTAATATGAAACAAAATAAATTTAGGTTGGATGCCTTTTTCACAAAAAAATGGCTTCTCCATCTATAATAAGTAGAATTCATTAGTGGTGTAATTGATCCTGGGAGTTAAACAGACTGCGCAAGGTATTTCATTTTACATTGTGAGGACTAATTGACAACTATTTTGTTTTATTATTTATTTATTTATTTCATTTTTGCCTTTCTCTGAATAAAAAAAATATTAGAAAAGTACATGATAGATTCTGGTATTTTTTTATAATAAATGATGGTACAGGTATACCCCACTTTTAAGTACACAATGGGGTTTATTTACTAAAGCTGGAAAGTGCAAGATCAGGCTCACTTTTGCATAGAAACCAATGAGCTTCTAACCCTAGCTTGTTCAATTAAGCTTTGGTAATAAAACCTGGAAGCTCATTGGTTTCTATGCAGAAGGGAGCCTGATTTTTCACTTTCCAGCTTTAGTAAATAAACCCCATTGTGTACTTAAAAGTGGGGTATGCCTGTATTATATAAAAATTACAGGTTCACAAGCACACTCTTTCCACGTTGTGCAAAATAGTGGGAATCATCTTTCACTGTCATTATTTAGTAAGAGCTATTATCATTTATTTTCTGCAGCAGAAGGGTTAATCAACTGGAAGAGTGCTGTCACATATACCCTTATCAAAAAGTAGATACATGTCTCCTAATACATACTTCCAGTCCCCATATAGTCACACAATGTGACTTCGAGATCAATTTATGTAGTGTAAAATTGAGCTTGATATGAGTCAGAAATTCGCTTTGTAATGTAATGTAGTAGATTGGGAAAGGTGCCAGAATCAAGTTTAATGAAATAATAGATGTGAATGGAATCACAAAGTATTTCTCCTTCCTGTGGTTCTATGCTATGATTTGGGACACTTGGGCCTATAGTTGCTAATAACTAGATTCTAACATGTTGAGATGATGAAATATGTAACTAGAGGAAAATGTTATTATGCTTAGGAAAACAGATGAAATGTTTGAAGGCGTAGATTAAAAATAGGAACAATTGATTGAGCTATTTCACCTATTTTTAGGGCCTTATTTTCATTTTTGGCACAGTGAATCCTATGCCTGGGCACAAGTTTCCTTGTGTTTTCTTTCTTTACACACTTTTTTTTCAGAAGAAAACATGTAAAACCAAAACATATAAAAATATAAATTAAAAATTATAAGACCCCCCCTTCCACATGGACAAACATACAAACATACATAAACACATATGCATTCAGAATGTGTGTGTGTGTATATATATATATATATATATATATATATAGAGAGAGAGAGAGAGAGAGAGAGAGAGAGATCTATATCTATACTGTGTAGATATATACTGTAAATAGATATGTATATATATCCGGGGTGCTATAATCTATTAAAATCTATAAGCTTTGACAGTTAGTCAGTGTTTACCTATCAAAGTGATTGGCTAATTGGAAAGTAGGGGAGGATTTATTACATCCTTCGATGTTATCAGGGTCAAAGCCACAGATTTTAGTGCCCAGAACTTTAGGGACCTATGATATTATTCTAATCTTCTAAAGGCATGATGCCAGCTCTTAATGGGTTTAATTTACTAAGAAACTATAGAAGGTTCATTTATCATGCTAAATAAGTAAACGTTATCTTTAAATGTAAAAACCATGCACAAGGGAAAAAAATTGAATCTTTGCTTGTGCATGATTGGATGATTGAACTCAACACAGCTTCTCCTTAATCACTAAGTGAACATTCACTTTGCAAAATAAACAACCTCTGTTCCTTTAGTAAATCATTCTTAATGTCTGTACTTACTGTGCAATTCATTTTTAGGTGTAGTTTGACAGGTGTTCTTTAAAGTTCAAACAATTTGATAGTTACCTTTTTTATTGCCGTCAGCAGGCTTAATCATCTCCTTGGGGAAGATGCAGACTGTAGTTGGGGACCTAGAGAATTTTATCTGTAATCACTATTATTTGGTCATGATCAACTCATGGACATGATTAACCCTTGCACTGTCACCAACATAGTTATGTTAGGGAGTGCAATGAGTGGATGAAAACAAACCTACAGCTGCTATTGTGGCTGTAGGCAGGGCCGTCTTTAGCGCAGGGCAAACGGGGCACTTGCCCCGGGCCCAATCTTTGTTGGGGGGCCCACGCTAGCCGTGAATTGGGGCCCCGATCACAGCTTTGCAGAGCGCACAGAGGACACGGGAGGATGTATTCCTCGCTAGCCAGCTGAGAGGGGGCGGGGCCGGGAGCTCCACTGATGCTCTGACCCCGCCCACGTGCAGCCTGTGTACTCGGAAAAGAGCTTCTGTAGTGAGAGCCAGTGATCGGAGTGCGAGTGTCAGTGGAGCTTCTGGCCCCGCCTCTATACTGGCTGGTGAATACAGAGGTCCGGGGGCGGGACCGGGAGCTCCAATGACACTCCCACTCCGATCACTGGCTCTCACTACAGGCGCTCTATTCCCAGTACACAGGCTGCACTTGGGCGGGGTCAGAGCGTCAGTGGAGCTCCCGGCCCCGCCCCTCTCAGCTGGCTAGCACAGAATACATCCTCCCATGTCCTCTGTGCGCTCTGCAAAGCTGTCATCGGGGCGACAATTCATGGGTGATGTGGGCCCAGGGCCCACCCAACAAAGCATCAGTGGAGCTCCCAGCTGCTTTAGTGAGAGCAGAGAGTGGAAGCCCCGTCCACAGTCTTAAATGTATGTAATGAGTTTGGCTGGCCAGGTATGTCCTTACAATCATAAAATGCCTGACTGTTTAAACCCTGAGCTGTGTTATTTAACTGTAAAGCTGTGCATTGCTGAAAGTTCTCTGACCATCCCCTGTATAATGTCTGCAGTCTCTGATTGTCTCCTGCAGTATGTCCGCAGTCTCTGATTGTCTCCTGCAGTATGTCCGCAGTCTCTGATTGTCTCCTGCAGTATGTCCGCAGTCTCTGGTAATCTCCTGCAGTATGTCTGCAGTCTCTGATTGTCTCCTGCAGTATGTCCGCAGTCTCTGATTGTCTCCTGCAGTATGTCCGCGGTCTCTGAGTGTCTCCTGCAGTATTTCCGCAGTCTCTGATTGTCTCCTGCAGTATGTCCGCAGTCTCTGGTAATCTCCTGCAGTATGTCCGCAGTCTCTGATTGTCTCCTGCAGTATGTCCGCAGTCTCTGATTGTCTCCTGCAGTATGTCCGCAGTCTCTGGTAATCTCCTGCAGTATGTCTGCAGTCTCTGATTGTCTCCTGCAGTATGTCCGCAGTCTCTGATTGTCTCCTGCAGTATGTCCGCGGTCTCTGAGTGTCTCCTGCAGTATTTCCGCAGTCTCTGATTGTCTCCTGCAGTATGTCCGCAGTCTCTGGTAATCTCCTGCAGTATGTCCGCAGTCTCTGTTTATCTCCTGCAGTATGTCCGCAGTCTCTGAGTGTCTCCTGCAGTATGTCCGCAGTCTCTGGTAATCTCCTGCAGTATGTCCGCAATCTCTGATTGTCTCCTGCAGTATGTCCGCAGTCTCTGATTGTCTCCTGCAGTATGTCCGCAGCCTCTGATTGTCTCCTGCAGTATTTCCGCAGTCTCTGATTGTCTCCTGCAGTATGTCCGCAGTCTCTGATTGTCTCCTGCAGTATGTCCGCAGCCTCTGATTGTCTCCTGCAGTATTTCCGCAGTCTCTGATTGTCTCCTGCAGTATGTCCGCAGTCTCTGATTGTCTCCTGCAGTATGTCCGCAGTCTCTGTTTATCTCCTGCAGTATGTCCGCAGTCTCTGAGTGTCTCCTGCAGTATGTCCGCAGTCTCTGGTAATCTCCTGCAGTATGTCCGCAATCTCTGATTGTCTCCTGCAGTATGTCCGCAGTCTCTGATTGTCTCCTGCAGTATGTCCGCAGCCTCTGATTGTCTCCTGCAGTATTTCCGCAGTCTCTGATTGTCTCCTGCAGTATGTCCGCAGTCTCTGATTGTCTCCTGCAGTATGTCCGCAGTCTCTGATTGTCTCCTGCAGTATGTCCGCAGTCTCTGATTGTCTCCTGCAGTATGTCTGCAGTCTCTGGTAATCTCCTGCAGTATGTCCTCAGTCTCTGATTGTCTCCTGCAATATTTCCGCAGTCTCTGATTGTCTCCTGCAGTATGTCCGCAGCCTCTGATTGTCTCCTGCAGTATGTCCGCAGTCTCTGATTGTCTCCTGCAGTATGTCCGCAGTCTCTGATTGTTTCCTGCAGTATGTCCGCAGTCTCTGAGTGTCTCCTGCAGTATTTCCGCAGTCTCTGATTGTCTCCTGCAGTATGTCCGCAGTCTCTGATTGTCTCCTGCAGTATGTCCGCAGTCTCTGATTGTCTCCTGCAGTATGTCCGCAGTCTCTGGTAATCTCCTGCAGTATGTCCGCAGTCTCTGATTGTCTCCTGCAGTATGTCCGCAGTCTCTGGTAATCTCCTGCAGTATTTCCGCAGTCTCTGAGTGTCTCCTGCAGTATTTCCGCAGTCTCTGATTGTCTCCTGCAGTATGTCCGCAGTCTCTGATTGTCTCCTGCAGTATGTCCGCAGTCTCTGATTGTCTCTTGCAGTATGTCCGCAGTCTCTGATTGTCTCCTGCTGTATGTCCGCAGTCTCTGGTAATCTCCTGCAGTATGTCCGCAGTCTCTGATTGTCTCCTGCAGTATGTCCGCAGTCTCTGAGTGTCTCCTGCAGTATGTCCGCAGTCTCTGATTGTCTCCTGCAGTATGTCCACAGTCTCTGATTGTCTCCTGCAGTATGTCCGCAGTCTCTGATTGTCTTCTGCAGTATGTCCGCAGTCTCTGAACCTCTCCTGTAGTATGTGTATTAATGTGCCCCTTTACTTGCTCAATTATTTGGGATTGCTCCGCTGCTCAGTGAGAGGTAATGATGTGCATGAACCTATAGCAACCAATCAGCAAACAGTAGTGATCTGCTTTAATCTCTAGCAACCAATCAGTAAGTGCTAATGATGTGCTGTAACCCCTAGCAACCAATTAGTGAGCGCTAATAATGTACATTAACCTCTAGCAACCAATCGGCAAGCAGAAATTATGTGTTGTAACCTCTAGAAACCAGCCATTGAGCAGTAATGATAGGCTGTAACCTCTGGCAAACAATTGCAATCGCTGCGTGATCTGCTGCAGTAAACTGATTTTGAGTCTACCTGCTATTTTTTGTATGTCTCAGAATGGAGGGGGGGGCCCAAGAAAATGTTTGCCCAGGGCCCAATCAAAATTAAAGATGGCCCTGGCTGTAGGTTTGTTTTCTTTTATTCATGTCTTTGTGTGATTCCCTTTAGAAGTGACTGTCACTTCTATATAGGCAAGCAATTAACTGGGTGAGCCCAGGACTGCAGCAAGGAGGCATATTCAGGTTGGCTGAGGGTGGAAGAGATCAGAAACTACCATTCCTGACCTGACCACCTGCATGAAGTAGATGAAGTGATCTTCCAAATCCGGAAGTGACGCAGACCCACTATCCATAGGCCAGTATTGTAATGTGATTTAAATTTACTTTGTTGTAAGTGCAATTTTCCATTTAGCAAATACATGCTGTTACATATTACACTATGAGGGGTTACCTTGTTATGTGAGCTTATTTCCAGAGAAAAGGAGGGGGAGACCTGATCTAAAGATCCACACACTTCGCAATTCTAATGCTGCATATGCCACTACATGGGATGGTTTAAGTGGAATACTACTTTCTGCACCATTGTTGTGGAGACCTTTGATTGATCCCTTAGAGGGAAAGCGCATTTAGATCTGCGTTATATACAGGTCCATGATTGGAGGTGAGCGCATGATATAAAAGGTGGTGGGAGTCATTGCACATACGGTGGTAAATTGTGATTCATGAACTGCTAACCAGAAAGCACATGCTTTATCACAAGTGACTTAAGGATAAATAAGAAGCAATTTACGACACAGAAAAATACCAGAGACTGTTTTTAGTTTTTGATTTATCTGTGTTTATTTGGTTTTAAAAGCATTATTTGACATAAAGTACAATTTTGCTGTTTTCACTATGATTTTATTAATGCTAAAAGTGTGAGCACAGCAACATATTTTGTAAGCTTTCTTTATATAATATTGGTTTGATTAATCACAGTGATTTATGTATATATGTGATTTATATATATATATAATGCATGCGTGGTTTTTATTTTTATATTTCAATAGAGGGGCGCAGCATTGTCTATTCACTTCTTATGCTTTTGTTGTGGGAACATAATTAGATGCTTTGCAGCCACTTTTTTTATAATTTAGATTCAATATTAACTGGGGTATATAGCACAGTTTTGGGGTAGTGCAGGAGTGTCATCTCATAACCTTATATCATAAAAGACCCTTATAGAGGCATCCATCCTGGCTGGATGGAAAGGTGGACAGCAAACACATGCTCACCCCTCCTGAATCATACCAGACAACATGCCCTTAACATTGGAACCATAGAAGGGGGATGGCAAAGTCTCCTTGCAAGAAAACTTTTCCCATGTTGATGAGACAAGGGCCTCATCCACACGTCCTGTCCCCAAAAGGAATGTGGAGGTCTTATTGGAGTCTGGAGGTATACTAAAGGCTCAGGTGGGCAAACTGGCCGCATTGATAACAGGTTTGGTTTGTGTCAAATTCATGTTCAACCAGAATGCAAATATCATCCCTAGATGGGAGGTTTGTGGTGGTGGTAGTGGTGGTGGTAGTAGTGGTGGTGGTGGGGGGGGGGTTATATGATTATATGAATCTGGAAGCCCCATTTAGAATAAGTGATCTCAGATATCCTACCCCCCAAGGGAAATGAAGATGGGGTACATTAGTACTGTTTGTTTCTCACTTCTAAAAAAATACAAATAAACCCACACACCTTTTAAAAATGTATAAGTAATACTCCCCAGTGTTAATCCAGTGGCAATTAGGTCATCCAGCAATGTTGATTCAGGGTTGAGTACAATAATCTACCCCATGTTTCTCTGCTGCAGTAATGCTGCTAAATGCCAGATGCCTAGGTGCTGCTTGTAGACAACAGCCCTGGGGATCCTGGATGATGTCATTGACCAAACAGGATCATCAAAATGTTTGGTCAATGATGTCAGCCAGGATCCCTGGTTGTTCTTTTCATTACAGAAGCACCAAGATTCTGTCATTAAACAGTGGTAGTGCAAGGGGGCAATGGGTGGTGACATGAAAATATCACTGGGCTGCAGAAAAACATCCTCAGGTGGAAAGTCATCATGATTGACACCTCACGGCAATGTTTCCCTAATGCATGACAATGTTTCCTTGCTCCCATGATAACCCATCACCTGACAAAGCTGCCCTGCCAGCTGGGGTCTTAAATGATAGGATTTCCATTGCTACTGGGATGCAAACAACATCATAATGGTCATGAATATATTGGGTTAATTAAATCAACCAGGATCCCTGCCACTGTGTTTTTATTGCCATAAAATACAGTTTTTACCTATTTTTTCATTCTCTTGTGCATCTCATTGCTGTGATCTTCTCCAACCTCTTTTAGCCACTTCTTATCTATATTCTATCACTTCAGTATCGGCAGCACTTCATTGTTCTGGACCAAATTCTTCATAGTGACAATGGGGAAACATGCCTGTGCAATGTGTGTTGCCACTTATTTTCTTTTTGTCTCTTATTTTCTTGTAGACTCTTATTTTCTTGTGGCCTCTATCAGGAGACAGAGGGGTTGATTTACTAAAACTGGAGAGTACAAAATCTGGTGCAGCTCTGCATAGAAACCAACCAGCTGCCAGTTTTTTTTGTTAAAGATTAATTGAACAAGCTGAATTTGGAAGCTGATTGGCTACCATGCACATCTGCTCAATATTTCACACTCTCCAGTTTTAGAAAATCAACCTCAATGTGACAGAGTGGCAATGTGGAAGCACATGGTTTAGCTGCTGCTCTTACCTTTTATATTGAAGTCACTACAGACATTAGCGCGGTTTTAAAACAAATTTTAATGTGAAAGCACAACTGGGAGACAGTTGTCATCCTTTACAGGAAGCCCCTGGAAAAAAGTAACTTTATAACAGGATCCCCAGGTATCATTTTGAAAGCTGCAATTTCAAAATATTAAAAACCATGTTTTAAACTTACATTAACCTCCTTGGCGGTATTCATGAGTGTGGCTTGGGGTGAAATTTTAGTACCATTAGCGGTAACCCTGAGCCACACTCAGGATAGCATCTCTGGATCCTGGAAGTGGTGACTTGCCTTGCCCCTGGGATCCCACAATGTACTCCCTCTGTGTCTGGTAGCCGGATCTTCCGCCCGATGCTCTGTGTGTTCCGGCTTCCCTTCCCTGCACACAATATATTGTAACCTTATTGGACTACATTACTGTATCAAATCATTTGACCTCAGTTTGCCCCCCAGTGCTTTTTCCAGTGCCCTTGCCTACAGTTTTACTGTTCTTTATGCCTGGAAACTAGAGAACGACCATAGCATCCAAAAAGCGTGCCTCTACATCAAAAGCAATTTATGACCTGCTGGAAAACAATGATAGTGATACAGAATCACTTGCAGAATTGAGAGATGGCGATTCATGGGGAAATTCGTCATCAGACACAGAAAGTGATTTCAGTGACGATCATGCGACTGAGGTCACTTCATGGATTCGGCTTCCATGCTGTCTCAGACAGCCTAGCTGTCTTCTCAGTATCCAGGAGAGTCGTGGTTTCCATCTGCCGGCCACTTCAGAATATGCTACCATAGAATTACACCTCTGGATATCCCTGGGACTACCAGAACGCCGGACCACCTGCCATATTACTAATATGATGTGCTCTTACCAATCTACTCTTTTGTAAGTGTTTTTAACCCTTTTGGGAAATATAAAGTTTTACTTCTGCACTTAGAGGCGCCTTTTTTTCTTTTCATTTTCTGGTCATATCATGTGAGGAACAATGTGTGTGCTGTGGTAGAATGTGTGGAGAGATGTCAGAGTTAGCCATTTCCACTGTAAACACCAGCCCTACTGGTGAGTGGCCTTTCTGCTGATCTAACACATTGAGAATGATTAGTCTCTCCTACACACTGCCACAGATCCACATATGGTTTTTAAGGTTAATGACTACAGGGCATAGAGGCATTGACAAAATAAATGTGGGCACAATCACTTATCAGCACATTGTGGTTTGCTTTTATATTTTTTTGTTTTTCTCATTTTTTGATATAATTTCTGGGGGGAAGTGCACAATGTGAAAGAAAGAAAACATGGACACCTTAACTGAGATAAAACACTTTTTTGACCCTCACATGCATTAAGGGACACAAGAATTGGTGAGAATTTAAAAGCGATTTATAAAGGAAGAATAGAGCTGATGATATGGAATTGTATTGTTGAGTTAATATTGAAGTGCCGGTCTACCTATACTTACTGTTAAGATATCCACCCAGGGTGGGCAGAGTAGTTCCAGCTGCTGGAGTAATTGTATAGTTTCACCTGAGTGCTGATTATCAATTTAATATAGTAGAAAATAGAAACAACTTTCAGCTCCTATTCTTTTTATTTATGAAAATTTCCTGGACAGAGTTTCCAGGGAGGGTGCCAGGTTTGAGTAACCCATCCTTGGAAATTTTCCAAAGTTGACATATTATTCCATAAACTCCCTGTACTTGCATGTTAAAGTGAATCTAACATCACTCTGCTTGACTTATTCCTAACTCATGCACTGTGTGTTACATACCAATGACCTCTGAACTCTGCATTACTTACTCCTGACCCCTGTACTCTGTGACATGGGGCAGTCTATAGGACTTGGAAGGGAGCATCCTAAAGGGGGCAGGCAGTATGAGCTTTCCATATGGTATAGAAACTTTTACTTTATTAAATCTGAGCATTATTATGTTTGGGATCTTAGCAAGTATGTTGGAAAGCAGTTAATAGTCTATCAATGTGGACAATGTTATTGTTCAAAGAATTAACATGCAATAAAAGGAAAGACAAAGATACAACTGCTTTATTCATTTTAAAGGGAGCTTTCAAGGAGCCTTTTTCTCCTTAACAACCCCTTCACACTGTATTAATCTGACTAAACTCCTCACCCTTCACCGGCACTCCACCAAAATGTTTTTTTTTGCACCTGCAGATTACATTATACATAGGATACATTAAGGGTGTGAATAGGATTCAGGAGGGCTGTATTTTCAATATGAGCATATGATCAAGAACATGGGGATGACCTCAAACCAGCAGGAGTAAAGTTTAAAAGTAAACTTCAAATTTTTTATATACCAAAAAGTGTAGTGGGAACTTGGATCAGGCTACCAGCAGAGGTAGTGAGTCAGTCAACAGTAGGCAAATTTAAACATGCATGGGACAAACAGATCTACACTCAAGCAAAAAGGTTTAAAAAAAAGAGCAGACTTAATGAACCCCTTGGTCTCTTTTTCTGCTGTCACTGCTTCCATGTTTCTATCAGATCAGTAGAACTGTCAGTAAATGTCAGGTCTGTTCTAGGGGCTGTGTAGTGCTTTTCTCAGTGTGTTGCTACCATGCATGAGCCAGGAACCAGCAGCGAGGCTCCAAAGAGCCATTTAGACCAGTGCCATCCACACAAAAACCACACTTAGCGGGAAGCACATCCATCTCTGCAGCAGGTGACTTTGTGTTGCACTAAGACATATCCTTCTAAATTGTGACCCCATTAGCTCACATCTCCTCCCTAACCCCCAACTTCTGTTGTAGCTCACACAGGCACTGTAATCTCCAGCTCGCATCACAAACTCCCCTGCTCGACCTCTCATGCTGGCAGGGAGGACTTCTGTCACCATCTGGAGCTACAGCTGACAACTCACGAGTGGCAGCACCACTTACCCCCAGCAACCTCCTCACCACCATAACCACCACCATACTATCATCACCCCTGCCACCACAGTGCCTCCATCCCCTCTTTTACCACTATACCTGAAAGACCCATAATTTATTGCTACCCATCTGCCTTACCCCTTTCACTTCTCCACCCCCTGCTCTCACCACCTCACCTGCATGCCCCTACTTCATTAGCCACTGCACCAATGTCCTCCTTTAGCTCACTACCACAGTAGTGACATGCTATTCTGTATTCAGCATGTTCAATGAACAAGCATGCTTTTTCTGGTTGCTGTGTAAATTAATTTATCCTCTATTAATCATTTATCTTAGGGGATATCAGGAATCACATAATTAAAATTGGACAATTATGTATTAAAGCAAGTTTAAAGCTGAAAAAATTGCACTACTGCTAAATCCTGATTTTTTTTTTCTGAGCCCAGTGAGCCACAGGTAATACGTAAAGCCAGGCATACAAATGAATGACTATATGGATATATGCCAATGCTTTTGTGAGGAACATCCATGTTTAGGTAGTTCATCATTTGTGCTTAAGCTTGTTTACACAATATTAAGATGATGAGGAATCATTTCCCATAGCACAATAAAAGAATATCTTTAACGTGTACACATTTCATAATGAATGTAATCCACTAGAAGTCTTATATACTGTAATGTTCCAGATAAAAAAACAAAGCATCTCATAATGTGATCACCAGTTATAAAACAACTCATAATATTCACATAAGTTAGCTTCAAATACCACAGTTACCAATCATGGCAAGTCTATTAGGGTGATTAGTATTCACAATTTATGATATTGCCCTTGTGGGGGCTCGTGTTTGGCTCCTCACATACACTCAACTATAGAAGCCCAGAAATGAAATATAACCTGAAAGTACTTCTGACACAAGCATGCAACTGTGCTCTTGAATCCTAGTATATCTAATTCACAGTAGTTAATTATAATTTATACACTCCAATGCAACTTTTCTAACAAAATATATCTTTATTTTAATTGCTTATAATCACATACCGAAAATGTAAACATTAAATTGCAATAGATTCTGTAGACAGTAGATTGTTACTGGGTCAATCTAGAAACATCTCATAATGTGTCTTTTAATTAGTATGGAAAACATAATTTAAGTTGATGCAAGTCCCAATAAATGTATTCAGTATTAATCTATTACATTTACTACTGTGTTCTAATGATAATAATTCAGATGTAAGCTTGTGTATTCAAACTCTGAATGTGTGTTTTACTCATTTATATATAACCTTGACATTTTTACACAGCAATTTACAGAGAAAATTAATTTGTTTTCATCAGTCCCTGTCCCACAAAGGAGCTTCTAATATAAAGTTTGTACCAGAGTCACACACAAAGACACTAAAAAAATCTGCGCTCAGTCAAAAACTATGAAAAAAGTAAAAATTGGCAGCCACTCTTTTAACTGTGATGCCAGCTAGTGAACAAGTGTAAAGAAATATAAGCAGCGCTTAAAATTAATAAAATTATACAAAAATGCCCTGTAAAGAACAGATAAAGTGCAAAAAAGTGCCTCCTTGATAACCATTATCTAGAATATTAAACACCTGATAACATCAAAGTATATAATAAAGTGCAAACATATAAATGTGCATATACTTTACATATAGCCTATTGATAATTATCAGCAAAATAACATTAAAAAATCGATAAATGGTAAATAATTCATAAGTAAAATGAACCAATCCAATCAGAAAGTGGGTGGCACAGGGCAGGTTGGGGTGGTATAGGGCAAGTTAGGGTGGTATAGGACAGGTTGGGGTGGTACAGGGCAGGCTGGGGTGGTATAGGGCAGGCTGGGTGGTATAGGGCAGTTTGGGGTGGCACAGGGCAGGCTGGGGTGGTATAAGGCAGGTTGGGGTGGTACAGAGCAGGCTGGGGTGGCACAGGGCAAGTTAGGGTGATATAGGGCAGGTTGGGGTGGCACAGGGCAGGCTGGAGTGGTATAGGGCAAGCTGGGGTGGTACAGGGCAGGCTGGGGTGGTATAGGGCAGGTTGGGGTGGTACAGGGCAGGTTGGGGGGCACAGGGCAGGCTGGGGTGGTATAGGGCATGTTATAACTCTATGTAGTGACACTGTGCAGTGTGCAGAGTAACTTACTGTACATAGCATGCTTCATGCCTGCAGATGAAGACTCAGGCGGGGCTGCTGTGTCCTCGCCTCCATCTGCTTCAGCTGTGGGATCAGCCATAGTGAAGGAGTCTGTGGGAGGAGTGGAGGAGGCAGCCACACCCCCCAGCTCCGCCCACCAACTTCAGCTCACTCGAGGATATTAGAATGAGTGAGGAGTGTTACAGGCAGCCTACCGCGCACGGCTGGATGCCCTTCTCGCACCGCTCTGCTACAATACAGTAATACAAAGCAATACAGTACAGTGTTTAGCGGCGGCCCCCGGTGTCACCCCTCTGGCGGGTGTCACCTGGTGCCGGCCGCCCCCCCCCCGCAACCCCATAGCAACGCCACTGAAGCCAATCAAATAATTCAATGCTTTAATGAAAAGAGATGGCTACAATTACCTCAATACGGTTTGAACACACACACAATGACCTCAATGTGCAAACACATCACATACACAGAAATTTGGGTGAAACTCAGTTTACTTACCAGTATGAATGTGGATTGTGGAAGTAAAACCATGAACAAAAAAATTCTATGGGGTCAATTTACTGAAACTGGAGAGTGCAAAATTTAGTGCAGCTGTGCATGGTAGCAAATCAGCTTCTAACTTCAGCTTGTTCGGTTAAGCTTTGATAAAAAAAAAAAAAAAAAAAACTGGAAGCTGATTGGTTTCTATGCAGAGCTGCACCAGATTTTGCACTCTCCAGTTTTAGTAAAACAACCCCTATGTGTATAGAATACCAATGCCCCAGTATTGCCCCTAGACATTTTAAACACATGTATAAAACACTTGTTTTGTGTTAAGGATGATATTCAGTCTAAGCAAAAGTTTTTTTTTCTATAGCTTCTCCATGGCTGTTTCCATCCCCAAATATGATCTACTAAAAATGTAGCTTTATTTTATCACTGGAAGAGTTCTAATATGCAAATTAGATGATCTCAAAAGTTTGATAATTGATATATTTGTGGTCTTTGGTCCACTCTGCTTTGAAAAAAACCTGTTTGGATAGAAGCTACCAATGCTGACATATTTTTGAAGGTGCAAATTCAAGGGTAGTCATCACTATCCTTACTTTTCTACTTAGTGAAACATTAATAATTGGAACAAACATGTTTGCAGAGATGAGTAAGATGTAGGATTAACAGCACTCTACTTATGCAGAATGAATAGTTTTATTAAAGTATAATTCAGAGTGCAGTGCCTAAAATATAAAGCAATTTCCTCCTCTTTGGGATAACATATCACACACACCAAGAAAATGTGAGTAATATACTGTAGGTGTTAATAAATAAAGAAAAATTAATAAAATAAGAAATAAAGTCCACTGATTATTCAATGTGTCCACTTATGCTTAAGACTTCCACCTTCAAAGATGCACAACACCACGTGTGACCGACACCATTATCGCACTCACCAGCTCCAAAACTGCCAAAGAAGGGCAGGACATGGCTCGTTTGTATCAAAGACTTTCGGCCCCTTACTTATGGTCCTCCAACTCCGTCAGTACACTGTAATTGCCTGATAAAACCAACTCTCACCACTGGAGATAAATGGGTTGCTCATTCAGATGCTGTTTGGGAGATAAGTGCTCACCACCTGGAGCCAGCACCAAGGGGCCAAATATAGATAGCTCAAATTTCACTTAAATATCAATTAAGTGCACTTACAAAGTTCTGATACCGGAAGTGACACTGTGACTTTGTCGCGTAGCTCTGCAACTCTGATATCTGACCTGGTTTTACCAGGCAATTTCAGTGTACTGATGGAGTTGGACGACCATAAGTGAGGGGCTGAAATTCTTTGATACAAATGTACTGTTTTGCTTCCCTACTTTGGCAATATTGGAGCTGGTCAGTGCAGTAGTGATGTTGGTCACATGTGATGTTGTGGATCTTTGAAGGTGGAAGCCTTAAGCACAAATGGACACATTGGATTTTTGTATTTACTTTTTTTGTTTATTATCACTTATGTTACTCACATATTGATTTTTTGGTGTATATTATCCTGCAGGGGAGGGCATTTCTTTGTATTTTAGGTGCTGCACTTTGAATTATAGTTATTATTTTGGGTTTTTGTATGCCTACCTGCTGCTAGCTGCCTCAAACACTTTAGCACTGACTTCCTTACTAAACCCAGTATTATTAAAGTGTTGCATTAAAAATGTTTTTTTTTTCAGTAGAACTTTTTTCTGAAAGAAATTGGAGTCCTGGCATTTCCTACGTCCATATAAACACAAAACTACTTTAAACCACTGTATACATATTATAAAGTACTAGTGAATTACTTGACTGGTTAATTAAGATATGCTGCATAATGGAAACATTTTGACAAGCTGAAATGCCAGGACACATGGCCCGTAAAGTTGTTCTCTGTGTGACTCACTAGTGAAAGAGAAGAATGACAGCTCCAGAACATGCACCTTTTAAAGCATGTCCACAATAGCCAATGGCTTTTATCGGCCCCTGCGAGTTCTCTAATCCTTAAAACCAGTGGGAGGTATTATTTATACTTACCCTATCACTGACAACTGTGACATGCTGAGGAATATTTATTTAATGTGTAGGACTCTTAGTAGTCATGGTAACACCATAAACAGGATAGACATTTTCTGAAAATTACACTGGGCTGTTTAGATGCAAATTCTACCTACAGAAGTATTTTTTAAAGTGGTTATTTATACAAATAAATGCTTGCATACAATCCTTTTGATTTGTTAATCAAAACACTGGATAATGTACATGCTGGAAGTAATCAAAGTAGACAACTCAATGATAAAAAGTTTGTCAGATTCCCTAGAATTTGCTTGATTTGAGTACAGAGACGAACATAATTCAAATCCTATATAATGTGTGTTCTGTATGTCAAAGGACAGTATTGCATGTGAATAAGAAAAAAAAAGAATGGACTCAACTTTTAACTACTTAAGGACCGAGCCACTTTCTGAGATTTGTTGTTTACCAGTTAAAAACATTTTTGCTAGAAAATTACTTAGAACTCGCAAACATTATACAATACTTTCTGTTACAACGTAAATTGCGGTCTTACAAGCGCAATTTTTTTGGAAAAAATACACTTTTTTGAATGAAAAAATAAGACAACAGTAAAGTTAGCCCACTTTTTTTTATACTGTGAAAGATAATGTTATGCTGAGTAAATTGATAACCAACCTGTCACGCTTCAAAATTGCGCCCGCTCGTGGAATGGTGACAAACTTTTACCCTTAAAAATCTCCATAGGCGATGTTTAAAGAATTCTACAGGTTGCATGTTTTGAGTTACAGAAGAGGTCTAGGGCTAGAGTTATTGTTCTCGCTCTACTGATCACGGTGATACCTCACAAGTGTGGTTTGAACACTTTTTTCATATGCGGGCGCTACTCACGTATGCCTTCGCTTCTGCACGCAAGCTCATCGGGACGATTTTACCTTTTATTTTTGATTTTTACACTGTTCTTTAGAAAAAAAATGTGTTACTTTTATTCCTATCACAAGGAATGTAAACATCCATTGTAATAGAAAAAAAGCATGACATGACCTCTTAAATATGAGATCTGGGATCAAAAAGACCTCAGATCTCATATTTACACTAAAATGCAATAAACAAAAAATATTTTGTTATTTAAAAAAATCCCCTCAAAAAACCGTCCCTTTAAGCGCTATGGGCGGAAGTGACATTTTGATCTCGCTTCCGCCCTGCATTGATATACCGACAGCTCTGGTAAGCGCCCCTCTCCCGCCGCCGATAAAAGTGATCTCACGGCGAATCCACTGCAGAGACTACTTTTTTCTTGAAGCGGACTGCCCGCTGAAGAAGAGGATACCGGGGTTATAGCAGCTAGCTGCTGCCATAACAATGATATTCCTCTTCAAAGTACCGACGTATAATGATGGTGGATGGTCTGGAAGTGGTTAAATAAGATGACATTTGCAGTATGCTTCGGACAGTTAGCAGTAAAAACAGGAATATTGACCAAAGTTGTTTTATGATAATGTTTAGTCATATAATATACAGTATGTACATTCATTATTAGTTGGAAAAGGAGTTAGCACTAAGGAAACTATTCATAAATAAATCATTAATAATTAACCCCTTTAGAACAGAGTAATAATATAGTGTTGATAGGTTTGGATCTATATGCTAGAATTTGTTAAACTTAAACTTGTATGAAGAATTATGTAATAAGTTTGCCCTGGTGAGGGAAAATAATTTAGAATTAAAAAGGATTATTACTAGATAGGGCCATACAATTTCCAAACACATGTTGCATTATTTAACCACTTGCCGACCAGCTCACACCGATATACATCGGCAGAATAGCACCGCTGGGCAAACCTCCGTATCTGTATGATGGCTCCTTAAAGAGCCGCAGCAGGCGTGCATGCACCACTGCACAGCGGGGACCCACTGCATGTGGCCAGCGGGCGCGATCGCCACCGGCCACCTATAATCACGGGCACGAGAGCCAGATATGTGTGATTTGTGTGTATTAACACAAACATCCCGGTTCTGACAGAGGATGCTCTTTGACCCTTTTGGCGCCTTGACATTTTTCGGTCTAAATCTGTAATTATTCTATACAAACTACTTAAGAATATCAACGACAGCAGCTACCTTGTGCGGAAGGGTCTGGAGACACAGTCCTGTGTATGTTTGTTTTAAAATTTTTCTTGGAATGTTTTCATCTGTAACACCACTACAATATATGTGCATTTTGTTTAAACTACGTTTAATGCAAAGACATTATACTATACTAATTAAATTTTTTTCACGATTACACGTACAATGATTTTTCTCAAACAACTATATTGTAGGCACACGATCAATATAAACGCCTGAAGAAAGTCCAATACTCTTAAATGCGTTGGGTGAACCAAGAGAATTTCAATGTTATTTATGTGGTGATTGTGTACAGTTACTGTAACCATTCCAGTATATTTTAATGCTATACTATGTTAAATAAATTTCATATTTTTTTAATACGACAATACATCAGTGCCTTTAAAGTCCTTTTAGGGGGTTTCTCTTCTGTGTATATAATTGTTTTGGATGTTGGCACAACATAGGAATCACCGATACATTCTATTGATATATTTTGGTAGTAGATACCGTTCCCCGCTCTTATTGGTTACCCCTTTTCCTACTTAATATCTCCAAGAGAGTAAGGATAATATAAGCCTGTCTCTCTTATACTAATTAATACAAGTTGTTTTTAATAACAAACATTTTTTAACATTTTATAACAACATAGCTTGAAACCATTGATCTTTATGACCAATTTTACAGGTAAAGACTGGCATACTCTTATGGAGAGTTAGGAGATAATGCACAACTAGATCTGATCCCTATTCTTTAAACTGTCTAAAATGGAGTAAAAATCATTACTTTTCTGGCATATCAATACTCTACATTGGATACTCCACACAAAACCCCGCACACTCCCACTTCAGCACCTGGTAGTAACCCTATTTCTTCTATGGAACAAGGTAATGTACCAAACTTGGTGACGATGAACTCATTTTCACAAAACACACTCGATGGAGGTCATTCTGTTTCATCTAGTTCTTTCTCCTCTAATGAACAACACTTGCCTTTTTAATGATTCATCTTTTTTAGAACTAATTTTAGCCGGGGACACTATAAATTCACAGAAAGAATATTCCCCACCTGACAATAGCCTTAATGTAATTAATCTCTCTTTGCATATTTTGTCTGGGGACAAAATTATAATCTTTAAAAAAGGACTAAGCTTCTGTCCAAGCAAAGACCTTGATAAATTTGAAATATTTAAAGATCTTCTACTTTTCATTCGCAAATTGCTTCTGAAAAGTTTATATCAAAGACAGCAAACTAATGCCGATCGTACCCCACAGGAAAATCAAGCCCTTGATCAACTCATCTCTTCGTTGGATGAGAATGATACAACCGATCTCATTGATCAGATCGATCTATCGCAAGTATTGAAAACATAGAGGAATCAGGATCTAAAACCACCAACCCTAAAAAAATCACAACTTAAAAAAAAGTCAGATCTATGTCCAGCCCCAAGCACCAATCCCAATGCAGCAGCATTTTTAAAGCTAGTAAATAGGGATCTGGAAAAGTTAAAAACACAAACTAAAACATACATTAATCTTAATGATAAGCAAGCCCAAACACTAAAAAAACTTTCTCAAAACAACCTTATCACAATAAAATCCACAGATAATGGAGGCAACATTGTCATATTTGACAATAAGAAATACTATAAATACTATGAAATACTAAGAAATACTATGTGCTATAAAATTCTTAAAAACCAAGACTGGTATAGGTGAATCACGGTAGACATAGTCGAGAAATATAACAGAGAATACTACTTACTCGTTGATGCAGCATACCTGAATGGTATCATCACAAAAAATACTTGGGACTTTATTAGACCCAACTTTCCTTTTCCAGAACACCGACTTTCTATGCACTACCCAAGATCCACAAAGATGTATATAATCCACCAGGGAGAACCGTTATTTCGGGAAAAGGCTCTTTGAACAAAAACGCCAGTAAATTGGTGAACGAATATTTACTTGTCAAAAGAAGTTTATTGAGTATACAATGTTATAATGATACATAAAGTAAGTTTACAAGGATCTATAAAGTAAGCTCATTGTTTTACAGTAGGGTTTATATAGGTAAATATCATGAAATTTCAAATATTAAACATTGGGTTCACGTAAACCTAAATTAAAGATATATATCATTTCCTTAGTTACTTTTGTAGGTATTTAAATGATTTATACCTACTATACATATTGTTTACAAGTAGAGTGTATATAGGTCAAATAAATTCTGATAATGAGCTTTAATCGTAAGGTGGAGAAAAGGAAAGAGAAAGAAGAAAAAGGGTTGAAAGGTAGAGGTATGGTCCGCAAGGTTGTCCCGCTCGTCAGTTTATTATTCTTTTTAGTTCTCTTTGAAGCCTTAGAATGGGTGTCTCTGTAAGTCATTTAATATGTTACCATGGCAACAGGACAGAGTCATTGAAGTTTGACAGGAACTGTTGTTTTATCCAAGGATGCCAAAGTTTTTCAAATTTTGGAATTTGATTTTGATCGATGGCTACCATCTTAGCATGGGACATTGTATTATTCATTCTGTGAATTGTTTCTGCTAGTACCAATGTAGGAGATTTCCATGCCTTGGCCACTGTTTGTTTTGCAGCCGTTATTAGTTGGATCATAAGTTTGAATTGAGAGAGTGTTAACCATTCCGGTTTTAGATTAAGTAAAGTTAAATATGGATCTGGTTGTATTATTTTTTTAAATATTTTAGATGCAATCACGAAGACTTCCTTCCAGAAGGTTTGGATTACTGGGCATGTCCACCATATGTGCAAATATGTGCCTATTTCTGGGCATCCTCGAAAACAAAGAGTTGAGATATTAGGTGAATATTTTGCCACTCTAGCGGGTACAAGGTACCAGCGAGTTAGGACTTTATAATTTGTCTCCAGTGCTAAGATGTTGGGTGAAGATGACTTAGATGTGAGCCATATGTTAGACCAGTCCGTGTCTTCTAAAGTTCGTCCCAGGTCCTCCTCCCACCTCTGAACGTAAGAGGGTCTATTAAGATTTGCTACTCCATATAATTGATTATAAAGTGATGAAATTGTACCTTTAGCAAATGGATCTTTTGTACAGATTGATTCAAAAATGGATAATTGGGATAATGGTGTATCCCCCTTTAGGAATGGTGTATAGAAATTTTTGATTTGGAGATATCTAAATATCTCAGAGTTTGGTAGATCATATTTTTCTCTAAGCGATGGGAATGAAAGGAATGATTTAGATGCTATGAAGTCATTTAGTGTCTGAATGCCTGATGTTGTCCAAGCTTTAAAAGAATTTGGGTAGATCCATGCCGGATAAAAGGCCGGATTTCTGATAAAAGAAAGGAGAGGATTGTGTGGAGATTGTAACTGATATTTGGTTTTTAGTTTATCCCGGAGAGATAAGAAGTGTTTAGTTATGGGATTATGAATTTTAAAGCGGTCTTTAGGATCAAGCCATAATAAATTTGATATTAATAGAGGGTCATTTTCTGAAGCCTCTATAAATACCCATAATGGGATTTCCTGTTTTGCATGGTATTTGGACAGACTGGCCAAATGTGCTGCTCTGTAGTAGTTAGTAAAATTAGGGTATCCCAGGCCTCCTTTATTTTTGGGAAGATGTAGTGTGTGTATAGGTATACGTGGTTTAGAAGAGCCCCATATAAACGAAGTTGCTCTTTTTTGCACTATTCTCAAAAAATAGGAAGGAATTGGAATAGGGAGGACTCTGAATAGATAAAGCAATTTGGGTAGAATAGTCATTTTGATTGCATTAATCTTCCCTATCCAGGATAAAGGAAGTTGCGACCATTGTTTTATTAGATTTGTGATCTGTCTTAATACAGGAGGATAATTGGTTGAGAATAAGTCAGAATGAGATGCTGTTAAATGAATTCCAAGATATGGGATTGATTTTTCTGCCCATGTGAATGGGAGTGCAGCCCTAGCCGGGATCAATTCCATGTTTGTGAGTGAAATATTAAGCACTAGGCATTTCTTAGGATTAATCATAAGGCCGGATAAGGCTGCAAATCCATCAAGAGCTGGTATTAAGTTAGGACCAGAGACCTGTGGTGATGATAGAAAAAGTAATATATCGTCTGCAAATATACATAATTTGTGTGTAATACCTCCTACTTCAATGCCAGTTATAGTTTGGTTTGTTCTGATGTATTGGGCCATGGGTTCGAGTATAAGGGCAAATAATAAGGGAGATAATGGGCAACCCTGTCGGGTACCTCTTTCGATATTAAAGGCTTCAGATTTGTATCCAGCATATTTTATATAGGCTTTGGGTTTATTATATAATGCTTTGATCCATGTTAAAAAGTGGGGTCCAAAACCCCATTTTTGTAATGAATATTGCATATATTGCCAGGATACTGTGTCAAATGCCCTCTTAATATCGAGAGATAGAAAACATAAAGGGATTTTCCGTTTTTTAGCAATATGTGCCAATAACACTGCCCTGCGTATATTATCGCCTGCCTGTCTATTTGGCATGAAGCCTACTTGATCTCTATGTATTAATTTTCCTATAATGCTATTGAGGCGTTTTGCTATTATTTTTGCTAATAATTTAATATCGAGGTTTAACAGAGAGATAGGCCGATAATTCACACAGGAAGTATCATCAGAAAGGGGTTTTGGGATCATACAAACAATTGCCATTAGTGTTTCTTGCCGAAAAGAATGTCCATCTAGAAGTTTGTTAAAAGTTTCAGTGAGAATGGGAGAGAGTATTTCTGAGAATGTTTTATAGTATAAAGCCGAGTAGCCGTCTGGGCCTGGTCTTTTGTTAAGTTTTAGGTCTTTTATGGCGTTAGCATCTTCATCTATAGTTATAGGCTCATCCAAACTGCTTTTTTGATTCTGAGATAACTCAGGTAAGGTTATTTTTGAGAAGAAGGATTCAGCTTCTGTAGGATTAAATTCATTGTTTGTCTTGTATAAAGTTGCGAGATGTGAGTGAAATTTATGGACTATTTTAACTGGATTAGAAGTGTAAACATTTTTTGATAATTTCAAACGTATTGGTTTGAAAGATTTGTTAGTTGAATTTAATGCCCGAGCCAAATATGTACCTGGTTTGTTTGTATTCATGTAGAAATTGTGTTTGGAGCGTTTGAGGGATTTATCAACTGACTCAGTGAGAAATAGATCGTATTCCAATCTAGATTTTTCCAGATGAGATTTTGTACTCTGAGATGGATTATCTTGAAATGATATGTAGGCTGCATTAAAATTGAATTCAAGTTTTTTTGCTAGATTTTTGCGTTCCCGTTTAAATAGTGCCATTTGTCTTTGTATTGTGCCACGCAAGACACGCTTATGAGCTTCCCACAGTGTTATTGGGGAGATGTCTGTTGTATTATTAATTGATATGTATTCCTTTAAAGCTTGTTCAATGGCCATCTGATGTAGTGGGTGTTTGAGCATTATGTCCGGTAAGTACCACGTTGGGTCATGCGCTTTTGGTATGGCTGAGGCTATAGTAGTGTATACTGCATTATGGTCAGACCACGGAATCGGAATTATATCTGATGCAATAATTTCTGGTATCATTCCTATTGCTAGAAAAATATGATCTATTCTGGTGAAGGTTTGATGAGGGTGCGAGAAATAAGTGAATTTCTTTTTCATTGGGTTACTTTCTCTCCATGAATCTACCAGATTGTATTTGGAAAGAAGTTAAGAAAAAGGTAATCTAGAGGTTATTTTGGATGGTGTAAAAGGTGATTTATCTAGAAATGGGAGGAGGACCTGGTTCGAATCCCCACACATTATCACTGTTCCTATTTTGTGTGTATTAATCACTTGTAATATATGTGAGAGGAATGGTGTAGGTTGTTTGTTAGGAGCGTAGTAGGAAATCACCGTGATTGCTGTATCCATTATATAACCCATGAGTATCAGGTATCTACCTTCTGGGTCTTTAATTTCTGATGATAAGGTGAATGGTGTGGATCGGTGAAATGCAATTAGAGTTCCCCTTTGCTTGGTACAGGCAGAAGCCATGTAAATTTGTTGATAAAAAGGAGAAATATATTTTGGAGTAGAATCTTTGGTGAAGTGTGTTTCTTGGAGGCATACTATGTGAGCCTTCTTGTTATGGAAAGTACGGAAGGCTTTGGTCCTTTTTTGAGGGACATTTATTCTCTGAACATTCAGGGAAAGTATATTCAGTGGTGCCATGGCAATAGATCAAATAGTTTTGACTTACTTTTTGTTATGCAGAGCTGACTGCGCAGATCAACCTGTGTGGACTGAAGAGATGAATAGATAGAAAAGAAACCAGTGAATTCTGGAGTAAAGAGTAAACAAAAAACATATGAGATTAGATGATACATTGTATAAATTATTTTTTGCAAGTAATCACAATTTACCCGTGAAAGAGAATAAATATCTCTCTCAGGGGAATAAGTGCCTTCGTCACACTCCCACATAATATGGTTGGGAGAATGAGGAGGGCTAATGGGGGTACACGGATCTTCCGCTTACAGGAGAGAAGTGCTATGTCAAAAGACATCAAAATGATGTTTCATTAATTGGAGTGCAGAATATAGTTTTTGTTGAAATTATTTATTCCAGGGTGGTTGTATATGGTTAGTCTTGCCCTAGGCTAAATAATTCAGTTAGAAAGGTACTGTTAATAACTTTGGTATTGATGAAGATAGTTTGAATTTTTTGGGGATTTTAACCCTTTTAGAGTAAACAATTACATATTTTATTCATATGTAACTGTTTAGATATGTTAACTCATAAAATTGAGGTTGTATTGCTTCAGATTAGAATAAACAAAAACATAATTCTAGGAACTAGTTAGGTAATAATATATTTGTTTTAAGAAAAGAAAAAAAAAGCTTCCATTACTTCTGGATTATTGAACATATTTGTCCTAAAAAGTAATAAATCTATTGTTATTACCTGATAATATATAACTGAACAAGAATTTCCTTATTTCACTTATATATTCTAAGGCTATATGAATCAGAAGTAATAAGAAATATAACTGGAATGTAACATGATCCCACACAGTGTGTGACTATCAGAATGCAGTTACATTCAGTTATAAATATAGATTTTTGATAGAGAACCATCTCTTAGTATAATAAATGAAGAGATATCAGGAATTAGGATGTCAGTCCATTGAATCTTCTTGGTCCATGGATGATGTGGCATAACGGCCTCTTTTGTGAGAATGATGATTCCCATTTTGTTCTGAAATTTTCTGGGTGCTGCCTGAAGGTGAAGATGACGCCATTCTTCTGCGTGTGGGAGTGTTGCTGCTTGTGGGTTCTGTCAGATTTAATTTTAAAAGGTTTTGTTGTAGTTCATCTGCTGATCTGCTTCTGTAAATTGTACCTTGGTAGTTAAATCTGACTGAAAAGGGGAAGCCCCATTGATACATAATGTTGTGGCGTTGCAGTTCCATTAGTTGGGGTTTCATGGATCGTCTTTTAGTAATAGTAAGTTGGGATAGGTCAGCAAAAATTTGATAATTGTGTCCTTGAAAATTAAGTTCCTTTTTTTCTCTTGCAGCAATTAGTATTTGTTCTTTCGTTCTGTAATAATGAAATTTTGTGATTATATCACGTGGGGGTCCATCTTTCTTTTTGGCTGTGAGGGCTCTATGTACTCTGTCCAGTTCTAAACGCTCAATAGGGATATCTGGCTTTAGTTCTTGTAATAGAGCAGTAATAGTAGATTGCAGGTCTGTCACAGTTTCAGGTATTCCCCTTATGCGCAAGTTTGAACGTCTGGCTCTATTTTCGTAATCTTCCAGCTTAGTTTGAAGTATTAAATTCTCTTTTTTTAATTGTTCCAATTCTGTTATATTTTCTTGGGTTGTAATTTCAATTTCATCCATTTTTATTTCTAAGGCTGTGGTGCGGTTTCCCAGCTCTCTTATTTCTTTGGTTAGGCTTTTTGTTATTTGGTCTGAGGTTTGTTTTAAAGCCTTATGAAGCATCTTTTCAAATTGTAATAATATTACTGGGGATACTGAGGAGGCTTGTGGAGAAGTTTGTGAGAGGATTTGTTCTGTATCTGACTCAAATGGAGAGTCTTGCTGTGACATTTTCTGTCTGTGAGAGCGCCCTGATGCTGTATCTTGTGAGGTGACTGGGGCTGCTTCAGCTGCAGTGAGTGCCTGTGAGCTCTTTGTGAGGTGATTTTTATTTCTGCCACGGTTTCCTCCCAGTACCATATTTCCTGCCCAAACTTTCACAGTTTGTTCCCTGGGGCAAAAAGGTTCAAATGGATACCTTTTGAGCCTGCAGGCTCCGCTTTGTCCTTCTCTTCTCTCCTCAGCGGTGTGGAGCTCTAACAATGCATGTCTGCTCTGCTAGGCTCCGCCTCCTGCCCCCCGGTGAATGAATATTTCAGACCATATGTTATTGCTCTACCCTCTTATGTTAAAGACACCATACATTTCCTGCTAATACTGGATAACTTGCATATCCCTGAACACTGCCTTTTAGTTACAATAGATGTCGAAGCCCTCTATAGTTCAATTCCACACTCTAAGGGCCTTGCAGCTATAAGACATATCATAAGTTTGGGAGAAGAAATGGACCCGACTTATAATGATTTAATTCTCTCCCTTCTTGAATTTATCTTGGGACACAATGTTTTCTCCTTTCATAGTTCCCACTACCTCCAGATGCAGGGGGTGGCGATGGGGACTTGCTGTGCCCCAATGTACGCCAACCTGTATCTGGGGGAGTGGGAAAAAATGTTTTTCATGGAGGAATCACTGTCGATGTATACGGACCATATACTAGTATGGTACCGATACATCGACGATGTGTTTGTCATTTGGGATGGACCCACTGACACACTTCAACAATGTTTAAATTAGATGAACAAAAATCAGTTAAATTTAAATTTTACCATGACATATGACAAGGAGCGCATAGCTTTCTTGGCTGTGGAAGTATACAGAGGCACCAAGGGGAACCTCGGCAGCAACCTCTATGGAAAATCTTCGGTAGGAAAAAACATCCTACATCTAGCTTCCACCCCCAAACACTGGTCAATTCTATACCTTACAGCGAGAACTGCTCTGATGATGCAAATGTCAAAATTGAAACTCAGAAACTTCATGATCGGCTCTTGTTGAGAGGCTATTCGCATGCCTCTCTCAAGAGAGCATATCAACAAGCATTAACACAGGACAGAAATAATCTAATACATAAACACAAACCCAAAAATGATGCAAATCCTTTATGCATCATTACAAAATATACAAACAAACAAACTAAAGTTAACAACATTTTTAACAAGTATTGGCATTTACTGTCCTTTGATTTGATACTGGGACAGCTTGTCCCTGATCACCCCCTTTTTACCTTTAGGAAGGCGCCATCTATCAGGGACAGCCTTATTACCAGTGAATTCAAAGGGGAAGCCAGAAAAGACCAATGCAAATATAATGGTACTTTTATGTGTGGATCCGGCAATTATTGCAAATATATGTTGACCCAGAGAAATCCAACTCTTCCTGATGGCCAAATATTTCATCCCAGGCACTTTGCCAATTGTGGAACGATTGGAGTTGTCTATATGTTATGCTGCGAATGCGGCTGCTTCTACATTGGCAAGACAAAACTCGAATTCTGGAGATGCGCATTCAGACACATAAGAAGCATGCAAATCAACAATCCTGATTTGCCCCTGAGTAGACACATTAGAACTGTACATGGAGGCAAATTTTCTAAAATCAAGTTTTTAATATTGGACCGCATCCACCCCAGCTCCAGGGTAGGGGATTGGAACTAGCCCCTCCTACAAATGGAGCTGCGCTGGATACCTAATCTCAAAGCGACATCCTCTCCAGGCCTCAATGAGGCTATTTGCTTCAAACCCTTTCTTGAGGGTTTCTCCTCAGGGGGTATGGAGAAATAAGCTTAAACACAATGTTTTAAGATCTTTGGGTACATTGTATCTGCTGTATTGGTCTGTCCTATCCCAATCTATCTGAGTTAAATTATATATGATCAGTGAGGATTTTGAATATTAATATTATTTCGATACTGTCTGCATATATTCATTGTTTATTTCGTTACACACCTATGTATAAAAATAACCCTTTCTCTCATGTGGTTTGTTTGCTAATTTATATCTGTCCCAATGCCTATCTTTCAATATGATCAAATTGTTCCTGTGTCTCCCTAGCCTTCTGCAACGTAGTTCATATGTAGTTCTGCTATCTACCACTTGAGGGTTCCTGTCTCCCTCCTTTAATTCCATATTATATTGTGGTTAATCTTTACTTTTACTGATCATACTAATTATTTTCTACAGTTATCTGATCTATGCCTGCCTCCCCTCTTATGATTGATGCCAGGACGCCTGACACACTAAGCCGTCCGGATTACACCGAGGCGTATGTCTATGGAGACCATAGACGCACTGCCATCGCGTCTGGCCTCCATCTTACTACTCCAGCGGACATGTGCACTCTGCTGAAGTGGTTCTCTGTGTCGGTGGGCCGCGTGCACATGACGTCATCCAGTCGCGTTGATGTCAGCACATGTGGGGTCAGGATGGGGGCATGCGCGCGTGGCTCAGGAAGCCAATGCCGGTGCGCCCTAGGTTCTTTGGCCCTCCCCCTTCTTCTGGACACAGCTGAAGCAATTTCGGCGTGATCTGGGATTGGAGGGGGATTTATATTTAAGACGCCCTTGGAGCTATGCCATACATCCACCTTTTTGTTTGGATGTCGGGACGTATCTCGTGAATGTGGACGCTACATTGATGCAAGGTATGATTGAGCATGGGTCTCTTACTAATTATTTGGGGTTCTTTCACTTTATCCATTTTTTCTCCCACTCCTTGTTCAGTCTTCATTTATATCATTGGCTCTGATCTGTCCCTCTTGTTGATGTGCGTAATATACATATAAATTTAATCTTTTGTGGGTAATACTAGTTACCTATGTTTTATTATTTTTATTAGATTGATATGAAACAAGATTAATTTAATCTATAAAAAGATTCATTTCTACGGATTGTTCAATTCTTAATATGTTAATATAGTTAAAACCTTGATTGCATTGGTATAAATATTTTAAGCCAAACATCCATGTAGATATATAGTAACCTGCTCATAAACCTCTGAAGAAAGAGTTATCCAATACTCTGAAACGCGTCAGCTGAACCTAGAGAATTTTGATGTTATCTATGTGGTGATTGTGTACATTTACTGTAACCATTCTAGTATATTTTAATGCTATACTGTGTTAAATAAATTGCATATTTTTTCAATACGACAATCAGTGCCTTTAAAGTCCTTTTATGGGGTTTCTCTTCTGTGTACATGACATGGGGAGCAGAGACAGATTGTCTGTTCCTACTAAGTAGGAACAACAATTTGGCTCCTACTCTAGTCAGTCCCATCCCCTCACAGTTAGAAACACACCTAGGGAATACATTTAACCCCTTGATCGCCCCCCCTAGTGTTAACTCCTTTCCTGCCAGTGACATTTACACAGTAATCAGTTTATTTTTCTAGCACTGATCATCCGCCCAAAAATGTCCCAAAAATGTGTCAAAAGTGTCCGATCTGTCTGCTGCAATGTCGCAGTCCTGAAAAAAATCACTGATTGCCGTCATTACTAGTAAAAATAAAATAAATAATAAAAATGCCATAAATCTATTCCCTATTTTCTAGATGCTATAACTTTGCCGCAAACCTATCAATATACGCTTATTGCGATTTTTTTTAACGAAAATCTGTAGAAGAATACACATCGGCCTAAACTGATGAAGAAATGTGTTTTAAAAAAATTTGGGGGGATATTTTGGTATAAATATTTTAAGCCAAACATCCATGTAGATATATAGTAACCTGCTCATAAACCTCTGAAGAAAGAGTTATCCAATACTCTGAAACGCGTCAGTTGAACCTAGAGAATTTTGATGTTATCTATGTGGTGATTGTGTACATTTACTGTAACCATTCCAGTATATTTTAATGCTATACTGTGTTAAATAAATTGCATATTTTTTCAATACGACAATCAGTGTCTTTAAAGTCCTTTTATGGGGTTTCTCTTCTGTGTACATGACATGGGGAGCAGAGACAGATTGTCTGTTCCTACTAAGTAGGAACAACAATTTGGCTCCTACTCTAGTCAGTCCCATCCCCTCACAGTTATAAACACACCTAGGGAATACATTTAACCCCTTGATCGCCCCCCCCTAGTGTTAACTCCTTTCCTGCCAGTGACATTTACACAGTAATCAGTTTATTTTTCTAGCACTGATCATCCGCCCAAAAATGTCCCAAAAATGTGTCAAAAGTGTCCGATCTGTCTGCTGCAATGTCGCAGTCCTGAAAAAAATCACTGATTGCCGTCATTACTAGTAAAAATAAAATAAATAATAAAAATGCCATAAATCTATTCCCTATTTTCTAGATGCTATAACTTTGCCGCAAACCTATCAATATACGCTTATTGCGATTTTTTTTAACGAAAATCTGTAGAAGAATACACATCGGCCTAAACTGATGAAGAAATGTGTTTTAAAAAAATTTGGGGGGATATTTATTATAGCAAAAAGTTAAAAATATTGTTTTTTTTCCAAAAGGGTCAGCCTTTTTTTGTTTATAGTGCAAAAAAATAAAAACCGCAGAGGTGATCAAATACCAACAAAAGAAAGCTCTATTTGTGAAAAAGGACGTCAATTTTATTTGGTTACAACATTGCACGACCGCGCAATGGTCAGTTAAAGCGATGCAGTGCCATATCGCAAAAAAAATGGCCTGGTCAGGAAGGGGTTAAATCTTTCCAGGGCTGAAGTGGTTAAAAGAAGAAAAACATACATATACTGTATACATTTTATACAAATCTATTAGAAATCTATGTTGTTTTCCAGTCATGTCAGCGTGTAGGACCTTTACTAAAGATAGTAATATGTTGAACAACATGAGCAACCACATATGAAATGTTTATCAACCTCTCATCCTAGACAGATGTCATTATAACGTGTGCTCATAAACAGACATATCTGGGAAACAGCAAACCTGTTGACATAATTGTATGGCCAAAGTGTTCCTTTGGGTACTTCATTTAGTTTAGCTATTGAAGATCTCTAGACCATAAATAAAAGAGGGAGGGTTAAGAGCAGTGATAACAATTTTAAATGGATTGGACATTTTATAGTGATATATTTATGACAACAACAGAAAAGATAACGGGACTTTCCAGGTGCTACTCATAGATACAACAATTGCAAACAGCTATTTTGTCAAAACCAGAGGCGTAGCTTGAAGTTTGTGGGCCCGACGGAAAAGTTGACCTGGGCCCCCCCCCACTACCACCCACCACTTTTATCGCGTGTGCAGATACACCCACAGCATCGCAATATACTTAAACTGGCTTAAGAGTTTTGAGTTCCCAGAGTTTCTCCTTACATTAGAGTTTTGAGTTCCCAGAGTTTCTCCTTACATTAGAGGACAGGGATCGCCCCTGGAGAATCAGAGGACAGGGATCACCCCTGGAGAATCAGAGGACAGGAATCACCACTGGAGGATCAGAGGACAGGGATCACCCCTGGAGGATCAGAGGACAGGGATCACCCCTTTAGAATCAGAGGACAGGGATCACCTTTGGAGAATCAGAGGACAGGGACCCCTGGCAGGTCATTTGGCAGAGCTCCTTTCCCATTCCAGCACTGTAAACAGCTCCTCCCCCCCACAATACACAAGGCTGAAATTATATTCCTTTACACACAGTCTATCAGCCTTCACAAGGTGTATCTGGCTTTTATGTTGCCGTTCTGGCCAGTGAAATCCCCTGGTCGGAACGGCAGTGTAGTTGCAGTAGACAGATACACCCTATGCAGATCATGGCTGACTGGCTGTGTTGTAAAGGAATGTGATTTTAGCCCTGTGGAGGAGGAGCAGTATAGAGTGCTGTACTGGGAAAGAAGCTCAGCAGTGGGCATAGCATCCAGGGTCGAGGGGACGGTCAGGGGGCTTTGGAGGGGGGTGCAACTTAGATCTGGGGGCAAAGTGAGCCTGCAGCCCCTCAGGGGCCCTCAGGAGGTGTTAAGGGATTTGTTTTAGCAATTTCTGAAGGTGTCTCTGTCAGTGTTGGCAGGTGTTGGGGCAAGGTCACCTCCCGGTGGTGCGTGTCTTTTCCCCAGTTGTCAGAGAAGTGGGGTAAGCAGACATCCCCGGGTGGGGGGGTACAGAGAATCCCAGTTAGTGACTAGAAGACACTGAGCAGTGTCACTTACTCACCAGTGACATTGGTCCCATCATGGCTACAGGACAGCACTCTCCTCCTCCTAACTCAGTTACCATTCCATGTTGCCAGCACACAGCACAGACACTTCCCCATGCTGGGATTTCCTCAGCCCGTGCTCCTCTCCATTCAGGAAATAGCTCACAACTTCTCCCCAGCCAATGAGAACAGAGGGGTGTGGACTGTGGAAGGCAAAGTGGAAGCCCAGTACTGGAGTGTGGCTGTGGGGCCCTAGAGCATATCAGAGCTGGACTTTGTGGAGGATATGATAATATGACAGGGAGGCTACAGGGGCCCCCTGAAGCTAGGGGCGGGGTTGTGATTGTGACCCCTGCAACCCCTTATGCTATGCCCATGGTTAAACATATATTTATTTTTATACATTTTGTGTGTTAAAAAATATAAAACTTTTTTATACACTGTAGCTGGGTTATAAATATGAAGTCATATATTATGTAATTTCCACAGTTAATACCCTCCAGTTCCCCAAACTTCAGTGTAAATCTGATCAGGCCTGGAGTGACCTTTCTGAGGCACTTAATGATTCAGTCAATAGGATAGGGGTACAGTACTTCAATTCATTTCTCAGGTTACCAGACTGCTTCCTTAGGAAACCATAGAAGGCATCAATCAGTTGAAAAAGTGCCCCTCAACAGTGCCTCTCAAACACCATTAGGAAGGTAAAAAACAGCAGAGAGGAGAATCTTTCATAATAAGACGGTGGAGACTGGTTATGGATCTGTAATCTTTTATAGATATCATCACTTTAGCTAATTCAATCGTAGCTACCCAGTGCCAATCCCAATATAAGACGTGTGGAAAGGGCAATAACGATTAATCCGATGGGCCTCAGGAGTATTTGTGGGTGGATTTTTGTATAATGGAGAGTTATAGTTATCCAGAAAACATGCCACAGTGTGCCAAGGACTGGCAGCTAGATCATATGTTAGCTATATTGCCCACCAGATGTCTCACATAAGGGTATCAAATAGCTCAGACCTCTGTTTATCTTGCATAAGTGGTTGCCACTTATGTCCTCTCCTCAGGTAATTGGGATGGGGGGGCGCTGAAAGAATCAGACATCTGCTATGCATACATTTATCTTATTTTACATTTATCTATACATTTATATCTACAACATATCCATAAGAGTGATTTCTACAATCTGCATAGGTTCTCTTCCTATGTAGTGGTTGTGAGAGTATACACTTGCTGTTTTATCTCCTTCTTCTCATGATAGTTTTTATTAGAAAATGTTTTTCTTACACAAAGGTACACAAGACAAAACACATAAAATAAACAAATTACAAAATAGACATACAAACACAAACATAACCAAGAAAAGGCCCATGAGGGTTTTATTATATAGAATAATGTATCAATGTATAACTATAAATAATCCATCCCCCTAAAAAAGGACAACCCCCCCAAAAAAAGACTGAACATTTTGAAAATATTTTTTTAGAAAATTGAGGGATTTTTTTTACATAGGGTCACCAGTGCAGAACAGTGTTATCATATAACTGGTGTAGTGGTAATCAGGGACACGGACTGGTGACAGTACGAAAAAAAAAAAAAGACAAAAAAAAATTTATTACTTTTTTTATTACATTTTTTTCTTTTTTCTACAATTTTTTTAGCACACAGTGACTAGAGCAATATAATATTACCATAAGAACATTGTACTACTCTGGGGAAGTGATCAGGATTTTTTTTTTTTTTTTTTTTACCCATTATGATTGCTTATAGCAGTGCATTACATTGCTATAAGCAAGCATTTTGCCGAATGAAACTTCATTCAGTTTGTTTTGTTTTGATTTGCTGTGATTTGCCAGAGCTAATCTATTGGTACAGGTGGGCTGTGATTGGCCCTGTCTGTACCGTGTGATCACACTGACCAATCACAGCCATCAACACAATTGTATACAATGAATGGCATGAAAGGAAGCCATCCATTGTGTACAACTGATTGGTCACAGAAGTCACATGGTACCGGCAGTGAACCGATACACTGATCAGTCATCAGCTGTGTCTGGTGACAGATCGGGCCACCGCTCCTTGATCCGGGAGCAAGTCATATTGTTATAGGCTGGGAAGGAACTGGTTAACCAAGAAAGTCACATTTTTTCAAATTTATTAGGACATCTTCTTTTTTGGTATGCCAGTTTTCCCCAATAGAGAGAAGTATTTACTTCTCTAACCCAATTATCCACTGTGGGAGGAGTAGGCAAAGGCAATTTCTTAGCCACTAATTTCCTTGCCAAGAACAGAAGGCGATTCGTATCCAGCCTTAAATAGATATTTACTTCTGGGAAATCCAATATACCCAAAACACAAGTAAGTGGGGTAAAAGGAATTTGAATATCATATAAAGTATAATTTTACCCGCTATTTCTTGCCAATAACCCAAACAATTTAGGGTATCTCCAGAGGCATCTAGGACAAAGAGAATATTCTCTGTATCTGATTTTGTGTAACCACTTAAGTGTCCTATATGTTCTGTGTAATATAAGGTTTTAGGTAAGTAGGAAATAGGTAAAGATGTTTTAGGGACATTTTGTAAGATAAGTTCCTTTTGTTACCATTTAGCCTTACAAGATAATGGAACCACAGTTACCTGAAGGTCAAGCAGTTTTAAATACATACATTGCCGTTTTTAGAGGAAGCATTAAGTATCCTAAGCAACTCTGTTGGTGAAAATAATCTAAAGCAACTCAGTTAATGTTGGGCATGCATTGCATGCTGGACTTGAAGATATTGAAAAAAGCTGGTGGTAGGGATTTGAAACTCATCTTTTACTTGCTGAAAAGATTTTAAAACATTATCCTTCAAATGCTGATAGACATATATTATGCCTTAAGATTCCCATTGTTCAAAGGTGCCTAATTTAGTGACCTCCAACAAAGTATAATTTTCCCCCAAAGAGTATATACAGAAAATCCCTCATACTGCATTGTACCGTGCCCCGATTTTTTTTTGGCTTCAATAAGGTAGGAAGAGACTTCAAATGCAATAAATAGCTCATAACATTGAAACCACCAACATATTACCCAAGATGTGTTGCATAAGTATATGTGTAATTCCCAACCTCAAGAAGAGCTGTCAAATGTTGAATTTGAACAGCCAATAATAAAATATATAATATAATATAATGCATATTAGCAGTGCCAATCCTCTATCATCTTATGCCGCGTACACGCGACCGGTTTTGCTGTCGGAAATAACTCCGAAGGTTTCTTCAACGGAAACGCGGTCTTGCCTACACACAGTCACACCAAAGTCCGACCGTCTAGAACGAGGTGACGTACACCAAATACGATGGGACTAGAAAAAGGAAGTGCAATAGCGACCGCGCCACTCGTTGGGCTCCTTCAGCTAATCTTGTGTTTATCTCGTGTTAGTAGAAGTTTGGTGAGAGGAGATTTGCGCTTTTCAGCTTTCTCGTTTTTCAGTCCGTTACTGCTCTTCAGTTTGTGCTTGTGGATTTGTAACTGCTTTTCAGAGTCTGTAGATAGTTGGCATCTGTTTTTTCAGTGTGTTCTTGTCTGCTCATTTCTAATTTTGAGCTCGCTCTTCACAGGCCTTGCTGTTCTTCAGTGCGTTCTGTTAGTTCGTTCTGACCAACTGACCCTTTTGAAGCCATGTTGCGGGTACATACTCGTCGTAGAGTTCGTGCTATGCGGGGGCTTGGTGTTGGGGTTCATTCTTTGACCCAAGCCCAGTCCATGAGCAGGGTGGGGAGGAGTTCATGGACCAAGAATTGGTTACTTCAGCGTGACCAATTCTCTCATATGCCTTTGCTTCGTGAGATCCAGGAGAATAATCCTGATGATTTCAGGAACTTTCTCAGGATGACGGGCCCCATTTTTCACCATCTGTTGGCTTTGCTGACCCCTTATATTAGCAGGCAGGATACCTGCATGAGGCAAGCCATCACTCCGGAGCAGAGGCTAGTCGCCACGTTGCGGTACATGGTGACTGGGAGAAGCCTGCAGGACCTCAAGTTCTCGACAGGCATCTCCCCCCAGGCTCTGGGGATCATTATCCCAGAGACCCGTTCTGATTTAATTCAGGTCTTGCAGAAGGACTATATTAGGGTAAGTTTTCTCCTTTAACATCACATTCTATGTATTTAATGTTTGCTAATGTTTTGTATTTCTTTCCTCATTCCATAATTACCATGATTGTAATATGCTGTGATAATTCCCCTTTGTTATCATGCATGCTGTAATCTTTTAATGCTCCTTTTTTGTCCTTCATGCATATTTGCCTTCACTAACCTCCCCAGCATGCTATCCTGGGCTCATACACACCTACAGCCTAGTCACTTAACAATGTATTTTGGCAGCTCCATTGTAGTGCTTACCCTAAACACCCCCTAAAATGTGTACAAATGTTATTGTTGTCCTTAAATTCAGGCAGAGTGCCATAGGCTTTTTTTTGGGGTCCCAAACTTAGCTCGAACCCTTCCCCCCTAAAACTTTTACAATGGTCCATCAGAGGGTGGGGGGGGATCTGATAAGTGGACCTTATATTTTTGTCTTAAAATACTCGTTAAAATAAATGTTATACTGATGTTGGCCAAGAATATTTGTGTCTAATCTGCTTGCAATGTTATGTGCAAAAGTACTAATATATATTTTTCTGTTTTGACTCCACAGTTTCCTTCAATGCCACAGGAATGGCAGACTGTGGCCTCACATTTTCCCAACTGTGGAGGGGCTATAGATTGGAAGCACGTCCACATTGCGCCACCACCCCATTAGGGGTCTTACTATTATAACTATAAGGGGTTTAATAGTATAGTGTTAATGGCGGTGGTGTCGGCACAATATGAGTTCCTCTATGTGGACGTGGGGAAGAATGGCCAGATGTCAAATGGAGGAGTCTTCGCCCACCGTGGTGGCCAACAACTCCACAGTGGTGGCCTGGGATTGCCTCCTGATGCAGACAACGTTGAAGGACTCCCGTTCGTCTTTCTTGCCGATGAAGCATTTGGTCTGGGCGAGCACCTGATGAGGCCAATCCCCCAGAGGACCCTCACCCCGGAGAGGAGGGTTTTTAACTACCGGCTGGCCAGAGCCAGAAGAGTTGTTGAGAATGCCTTCGGGATAATGGCCAGCCTGTTCCACCTGTTTCTGACAGCCATACACATGGTGGAATACAAACTCAACCACATCATTTTATCCTGCTGCATATTGCACAATTAAAAAAAAAAAATGCCCACAATTATATTGCCTCAGTTGGGCCTGAGGCCGGATTTCCTTCAAATCCTCTGACGGGCCTGGAAACTGGCCATGCTGACTTGGCACCCCAAAGAACCCATGAAATTCAATTATTTTACAGGTAGGGGGACCATTGCAATGCCAGACCATGTCTAAAATATTTTTTTTTTTAAATAAAAAAAAATATTATGGGATAAAATCTTGCATTTTCTTTATTGCTTGTGTTTCTTTTTGGCTGTCTCCTAGGTTCTCCTAGTGCACTTGTAGTACCAAGTGGATTTTCCTTTAGTAAATAAGCCCCATTGTCATTGTAAACACAAAATTACTTCCAAAACTGGCATTGAGCATTGAAAGAAGAAGCCACACATTGTTGATTAGCAAAATTTTTACTCTGTGCACATTCACGTGTGTTATAAATTTTTTTAGAAATTTTTTTAATTAAAAAATTATTATTTTTTAATATTTTAATTGTTTTAGAAACACTCATGTTTCAAAACATAACATACAGTGGGGCAAAAAAGTATTTAGTCAGCTACCAATTGTGCAAGTTCTCCCACTTAAAAAGATGAGAGAGGCCTGTAATTGTCATCATAGGTATACCTCAACTATGAGAGACAAAATGTGGAAACAAATCCAGACAATCACATTGTCTGATTTTTGAAAGAATTTATTTGCAAATTATGGTGGAAAATAAGTATTTGGTCACCTACAAACAAGCAAGGTTTCTGGCTCTCACAGACCTGTATCTTCTTCTTTAAGAGGCTCCTCTGTCCTCCATTCATTACCTGTATTAATGGCACCTGTTTGAACTTGTTATCAGTATAAAAGACATCTGTCCACAACCTCAAACAGTCACACTCCAAACTCCACTATGGTGAAGACCAAAGAGCTGTCATAGGACACCAGAAACAAAATTGTAGACCTGCACCAGGCTGGGAAGACTGAATCTGCAATAGGCAAGCAGCTTGGTGTGAAGAAATCAACTGTGGGAGCAATAATTAGAAAATGGAAGACATACAAGACCACTGATAATCTCGCTCGATCTGGGGCTCCACGCAAGATCTCACCCCGTGGGGTCAATATGATCACAAGAACGGTGAGTAAAAATCCTAGAACAACACAGGGGACCTAGTGAATGACCTGCAGAGAGCTGGGACCAACATAACAAAGGCTACCATCAGTAACACACTACTCCACCAGGGACTCAGATCCTGCAGTGCCAGACGTGTCCCCCTGCTTAAGCCAGTACTTGTCCGGGCCCATCTGAGGTTTGTTAGAGAGCATTTGGATGATCCAGAAGAGGATTGGGAGAATGTCATATGGTCACATGAAACCAAAGTAGAACTGTTTGGTAGAAACACAACTCGTCGTGTTTGGAGGAGAGAGAATGCTGAGTTGCAACCAAAGAACACCATACCTACTGTGAAGCATGGGGGTGGCAACATCATGCTTTGGGGCTGTTTCTCTGCAAAGGGAACAGGACGACTGATCCATGTACATGAAAGGATGAATGGGTCCATGTATCATGAGAGTTTGAGTGCAAACTTCCTCCCATCAGCAAGGGCATTGAAGATAAAACATGACTGGGTCTTTCAGCATGACAATGATTCCAAACACACTGCCCGGGCAACAAAGGAGTGGCATCGTAAGAAGCATTTGAAGGTCTTGGAGTGGCCTAGCCAGTCTCCAGATCTCAACCCCATAGAAAACCTTTGGAGGGAGTTGAAAGTCCGTGTTGCCCAGCGACAGCCCCAAAACATCACTGCTCTAGAGGAGATCTGCATGGAGGAATGGGCCAACATACCAGCAACAGTGTGTGACAACCGTGGGATGACTTACAGAAAACGTTTGATCTCTGTCATTGCCAACAAAGGATATATAACAAAGTATTGAGATGAACTTTTGATATTGAAAAAATACTTATTTTCCACCATAATTTGCAAATAAATTCTTTCAAAATCAGACAATGTGATTGTCTGGATTTGTTTCCACATTTTGTCTCTCATAGTTGAGGTATACCTATGATGACAATTACATGCCTCTCTCATCTTTTTAAGTGTGAGAACTTGCACAATTGGTGGCTGACTAAATACGTTTTTTGCCCCACTGCACAAAACTCTGGAACTTACAAAGTTCAAAGTTTAAAAACTGAAGGCAATATCAGACATTATAGTGTCATAAATGTCTTGATATTGCCTTCATCAAATGGGGTGATGTCACATCTGTAAAAGCCAAATTGTGAAGATGCACACAAATTGGGAGTCAAAATGGATATTTCCCTCCTGATCCCATGCCTAATGTCAACATGTGCTATCTCCCATCATGGGGGATCAATGGACGTGTTTTGGGGGTGCAACTTCTTCCTCTTACCTACTAGAGTTACGAAGAAGGGGTTGCACCCACAAAACACGTACATTGAGATCCCCTGATGGCAGATAGCACATGTTGACACACCGTGTGCATCTTCAAAATTTGGCTTTTAAAATTTACAAAAAAAAAATTGATTCTTCATTTGTTGTTCCATAGCATTCAGTTACTTCCTTATAATGTCGATTTCACCATTCCACACCATGATGTTGTGGATGAGCTTTTGAGCAGACATCTGTTCAGCTTGCTGTTCAACAACCAGCACATCACCTAAAAATTGGATTAAAAACATGTATTACAAATATGCAGGCATACATAGATTACCTGAAGCTGGGGTGTCAGACACTCACCTGTTTTGGTGACAATCTCGCCCACTTCCCCCACCTCTCCTTCCTCCAGATCCTCGGGGTGTTGTCTTGGGCTGACTTCCCCTTCTTGGTGATGTATGGGGTCCCTGGTGTCCTCTGAGTGGTGTCCTCCGAGTCTTTTCTCCCCTATGAGAATGAAACTAAAGGTATACTTAGCACACAGATATTTGAGTCCAGAAATGTGAATATGAAACATTGCTTGGAAGTGGGGTACAATTGTTTGTTTTGGCAAAGTTCCAAGCTGAAAACATGAATTTTTTTTTTTTTCCACAAAGAGTTTTTTTTTTTCAAAAGGGTAAGACAAGACATACAGAACAAGAGTATTGTCACAGAACATCATTTAACAGAATCATATGAAGAGTATCTATGTCACGATACAACATAAAGATCCGAACTGAGAATAAGTGAACATTACTGAGACATAAAATTGTAATTAAGCATATGTGGGCGGAGTATCTTAATTTCTATTGTCCCCCCCCCCCCCCAGCTTGGACTGAGGGAAGGACAGGGATCAGTCACTCGAGTATGTTCACCGTCTAGATTACAGTGTATCCTGACAGGATGATCTGGGGGAAAAGAGAGTAAAGAGAGAGAAGAGGGGAAAGAGAAAAAGAGAAGAGAAAGAGAAGAGAGAGAAGAAGAAGGACAAAAAAAAAAAAAAAAAACAGGGGGGAGGGGGAAGAAGGGGGGGGGGGGAGAAGAGGGAATGAGCTCTAGGTGGGAAGTACGGAGGGGGAAGTGAGAGGGGAAAAGCGAGTGGATCCGCACCTGCCCCCCCCCCCACCACCACCATACACCGATTAAGACGTTGTTACACTCTTCAGTTATCCCTACGATACGTACTGAAGGTATCATTCAGTGGTAACAAAATGAGACCAGCAGGCCCATGTGGTTGAAAATTTATGCATCCTGTCTTGCGAGGTGAAGATTAGTTCCTCCATTTCCTTTATGGAGGAAATCCATGCAAACCATTCCCTGACTGTTGGAATGTTGGTGGAGCGCCAATGCCTGGGTATACAAAGTCTGGCGGCATTAACCATATGCATCACCAATGATTTGTAGTAGTCTTTTTTGGATAGCGTTGTGAGGTGCAAGAGAAATTGGGACGGGGTGTAGTCCAAAGTGTAGGTAGTCATATGTGTGATGAGACCGTGAACCTCCCTCCAAAAGGGTTGAATGTTCACACAATCCCACCACACATGAAGCATAGTTCCCACCCCTAACCCGCATCTCCACCAAGTATCAGGGATATTAGGGGAGAATTTATGGAGACGCAACAGAGTCCTATACCATTTTGTGATCACCTTGTAGCCATTTTCTTGGATGGCAACGTTCAAAGAGCCCTTATGTGCGTACTCATAGATAATGTTCCAGTCCTCCGTGGAAAGAGACCTTTGAAGATCTCTACTCCAGGAGACCTGTGAAGGGGCAGGGGTCTGTGTTGGGGCTTCTAAGAGGAGGGTATACAGGAGAGAGACTAAGTGTCTTTGCGGCTGTTTACGATGGCACAAGGATTCAAAGGGCGTGAGTTGTCGTGTCCACTCCGACTGACTGGCGTGGGTTGTGAGGAAGTGTCGGATTTGTCTATAAGTCCAAAATGAAAGAGAGAACGTCTTGGTGTTAGACTTTAGGGTTTCAAAGGATAAAGGCTTCTCATTGGAATAGAATTGGAGAGCTAGGACATCTTCAAATGGCCACTTAAAAACTCTGGAGAGGTCCCCGGTGGAAAATCAGGGTTCCCCCGTAAGGTAGTTAAGGGGCTTGGGAGAGGGGTGGATGAACCCCTTATCATGGTCTTTCTGAAAGTCAGGAGTGTAGAGTGGATAAGGGGGTGGGCTAAGAGGGTATGGGGCCAGTTCCGAGGGGGTAACCATGGGAGAAGGTGTAAGGGTCCTGACGAGAAGGACTTCTCTAGGAAGACCCATGCTTTTTTAAAGGCATGAATGTTCCAGTCAGCGATCCTTGTGAGATGACAAGCTGCGTGATATTTTTGGAGGTCAGGTAGGCCTATTCCTCCTTTAGATTTAGCTAGTGTGAGTCTGGAGTATTTAATGCGAGGTGAAGAATCCTTCCACAGAAAAGCAGAGCATGCTTTCCGATAGGATTTAAAAAAGCTTGCTGGTAAGGAGATAGGGATCGATTGCATAAGATAGAGTAAGCGAGGCAAGATTATCATTTTAATTAAGGCAGAGCGTCCAAACCAGGAGACATTTAGGTCCATCCATTCTTTAAGGTGTTTTTGTGTCTGAAGGAGGAGCGGGTAAAAGTTTTTTGAGTATAGATCTGACAGGTGGGTGGGGATTCGAATGCCTAGGTATGTGAGTGTATCATGTTCCCATCGAAACGGAAATGATTCTTGGCAATGTGTCACTGTCTGAGAAGGAAGGGAGACGTTTAGGGCCTGTGACTTGGTATAATTAATTTTGAGGTTTGATAAGGTACCAAAGTACCTTAATATCTCTCCACCCCCCAGCTCTCTCCATCTGTCTCCTCACGCATTACCAACTTATTAGCAGACATATCAGCCTGGATGTCACATCACTTTCTCAAACTCAACCTATCCAAAACCGAGCTCATGATATTTCCTCCCTCAGGTGCCACTTCCCCTGATCTCCCTGTCAAGATCAACGGCTCAACTATCAACCCATCTCCCCACGCCAAGGTCCTAGGTGTAATCCTGGACTCTGAACTAACCTTTTATCACTATCTATCACTATCCAAAGCTTGCCGCCTCTGTCTTCGCAACATCTCCAAGATACGCCCCTTCCTAACCATTGACACCACAAAGCTTCTAATCCACTCCCTGGTCATCTCCCGCCTTGACTACTGCAACTCCATCCTCATTGGTTTACCTCTAAATAGGCTATCCCCACTTCAGTCCATCATGAACGCTGCGGCCAGGCTCATCCACCACACAAACCGCTCAGCGTCTGCTACACCCCTCTGCCAATCCCTCCATTGGCTGCCACTCAGTCACCGAATTAAATTCAAGATACTAACTATAACTTACAAAGCCATCCACAACTTGGCCCCTAGCTACATCTCTAACCTAGTCACAAAATACCAACCTAATCGTTCTCTTCGCTCCTCCCAAGACCTCCTGCTCTCAAACTCCCTTGTCACCTCATCCCATGCTCGCCTTCAGGACTTCTCCAGAGCCTCCCCCATCCTCTGGAATGCTCTACCCCAATCCGTCCGTTTTTCTCCTACTTTATCCACTTTCAGACGATCCCTGAAAACTCATCTCTTCAGAGAAGCCTATCTGGCCCCCACCTAACAACTGTACATTTATCTTCTCAATCAGCACATCACCCACAGTTATTACCTCTTGTATCTCTTGACCTCCCCTCTTAGATTGTAAGCTCTAAGGAGCAGGGCCCTCTGATTCCTACTGTATCAAATTGTATTGTACTTGTACTGTCTACCCTCAAGTTGTAAAGCGCTACGTAAACTGTTGGCGCTATATAAATACTGTATAATAATATAATAATAATAAAAGTATTCAATATCTTTGAGGAGATTGGGCAAGGAGGTACGGGGCGATTGCAAGGAGAGCAGAATGTCGTCAGCGAATGCAGCGACCTTAAATTCTCTATTTTTCACAGTGATCCCCTGGATATTTGGGTTGCTTCTCAGCCTATTGAGGAAGGGTTCCAGGGTTAAGACGTATATCAGTGGTGAAAATGGGCATCCCTGGCGTGTGCCGTTGCTAATGGGAAAGGCGTCCGACAGGTGGCCATTGACTTTTACTGCTGCAGAGGGGCCCTTGTAGAGGGCCATAATAAATGACAACATGCGGGTCCCCGAAAACATGAATTTTTACCTTACCAAAGCTGGAATAATTACCTTTTTCTGAACAATTTTCACACCAAAGGTATCCACTGGAGTACCTGTGTGGGACACCATAAAAAGTTTGTTTTTGTGTCCCACACTAGTGCTCCTGAGTCCAGATGTGTATACAGCTGCTGATTGTCCTCTCCTTACATTACACTGAATCAAGCTTGCATTTCATTGTAGTTACAAACACATCTAGACAGCAATGTACAAAACTTCATTTTATACAAATAGGCATGACCAAATGTATTTAACCTGTATCTGCCAAAAACATCATATTTAATGAGCGAACGATATTTCCTACAACCGATTACTGCGCCCACCAACATGAAAGTCGCCATTTTAAACTGTACATCAGTAAAGAAAACACATGGAGCAGCATGAAAGTAAATAATAATGATAGGAACACACAACAACTACTTACTTTTTAGAAGCACTCTCTTGATTCTTCTATACTGATCCTGCTCCCTCAGTTTCATATCTGACCAGTTTCCTTAATTGCTCCTTGGATCGTCGTACCCCAAAATTCTGCCACAGACTCTTCATAACTTTAGTCATGATCTGTCAGAAACCATGAATCAGACCGAGACAGAAGTAAAGTTAATCACACTTGTTTAATAATAATAAAAAGGTAAACAGAGTAAGCGTAGTCAATACATAGCCAGAGTTCAGTAACCAGATCAGGTAGCCAGCCAATGCCAATGTCAGAGAGCCAGAGATCAATGTAGTAGTACAGCAATCAGGAGCCAGAAGGGATGTCAGCCGACAAGTCTTCAACAGGAACACAGGAGAAAGTCTCTAAGATGTAACCAAAGGTGAAGGCAGAGATGAAGTGAGCTGGATGGCTTCAAGTAGCCAGGACTGACGAGCAAATCATCAACAGCTGAGTCACTGTGATGAGAAAGGAGCTGGCAATTAGCCGACAGCTGAGCAGCCAGCTTAGAGAAGGAAGGGCTGAGCCCAGCCCTGACAGTATCCCCTCAGTACGACCCCTCCCCCTCGGAGGATCACCAGGCTTGGGGGGAAAACATCTATGGAAATCACGGAGGAGGACAAGGGCATGTACGTCCGAGGATGAGACCCAAGAGCGTTCCTCCAGACCATACCCCTTCCAATACACCAGGTACTGTATGCGTCCATGGAACCTACAGGAGTCAACAATGGATTGTACTTCATACTCCTCATGGTTTTCAACCTGTATAAGGTGAGGACGTGGTACTGAGGTGGTAAAGCAGTTGCAGACCAAAGGTTTCAAAAAGGATATATGAAACACATTAGAGATGCGCATACTAGGAGGAAGGTCCAACGCGTAAGCCACTGGGTTAATCCTGCGAAGGATATGGAAAGGCCCAATAAACCGAGGTGCGATCTTCAAAGAAGGAACATGAAGTCGAAGGTTGCGAGACAACAGCCAGACTCTGTCCCCAACCTGGTAGGAAGGCGCAGGCAGGTGTCTGTACCTATAGTTAGCATGTCGTAAAGCCTCCTGGACTTGTGCCCAAGTGGAACGAAGGCCACGGAGATGCTCCTCTAATGCAGGAATACTCTGCGGAACTAACGAGGCAGGCCACACGGAAGGTTGGAAACCATAGTTCGCCATAGATGAATTCAAGAGGCACTATTGTAAGCAAACTCTGCTTACATTTTTTTGCTCTAGAACATATTCCCCCTGGTGTTAGAGGAGGAGACTATGACAGGCTCCTCCTACAAAAGGAGGCACGCTGGATACACAAACTGTCAGCTCTTCAACACCCTGGTATGAATGATGCGTTCAGCTTCAAGCCATTCATTTGAATAATCATAATATTCTTAACCTCCTAACTTTGATGAGGCTCGCATCTTCTGCCATGTATTACCCTTGCGTGGCTCTCTTTTTTCCCCCTCCTTTTCTTTCCCTCCCCTTCTATCTGCTTTTGGTCATTTATTATACCCAGTATTTTCATGCTGTGCTATGGCACCATTTATATGTTTGAGCCATAGAAGTTACTCAATAATAGTTATAATATGACCATAATATCTTTATCTTTATGTATGTTACACATTTTTTGTCATTGAATTTCCACTGTTTTAACTGTATTATATCTCACAGGCTGTAGCTGCAAACTTCTTTTATGAAGTTTCCCAGGCTTTATATACTCAATATATTTTTTGTTTATTATCTTAAATTGTTTGCCGGAAATATTCTCATATTGGGACTATCTTTGTCAGTTTGGACCACACGGACGCCCCGGGCACCCACCACTGGGATGTTGAACCAATCGTCCCTGTGGCTGGTGGCCCTTTAATTTGAGCCGGATCACGTCTGGTATGGGTTTTGATACCGATTTCTTGGTATTAACATGAGCCTTTATTAAAAACGTATAGGGAACACATATAATTATTTTTCCATCATTTTGGAAAATTAAAGCAGGCATTATGCCCCAATTTATACTCTATTCGGTTGTTACTTTTCTTTTTCCCTTAACTAAAATGGCGCCTCCTGCACCTTCATGTCCCACGGGCTCCTGAACCGCGCAGACATGCGCAGTAACCCCTACACACGTTAATGACGTCAGAGCTGACGTCACTGCGCTTCCTCACGTCCCGACGTGACCGGCCCCATTGAGCGTCCGCATCACGGCGGCGAGAACGGACGCCGCCGTGATGGGGGTATATAAAGGCGGTCAATACACCGCCCACAGCTCCGTCACCGGTGCGATCCTACAGAGGCAGCGGGATGCTCTCCTCAGCTTGTATGCCGGACCACTACCTGTGAAGTAAGTTTCCCTTGTGTGACACTGTCATCAGCTGACATGTAGTTACACTTTGAATCCTCCATTGACCCTTCATTGTCTTCTCTCCTCTATACTTAGAAAATATTTCTGCTGGCGATCGCTTATCCCTGCAGCTATCAGTGGAATTCTTTCATCTATTTTATTCATTTATGATGCCTATTTCCATCTATATGACATCATTTGCCGATATACTTTTATGTATCAGGTAATATATCTCAAATTGGTTCTACCTTCAGGACACATATCCCTCTGAAATTATAGAAATTATACCATTTAATAGCCTGATTACGTTCCCCCCCCCCCCCCCCACCTCCCCGCTCCCCTCCCCCCCCCCCCCCCCTGGTCCATTTTTCGTTTAACTTTGAATGTATTTTCCCTTTTTTCAAAGGGCCGCTTTGTAGACTTTGTATTCCCCTGTGGTCACAGTATGGCACTTGATACCTCTCATATATGAGAACTTTCCGGTTCCAAACTAGCAGCAGTATTACCGATCCATTGAAATAGTCTATGCCAGATCAATGTGCTACAGCCTGGTGAGATGTATAAATTTTGATTGTTCATTTATACTTGATTAAAATGTTCAATATTGAAACCTATATGCCTATATCTAAATTCTCTGTATCTACCTCTATTCTGATAATGGAATTTGTGCATATTCGAGAAAAAATTCTATTGGATGCTCTTTATTTCATGTTTAAATGTATGTATTGATTTCTGTTTATTTTCCTATCATTTAGAGTCCGTCACAATCATTGCCTTTAAACTCCTGAAGAAGCTCACATTCAGAGCGAAACATGTCGAGAACGGCAGATTGTTTTGGCATCTTTGGAATAGTTGCTTTTTGTTGCACGGTTCAATTGTGATATAACCGAGAAATTCCTTTGGGTGACACTGTTTATGTCTTAGTGTTCTTATCTACATGTCTTACTCCTGAAGTATGACATGAATATTTTAATGTGATTCAATATTAATAAATATTAATTTTATTCTATATAATTGTATAAAAATTTTTTTTGAATATACTGTCTATTAAATAGCACCTTAAAAGTCCCTGGGGAAGATCCCCCCCCTCCCCATTTTTCTTTAGGCCTAACAGCCTTTAGTTTCTGCTCTGCACACGGTAAGAGGTCTGACCAGTTGTTATGATGTTTAGAAATATAGCAATGTAGGAATTGCTCCAAGGACTGATTGGCTCGTTCTGTGGCCCCATTAGACTGCGGGTGATACGCAGAGGAGAAAGCAAGCTGAATACCCAACTGTGCACAAAAGGCTCACCAGAACCGGGACACAAACTGACTACCCCTGTCTGAGACAATCACCTTGGGTAGCCCATGTAAGCGGAAGATTTCCCGAGCAAAAATAGAAGCCAGTTCCTTAGAAGTAGGCAACTTCTTGAGTGGAATACAATGCAACATTTTCGAGAATCGGTCAACCACCATAAGGATAACTGTGTTGCCCTGGGAGTTGGGTAACTCCACAATGAAATCCATAGACAGGTGGGTTCAGGGCCTCTCTCCATTGGGTAGGGGTTGTAGGAGGCCCACTGGAAGTTGTCGTGGAGTTTTACTCTGAGCACATACAGAACAGGCAGCTATGAAGGCGGTTACATCAGCACGTAGACTAGAACACCAGAATTGTTGGGAAATGGCCCAAAAGAGTTGATTCTTCCCAGGGTGGCCAGCAGCCTTGGGAGAATGGTAAGTCTGGAGCACAGCAGTACGGAGACTCTCGGGAACAAAGCAGCGGTCACAAGGTTTCTCAGGAGGAGCATCGACCTGAGCAGCAAGAATTTTGTCACCCAAAGGAAAAATAAGACTGGTGCGAACCGTAGCCAGAATATGATCAGGAGGAATCACAGGAACCAGAACCGACTCCGTCTTGGAAGTGGAGGAAAATTGTCATGACAAGGCGTCAGCCCTTACATTCTTAGTACCGGGTAAGAATGAGACAATATAATTAAAACTCGACAAGAAAAGAGCCCATCGTGCTCTTCTTAGCCTCAGACAAGAATGTGAGATTCTTATGGTCAGTAAGAATGAGAACCGGCACAGTGGTACCTTCAAGGAGATGTCTCCATTCTTTCAGGGCTAAAATGATCGCCAACAGCTCTCTGTCACCAATCTCATAATTGCACTCTGCCGGTGACAATTTCTTGGAAAAGTAGCTACATGGATGCATAATGCACTCAGAGGTAGGACGTTGAGACAGAAGGGCGCCAACTCCAGTCTCAGAAGCCTCAACTTCTAGAATAAAAGGCAAGGTAGGATCAGAGTGTGCCAACACAGGAGCAGAAACAAAGGCAGCCTTGAGACTCTCAAAGGCCTTAATGGACTCCGGAGACCAACTCTGTGGGTTGCCATCTTTCCTGGTTATATTAGTCAGGGGCTTGACCAGAGATGAGAAGTTATGAATAAACTTCCAATAATAGTTGGCAAAGCCAGGAAAATGCTGCAGAGCATGTAAACCCATGGGTTGAGGCCACTGTAGGACCGCTGAAAGTTTCTCTGGGTCCATCAAAAAACCAGCAGTGGACATGACAAACCCAGGAATTTAACCTGTTCACAATGGAATTCACACTTTTCCAGTTTACAATAGAGATTGTTCTCTCTTAGTCTCTGAAGCACACGACAGACATCTGTGTGGTGGCTCTCCAGGGAAACCACCACACATAACTGCAACAAATCTTGGAGGACATCGTTAATGAACTCCTGGAAAAACTGCCGAAGCATTACAAAGGACAAAAGGCATTACGAGATATTCATAATGACCTGATCTGGTATTAAACGCAGTTTTCCACTCGTCGCCCTCCTTAATCATGATGAGATTGTATGCCCCTCTCAAATCAAGCTTCGTGAAAACCGTTGCTCCCTTTGTGGCAGTCAAATAACTCGGTAATCAATGGAATCGGATAGGCATTCTTAATTGTGAAACGATTGCGACCCCTATAATCAATACAAGGTCTCAGTTCACCACTTTTCTTCTTCACAAAGAATAAACCATCACCTGTAGGAGACAAGGATTTGCGGATGAAACCTGCGGAAATTTAGGTAAGGAAATAACTTGGAATTGGATTATCTCATGGTGAAGGGCCCCATGGACAATGGAACAGTCTCATGAGTCACATGGGCAGGCTGTAGAGGTCTCCCGTCAAGAGCCTCAATGGCAAGTGGAGTGTCACGCAGCTGCAGCGGAATCAATGAACAGGCCTGCAGCCCCAGAGTCGATTAGAGCCTGTATCTCGATGGATGACTCAGCCCAAGACAGGGTAACCAAAACCAGGGCCTTATCTTTCTGTGAAACTGTAGACGAAACAACGCCACCTAAGGTCTGTCTGTGACAGGACCTCAAGGTTCAGGCGTTCCCTGGATGGGTAGGACAAGACTTCAAAAAAGTGATTAGCCTGGCCACAATAAAGGCACAATCTCTCCCTCCTCCTAAGGGCTCTCTCATCCGCAGAGAGATGTGTGAAGCCCAAGTGCATGGGTTCATCTTCACAGACCGACTCGGTACCAGGAGGCATGGGAGGTGAGGGAGGCAAGGGTGGGACTGCAAAGCTCGGAGACAAAATGTACAGGAAGCTTGCGCCAGCGCTCCTTAAAAGAGAGTCTTTCTATGAGTCTGGAGTCAATGAGGATGGCAAATGTGATCAACCTCTCCAGCTCAGTGGGTATATCTCGGGCTGCTATCTCATCCTTGATGTTATCCGAGAGACCATGAGAGAAGGCAGCCACAAGGGCCTCATTGTTCCAAGCAACCTCTGCTGCCAGAGTACGGAATTCAATGGCGTAATCAGCAACAGCTCTCACACTCTGTTTGATGGACATGAGGCTCTTGGCAGCAGAAGCGGAGCATGCGGGAACGTAAAATACCCTTTTGAAGGAAGCCACAAATTCTGGGTAACTCAGGACCGCAGGTTTTTGCGTCTCCCATAGAGGGTTTGCCCAGGCCAAGGCTCTCTCAGAAAGCAAAGATATCACAAAACCTACTTTGCTTCTGTCTGTGGGAAACGCCTGGGGCAGCATCTCAAAGTATATCTCAACCTGGTTGAGAAATCCTTTCCATTGAACTGGATCACCCCCCCAAATCTCTGGGGAAGCGGAGCGGAACCAGACATGCCTCTTATAGAGGTAATACTTGAGGTGGGTGCCTGCACAGAGACTGGAGCAGCAGCAGGGACGGCCTGCAACACAGGTTGTACCGGAGCAGCCATAGTGGAAGATTCCAGGTGAGCTGTGCAACTACGCCAAAGCAAACTGATCCATGCGGTGATCCTGGTCATCCAATCTGGAAAAAATATTACCAACAAGTGGACTGACTGCATCTTCTGAATTCATGGCCTTCGCCTACTGACAGAAACCATGAATCAGACCGAGACAGTAGTACAGTTAATCACACTTGTTTAATAATAATAAAAAGGTAAACAGAGTAAGCGTAGTCTATACATAGCCAGAGTTCAGTAACCAGATCGGGTAGTCAGCCAATGCCAAAGTCAGAGAGCCAGAGATCAACATAGTAGTACAGCAAGCAGGATCAGGAGCCAGAAGGGACGTCAGCCGAGCAAGTCTTCAACAGGAAAGCAGGAGAAAGTCTCTGAGATCTAACCAAAGGCGAAGGCTGAGATGAAGTGAGCTGGATGGCTTTAAGTAGCCAGGACTGACGAGCAGATCATCAACAGCTGAGTCACTGTGGAGAGAAAAGATCTGGCAATTAGCCAACAGTTGAGCGGCCAGCTCAGAGAAGTAAGGGCTGAGCCCAGCCCTGACATGATTTTGTCCTTTCTCAAATTAGGGTTTAGGTACGGTCCATGCTTCCCATGATAGTCGTTCCTCCTCAATATGTCCACCATCTCCACCATCTCTTTAAAGGCCATATTGGAGGCCTTAAATCTTCTCCTCTAGGATTGTGTTGTTTCGGGCACCGGGCTTTCCTCCTCCTCGTTAGTGGAGTTACCACACACCTGCTCTTTATCTGCCATGTTGCTCCTACTGCGCCAAAGAGAAAAGGGGTGGGGAATATTCTAGAAAGAACGTCAGGGCCGGGCGACGTGGGTGGAGTTTCCCTCATGCACAGTGTATATCAAGCTAACATGCATGTGTCGTACGTGCGGAGGAAGAATGAACGGAACTGGCGAGCGTCCTCAATGAAGGTAAAATTTGAACTTGGCCCATCACAGTGGCCTATACTGCTTCAAGACTGAGGCCTATATTGGGATATGATAATGAAAGTTTAGGCTCACATTAGTGTTTTTGTCTTGTGTATTGTCTTACAGCAAAGATGAATCACTTTAAGGACCCAGAATTCATGGCCAGTTTCATAGACAGATACAGGGAGATGAGGGATTTGCTAGAGGTGAAAAACGCCTTATATTATAATAAACAAGCTAGGAGGTCAACGCTGGAGAAACTTCTGGAATTTGTGAAGACTCGGGTCCCCGATGCAACCATCCAGTTTTTGGAAAGTAAAATTGGGATCTTGAGGAACATGTATAAGAAGGAGCATAATAAGATCCAGAAATCACTCAGATCAGGAGCATCAGCAGCGCAAGTGTATGTACCCAGGCTGTGGTACTTCAACAAACTGCAGTTTCTGGACAACTAGACTAAAGCCAGGGAATCACTTTCTACCCTTCCCTGCAACCTTCCCTCCACCCTTCCCTCAACCCCAGCAGAGGCTGATGAGGAACAACCTAGGCCTTCCATCCTGGAAGAAGTGAATGTGCCCAGCTGGAGCCAGGTATATTATTTTACTACATATTTATTGGTCTAATAATAATCATGTTAACTAGATGTTATAATTGATAACTAATTAATGATTTAAAACCAAGTGATTTACATATCAATAGACAGTAATGGCCAAAAATGATTGGGACAAGAAAGAAAAATGCTGGGGTCAGAATGATAGTCTTTTCTATTTATTAACATTTAATTTGCAAGTCATGAGCTAAAAACTGTGTGTGATTGATGAAGCAAAAACGAAAACTATGTCCCTTTTTTATACATAAGCTCAGCCAGGAGGAGGATCTGGAAAGTGTCAGCCAGGAGGTGGCCGTGCCCAGTGTCAGCCAGGAGGTGGCCGTGCCCAGTGACAGCCAGGAGGTGGGCGGGCCCAGTGACAGCCAGGAGGTGGCTGTGCCCAGTAGGAGCCTCATCCAATCCCAGATGCCTCCCCTCTGCCTTTAAACAAAAAGGACCAGGAAGGGGATGAGAACGGAGGAGGCAGCACTGGTCCTCATTAGGGAAGCAAATGATGTCCTCATAAGCCAACCCAATGCTGAAGAGGCCTATGGCTGCTATCTAGCCACAAGATTGTTGAAATTGGAGGAGGGCCAATGCTTCCTCTGTGAAGGAATTATTGTTGAGGCCCTTCAAAAGGGATTGAGGGGCCAGCTGACAGAGAACAGCCACATATATGATCTCACCCATCCTCCTCCTCCTCCTGCCATAAGTCCACCACCAGAACCACAGCCTCCAAGGAAGGCTGCAGGAAGGCTGCAGGGAAGGCTGCAGGGAAGCGTGGAGGGAAGGCTGCAGGTAAGAGAAGAAAGTGAGGGCCTGGGTCCAGTCTGGTCTGACAGAAGACACAGGCTGGTGTAGTACCACAGCCTGAGGAGATATATATCATCTGCTTCTGGTCCTGATTTTTGGGAGTCCTGGACCAGATTGGGCTCAAAATTATATTGACTCCTCAAGATAACAATTTTTTTTCCACAGACTTGATGTGTGCCCTGGGGCCAAAAGGCTTCGCAAATTCCAAAAGTTTCTCCAGCGTTGGCTTCCTCTCTATTTTGTTACCCAGAATAAATGGATATGTTATTTTCTGAAAATACTTGCCTATGTGTTTTTATAAAAATAGGACAGATTGTATTTTTGAAATGTACCTTCATACTCACAAACAATGTCAAATTAACAAGGGACACCAACCAGTCTCCTTGAGGTTACAAAATACAAGATAATAATGTTATTGTGGTAACTTGAAACACCAAAATATATATATATATATATATATATATATATATATATATATATATATATATATATATATATATATATATATATATATATATTTTTATATATATATTATGCAGATTACTAGAAACTAATTTTGCAATAATCCCAAAAAAAGGAGATCCTGAGGAAATAAAATATTCTAAAAAAAGATGACTATAAAAAAAATTTCAAAATATTATTCTGGAGATCTGGCTTTAAAATAATAAAAGATTATTCATGAGATCACGAGAAATAGTAAAGAAAGAAGTTTGTGAGAACTCTGTGAATATCAGCAGTAAACAAATTAATTCTTCTAGCATTATAAAGCACAAAAGAATGAGCTGCATTAAAAGATCACAGAATTTGCAGCGTGAGGAATGTGCTATCTCCATTACAAACGCTAGTTTTACCAGACCGACCGCTTCCATCTCGTACTTGCTTCAGAGCATACGTCGTTTTTGGTACGTCGGAACAGCATAGAGATGAGTGGTTTTACCGATAGTAATTAGTTCCTTTGGAAAAATTTTAAACGTGTTCTATATCTAAGTCCGTCTGAATTTTCGAAGGGATAAGTCCGATGGGGCATACACACGATCGGAATATATGATGAAAAGCTCCCATCGGACTCTTTCTGTCAGAAATTCCACTTGTGTGTATGCGGCATAAAGCTTGGTTAACATATGCTGCATGTGGCTTGCAGCAGGGGTCCAGTGCGTGCTGGTTCACAGTTTTAGGTCCGATTTCAGCCCGAATTTTGGGCTGAATTCAGACCTGAAACGGATATCTGCGGAGATATGTGAACCGGCTCCCCCATCCAATTCGCAATAGTGTGAACCTAACCTAACGGCCTTCGTAATACCTTAAACTTGACTTGTGGTGGATCTGCCTTCCATACCAGCACACAAAAAAGGCGGTTTTCACGAGTGTGGCTCGGGGTGGATTTTATAATACCAAAAGCGGTAACCCGGAGCCACACTCGGGATTGCATCGCAGGATCCAGGAAGAGGTTACTTACCTTGTCCCCAGGATCCTGCGATGTCTCCCTGCACTGTGTGTGAGCCGTCCTCTGCTCAATCTATCACGGAGCCGAGCTTCGTTCCCTGTGAGAGTTGTGATGCACGGGGACGGAGAATGGCGCCAAATTCAAAAAGTAAAACACACAATACATATACAGTACACTGTAATCTTACAGATTACATTACTGTATCAATTTATTTCACATCCCTTTTGTCCCTAGAGGTCTGTCCAGTGCCCTGCAAGCAGTTTTATATTATAAATACTGTTCTTTCAGCCTGGAAATGGGAGATTGTCTATAGCAACCAAAACCGTCCCTTTACATCAAAAGTGGTTTTAGACCAGCTAGAAAACAGCGATAATAAATTAGAATCAATTGCAGAATTGAGCGATACTGATTTGTGGCGAAATCCATCATCAAACACTGAAAGTAATGACAGTGACAATTCTGCAACTGAGCAAATTTCAGTGTTGAATTTTTTTTTTTTATTATTGTATTATTATTTGTTATAATTATTTATAGTTATTTATTATATTACAATTTATGATTTAGTTTTTTCAAACTTTGTCATACCCAGGATGTCTACTAGACTCTTGTTTGGACAGATTTAAGTGAGTTATTCCTAAGAATTACACGCCTACAATATAAAATGCCAAATTTCCATGCAAAATAATTGTACCGCTTTCAGCATCAAAATCTGAAATAGTCATACCGCCAGGGAGGTTAAAGAAAACAGTTAACTTAGCCTTTAAACGATGTTGCATATATTTCCAAATGCAACCTGTTGCATTTACTTCTGAGCTGAAGAAGGTATTGATTGTTATTAACCTCTTGACTGAGGAAGCCCTAGCTGCACCCCCCCCCCCCTATGTAGAACAAAACAACCCATTTTGCAGGGCAATGCTCAAATAATAATCATTTGTTTTTGTCGGATCTGGAAGACCTTTACATAGGGTGATTGCAAAAAAACAAAACATAAACAGACAAAATAGTATTTTCATTTTAATGCGCATGTATCTGAGCACATGTATCATAATATTGGTCAGTACATATACTGTATATAAATAAAATTTTTGATAGGTAAAGTAGAAAATATGGTGGCAAACAAATGAAAGGACTGCAACTATTTTAAGAGGCATAATAATTAACCACTACTTACATGCTAGGTTCTGGACCAGGACATTAAACCAGTAACTATAAGATTTTTACAACGTTTTCTAAGTAAAAGTAATTTAGAAATTATATACTAGCTAATGCTTACAGTCAAAATTTAGCAGTTTGGAGCAGCTATTTTTTTAGAGTAAACAAAGGAAACATAACAGTGAAGAACATAAAAACATCAAGATTCAGTGCCTGTTTTGTTTTTAATTTCCATGCATGTGAGTTGGTATTCTTTGAGAAGTGAAATTTTACCATGTTCACTAAGCTTTAGGGAAAGCTATCATGTAAAGTGCAACTTCTGCTGGAAAGTTAACAGCCTGATTTCCTTTAGTGAATCAACCCTGAAGTAAAGATGTAAGAAAAAAATAGAAAGTTACTAGCACAATTTCATACAACACAGGGAAAAAAATGGGTAGAAACAATGTATGTAATGTATGTAATGAGGCAACAAAATAAATGTACAGTATTTTGTATTTGAAGCTTTTTTTTTTATATGACAAAAAAATCCATATACCCAGTAGGTGGTAGCATTTAAATGCATTCCTATTGATATAAGCATTTTGGTTTGGAATGCAATAGCAAAGCCTAGGATGTGCATTTTTGGGTATTAGATAGGATGTCAAGATACAAGAACAGGGAATATTCATAGGAGACCTGTAAGCAGAATGTAGATATGATTCATTGATGCTGCGATACCATTAATATTGATAGACGTGTGATTTTGTTTTACTGGATAAATCAAATGCTGCTAATATATATATATATATATATATATATATATATATATATATATATATATATATATATAGAGAGAGAGAGAGAGAGAGAGAGAGAGAGAGAGAGAGAGAGATCTCTCTCTCTCTATATATATATATTTATATATACACACATATAAAAAGTCTACACACCAATGTTAAAATGTCAGGTTTCTGTGATATGAAAAAATTAGACCAAGATAAATAATTTCAGAACTTTTTCCACCATTTAATGTGACCTTTAAACTATACAACTCAGTTGAACAATAAACTGAAATCTTTTAGGTGGAGGGAGGTAAAAATAAAAAACAAAAATAATATGGTTGCATAAGTGTGCATACCCTTAAACCAAGGGCACTTTCGGTAGCGCCCGGGCGTTGGTGGTAAAGCTCCAATATTTTTAGTGGCGCTTTACCATCATTTTTGCAAAGGGTTAAAAGCGCCGGCAAAGCGCTGCTGCAACGGCGCTTTGCCAGTGCTTCGGTGGTGCTGCCCATTAAATTTCAATGAGCAGGGGGGCGCTGTAGGGGCGGTGTATACACCGCTCCTACAGAGCCTCAAAGATGCTGCTTGTTTTTCTGCATAAGAAAAGGCTTCCATCTTTCCACTCTACCACATAGCTAAGATATATGAAGAATATGGGAGATTGTTGTCACATGTACCACACAGCCAGTACTTGCCAGATATTCCTGCAGCTCCTTTAATGTTGCTTTAGGCCTCCCTGACCAGTTTTCTTCTCGTCTTTTCACCAATTTTGGAGGGATGTCCAGTTCTTGGTAAGGTCACTGCTGAGCATATATATTCACCACTTGATAATGTCTTCACTGTGTTCCATGTATATCTAATGCCTTGAAAATTCTTTTGTACCCTTCTCCTGACTGATACCTTTTAACAATGAGATCCCTCTGATGCTTTGGAAGCTCTCTGTGGACCATGGCTTTTGCTGTAGGATGCGACTAACAAAATGCCAGAAAAGACATACTAGAACAGCTGAACTTTTTTTGGGGTTAATCAGAGGCACTTTAAATTATGGCATGTATGTACTGACTCTTCTTTAACATGAGTTTGAATGTGATTGCTTAATTCTGAACACAGCTACATCTCCAGTTATAAGAGGGTGTGCACACTTATGCAACCACATTATTTTAGTTTTTTATATTTACTCCCCCCTCCAAAAAAAATATTTCAGTTTGTTTTTCAATTGAGTTATACATTTTATAGGTAACAATAAAGGTGGAAAAAGTTCTGAATTTTTTTTACATCACAAAAACCTGACATTTTAACAGGGGTGTGTAGACTTTTTATATTTTTGTATATATATATATATATATATATATATATATATATATATATATATGTGTTAGAAGGCCAGTGTGCTGGCCTGAATTTATGGGAGGAGCCCGGAGGGTATTTAAGCTGACCACTTCCCCTTCCTCTTTGTCAGTTTCAGTGCACGATACTACATGTCACTGTGCTGGCTCTTCCCAGCTTATCTTGTATTTAAAGGAGAGATCTGGGGAATTGGCGCTGCCCTATTAACAGTAGGTGTTAATTGAAGGTCAAAAAAATAAAAAGTAAATAAATATAAAAAAGGAAAGGGCTAAATGTGTGTCCCTTAGGTGAATGTACCCCTACGCATGTGCCAAAAATAAATGAATAAAATTAGTGAAAAATTGTTTTATATAGTGTATGATCCTTTAAAGTGAACGTGCAATTCCTCTGTAATGTGTAAGTGAATACTACAATATATGGGTTTGGTTTAAATTTGCCCCACCTCCATTGTAAAACTACACATTTACAACATATCAAATCATATCAAACAAACCAACACTTTCGAAAATTATTAAGTAGCCTCCTTTTAAAATTATTGGGGTCCGTGACAAAACACACTGTTTGGGGGCTATCAGTATCCGTATGAGGTTACCATATATCCCCAATATATATGGTGACTAAAGTGCACTGTGCATAAAGTGGAACCAAAGTTCATTAAACCTCTATAATACAGTAGATTAGACTTCCTCAAAGTTCATATATAATAAATTCATATATAAAAAAATATACATAAAAATAGGAATCCAAACCATTAACACTCAAATTAAAAGTAGCGAATATGAATACACATCTGTGAAAAAATCCCTGTGATGGACCCAGGCAGAGTTAGAATGTCTTATTTTTAGAGACAAGAATATTAAGAACGTCAGGACTGGTTGACATGCATTTAAAAATGCCCAAGGGGTGATAAAAGGTGACTTCCGTGCTTGTAGAAGCTGGTGACTCCAAGTGCTCCCCCCCGTGCTCCCCCACTCACCAGAATCCATCACCCCTAGGGGATATTGGGCAGAGGAGTGTGTGTCTCTGGATGACTGCCTGTGATGGATGTCCCTCTTAGGCTTCACTGCTCCGTGAGTTCCTTCTGGTACACCGGTGATGAGGGTCCCCTTCTACTGATCCAGGACCGGGTACCTCCACTAATATCCACCTCCGTACTGCTAGATCCTCCTCCTCAGATTCTGACTCTCCCGTCTGTCTCTGGATGTGCTGTCCTGGCTCCCTTGCTGTGCTGTGTACTCCTGTGGGCTTGACAGTCTGACAGCATTTTTAAATGCTGACATGCATTTTTAAATGCATGTCAACCGATCCTGACGTTCTTAATATTCTTGTCTCTAAAAATAAGACATTCTAACTCTGCCTGGGTCCATCACAGGGACTTTTTCACAGATGTGTATTCATATTCGCTACTTTTAATTTGAGTGTTAATGGTTTGGATTCCTATTTTTATGTATATTTTTTATATATGAATTTATTATATATGAACTTTGAGGAAGTCTAATCTACTGTATTATAGAGGTTTAATGCACTTTGGTTCCACTTTATGCACAGTGCACTTTAGTCACCATATATATTGGGGATATATGGTAACCTCATACGGATACTGATAGCCCCCAAACAGTGTGTTTTGTCACGGACCCCAATAATTTTAAAAGGAGGCTACTTAATAATTTTCGAAAGTGTTGGTTTGTTTGATATGATTTGATATGTTGTAAATGTGTAGTTTTACAATGGAGGTGGGGCAAATTTAAACCAAACCCATATATTGTAGTATTCACTTACACATTACAGAGGAATTGCACGTTCACTTTAACCACTTCAGCCCCGGAAGGTTTTACCCCCTTCCTGACCAGAGCACTTTTTACAATTCGGCACTGCGTCGCTTTAACTGCTAATTGCGCGGTCATGCAATGCTGTACCCAAACGAAATTTGCGTCCTTTTCTTCCCACAAATAGAGCTTTCTTTTGATAGTATTTGATCACCTCTGCCGTTTTTATTTTTTGCGCTATACATGGAAAAAGACCGAAAATTTGAAAAAAAATGATATTTTCTACTTTTTGTTCTAAAAAAAATCCAATAAACTCAATTTTAGTCATACATTTAGGCCAAAATGTATTCAGCCACATGTCTTTGGTAAAAAAAATGTCAATAAGTGTATATTTATTGGTTTGCGCAAAAGTTATAGCGTCTACAAACTAGGGTACATTTTCTGGAATTTACACAGCCTTTAATTTATGACTGCCTATGTCGTTTCTTGAGGTGCTAAAATGGCAGGGCAGTACAAAACCCCCACAAATGACCCCATTTTGGAAAGTAGACACCCCAAGGAATTTGCTGAGAGGCATGTTGAGCCCATTGAATATTCATTTTTTTTGTCCCAAGTGATTGAACAATGACAAAAAAAAAAAAAAATTACAAAAAGTTGTCACTAAATGATATATTGCTCACACAGGCCATGGGCATATGTGGAATTGCACCCCAAAATACATTTAGCTGCTTCTCCTGAATATGGGGATACCACATGTGTGGGACTTTTTGGGAGCCTAGCCGCGTACGGGGCCCCGAAAACCAATCACTGCCTTCAGGATTTCTAAGGGCGTACATTTTTGATTTTACTCCTCACTACCTATCACAGTTTTGAAGGCCATAAAATGCCCAGATGACATAAAACCCCCCCAAATGACCCCATTTTGGAAAGTAGACACCCCAAGCTATTTGCTTTGAGGCATGTTGAGTCCATGGAATGTTTTATATTTTGACACAAGTTGCAGGAAAGTGACAAATTTTTTTTTTTTTTTTGCACAAAGTTGTCACTAAATGATATATTGCTCACACAGGCCATGGGCATATGTGGAATTGCACCCCAAAATACATTTAGCTGCTTCTCCTGAGTATGGGGATACCACATGTGTGGGACTTTTTGGGAGCCTAGCCGCGTACGGGACCCCGAAAACCAATCACTGCCTTCAGGATTTCTAAGGGCGTACATTTTTGATTTTACTCCTCACTGCCTATCACAGTTTCGGAGGCCATGGAATGCCCAGGTGGCACAAACCCCCCCAAATGACCCCATTTTGGAAAGTAGACACCCCAAGCTATTTGCTGAGAGGCATGGTGAGTATTTTGCAGCTCTCATTTGTTTTTGAAAATAAAGAAAGACGAGAAAAAAAATTTTTTTTTTTTCTTTTTTCAATTTTCAAAACTTTGTGACAAAAAGTGAGGTCTGCAAAATACTCACTATACCTCTCAGCAAATAGCTTGGGGTGTCTACTTTCCAAAATGGGGTCATTTGGGGGGTTTTTTTGCCACCTGGGCATTCCATGGCCTCCGAAACTGTGATAGGCAGTGAAGAGTGAAATCAAAAATTTACGGCCTTAGAAAGCCTGAAGGCGGTGCTTGGTTTTCGGGGTCCCGTACGCGGCTAGGCTCCCAAAAAGTCTCACACATGTGGTATCCCCATACTCAGGAGAAGCAGCAGAATGTATTTTGGGGTGTAATTTCACATATTCCCATGGCATGTTTGAGCAATATATCATTTAGTGACAACTTTGCGCAAAAAAAAATAAAAAAAATAAAAAATTGTCTCTTTCCCGCAACTTGTGTCACAATATAAATTATTCCATGGACTCAACATGACTCTCAGCAAATAGCTTGGGGTGTCTACTTTCCAAAATGGGGTCATTTGGGGGGGTTTTGAACTGTCCTGGCATTTTATGCACAACATCTAGAAGCTTATGTCACACATCACCCACACTTCTAACCACTTGAAGACAAAGCCCTTTCTGACACTTATTGTTTACATAAAAAAATAATTTTTTTTTGCAAGAAAATTACTTTGAACCCCCAAACATTATATATTTTTTTTAAAGCAAATGCCCTACAGATTAAAATGGTGGGTGTTTCATTTTTTTTTTTTCACACAGTATTTGCGCAGCGATTTTTCAAACGCATTTTTTGGGGAAAAAACACACTTTTTACATTTTAATGCACTAAAACACACTATATTGCCCAAATGTTTGATGAAATAAAAAAGATGATCTTAGGCCGAGTACATGGATACCAAACATGACATGCTTTAAAATTGCGCACAAACGTGCAGTGGCGACAAACTAAATACATTTTTAAAAGCCTTTAAAAGCCTTTACAGGTTACCACTTTAGATTTACAGAGGAGGTCTACTGCTAAACTTACTGCCCTCGATCTGACCTTCGCGGCGATACCTCACATGCATGGTGCAATTGCTGTTTACATTTGACGCCAGACCGACGCTTGCGTTCGCCTTAGCGCGAGAGCAGGGGGGACAGGGGTGCTTTTTTTTTTTTTTTTTTTTTTTTCTTTATTATTATTATTTTTTTTATCTTATTTTTAAACTGTTCCTTTCATTTTTTTTTTTTAATCATTTTTATTGTTATCTCAGGGAATGTAAATATCCCCTATCATAGCAATAGGTAGTGACCGGTACTCTTTTTTGCAAAAATTGGGGTCTATTAGACCCTAGATTTCTCCTCTGCCCTCAAAGCATCTGACCACACCAAGATCGGTGTGATAAAATGCTTTCCCAATTTCCCAATGGCGCTGTTTACATCCGGTGAAATCTAAGTCATAAAATGCTCGTAGCTTCCGGTTTCTTAGGCCATAGAGATGTTTGGAGCCACTCTGGTCTCTGATCAGCTCTATGGTCAGCTGGCTGAATCACCAGCTGCATTTTCAGGTTCCCTGTTGAGACAGGAGAGCCAGAGAAAAACACGGAAGACGTTGGGGGGGGAGGGGCATTCCCTCCCACTGCTTGTAAAAGCAGTCTAGAGGCTAATTAGCCGCTAGGATTGCTTTTACATGAAAGCCGACCGCTGGCTGAAAAGAATGATACCAAGATGATACCTAAACCTGCAGGCATCATTCTGGTATAACCACTCAAAGTCGTGAATGGCGTACCTGAAGACAAAAAAATGGTTAACAATAAAGCACAGTAAACGGTAAGGTATAAAAAATTGCATACCTGAAAAGCAAACATGATAAAACATAATAACAATAAAACATTGCAGAATAGAATACAGTAAAAAAGAGCAGAACAATAGAGAGAGAATAGAGAGAGAGAGAACAATAAAAAGACAACTATTTTTTTTAATTTTATAATTTTGTATGTGTTTTTTTTTTTTTTTTTTTTACACTTTTTTTTGTAACTAACTTTTATAACTGTAACCGGTTCCAGGTTCAGGTCTCTCAAAATGCGATGGCATCTTGGGAGACCCTGTGAAAGTGCGCCTAGTCTGTGCAATGCTGTACCCTACGCTAATACTCAACTAGTGAATGGTAGCGTTCAAAACATTCACCAATGCAAAGACCAGGATTGTCAGGACAGGAGGGACAATAATAGCGGGTGTCACGCCTATATCCGCGCTTGCTGCAGACACAACATCTTTTTTGGGGGGGTTCGTTGGGTAGGGGTACTCGGGAGGACATAAAGAAAATGCCTCTCATGCAGCCGACTGCATTTGGTTGGGGATGTGAATGGGGGAAGTACGGGCGCTGCAGAAGCGGTGGGTTCCCAATTAGGATTGGCGAATGCAGCAGGAAGGGCACTATGGGCACGACGGGCCTGTGTTTGTCTTCTTGGTGGCAGCGGGACACTACTTGTGCTTGCCACCTCACCAGCTTGAACTGCACTTATGGGACTCGCCACGTCACCAAGTGTTACTGCAGTGCTGGTTTGACTACGACCGGGGTGTACTAGGCCGCTGGTGCTTGCCAGTTCACCAAAACGCTACCAAAAAAACTGTTAGCGATCGCAAGGATCAGGCCTGACTCTGCGAACGCTGCAGTTATGCGTTTAGTGTTTTGTAAGTGTCAGTGATCGATCGATACTGCACTTGGGTGGGCTGGGCTGGGCCGGGCGGAGGGGCAAAACGCAGGTGCTAGCAGGTATCTGGGCTGATCCCGCTAACACTGCGTTTGTGGGAACCCTAAACTGCTGGGGACGCCAGTATAGATCTGATCGGATCAGATATTGATCCGATCAGATACTATACCACTAAGGGAGGCGTATGCTGCGTGCGTGGGTGTTAGCGGTACTGGCGCTAACCTGACACTGCTTGGGGCTGGTGCTTGCCAGTTCACCAAAACACTACCAAAAAAACTGTTAGCGATCGCAGGGATCAGGCCTGACTATGCGAACGCTGCAGTTATGCGTTTAGTGTTTTGTAAGTGACAGTGATCGATCGATACTGCACTTGGGTGGGCCGGGCAGAGGGGCAAAACGCAGGTGCTAGCGGGTATCTGGGCTGATCCCGCTAACACTGCGTTTTTGGGAACCCTAAACTGCTGGGGACGCTAGTATAGATCTGATCGGATCAGATATTGATCCGTACAGATACTATACCACTAAGGGAGGCGTATGCTGCGTGCGTGGGTGTTAGCGGTACTGGCGCTAATCTGACGCTGCCTGGGGCGACGCATATCACCGCCGGGCGATCAGGGGGCTAAACTTTTATTCGGTAATAAACGGTGGGTGCCCTGACACTATAAAAAATAAACGAACTAACCAGCGTCACTCGTAACAGTTATACGGTGATCAGTGGTGAAAGGGTTAACTAGGGGGCAATCAAGGGGTTAAAACATTTATTAGGTAGTATATGGGGGTCCCTGTCGCTATAAAACGCTGACGGCGAACCTAAATATTTACCTCACTAACTAGCGTCACCAGCGACACTAATACAGCGATCAGAAAAATGATCGCTTAGTGACACTGGTGACAGGGGGTGATCAAGGGGTTAAAACTTTATTAGGGGGGGTTAGGGGGGTATCCTAGACCTAAAGGGGGGTAATACTCACTGCCCTAACACTGTAACTGTCACAAACTGACACTATGCAGTAATCAGAAAAAAAAAAAAAAAAATACTGCTAATGTCAGTTTGTGACAGGGGGGGGGGGCGATCGGGGGGGGATCGGGGGTGTAAGGTATGCCTGGCATGTTCTACTGTGTGTGTTTGTGTTGTGTGCACTTACATGTCTTCTCTCCTCGGCGCTGGACGGAAACTGCCAGACCGAGGAGAGATGACATCACATCCTCTGCCTGTGTGAAACTACACACAGGCAGAGGAGGATTCCCATTGGCTGGGAGCGATCGCGAGGGGGGGGCCACGATCGGATGGTCTCCCCCTCGCCTCCCGACGCTCCCAGTCAGATGCCGACCGCCGCTGGCACCGGGGGGGGGTCCGATCGGACCCCCCGCCCGCGGGAGGCAGATCACGTATATATACGTGATTCTGCCTGCCCGTGCCATTCTGCCGACGTATATCTACGTTAGGCGGTCGGCAAGTGGTTAAAGGATCATACACTATATAAAACAATTTTTCACTAATTTTATTCATTTATTTTTGGCACATGCGTAGGGGTACATTCACCTAAGGGACACACATTTAGCCCTTTCCTTTTTTATATTTATTTACTTTTTATTTTTTTGACCTTCAATTAACACCTACTGTTAATAGGGCAGCGCCAATTCCCCAGATCTCTCCTTTAAATACTTTTAATTAACTCCTCTTAGGAATTAATTAAGGGGAGGCTGCAGCCCTTCTAAAATATTTTCCTAAGCGCGGACTTCTAATCTATTACCAGCTTACCTTGTGTTCATAAGTCTGTGCGTTCGATTACAAGTGGGTTGCGGCGTCTTCGTTGGCGGTTCTCGCTTGCTGTTGCAGGAAGGGTTCAAACCTTTTTGTTCATATGCAATGTTACCATTGGATATGTTTCCTATACCTGCAAACTTAGATTTGCAGGCTCGCTCTGCCTTGCTTGTCATCCTATCCACAAACATACGATTCGTTCGTAGATCCAAGCCTCTGAGCCATTGTCGGTTGTTCTCTGATATCACTCAATACAGGCTTCATTTTCTCATAGGATTCACTGTCTATGGGGTTGCCGTCTCATCCATTTGGAGATCAGCATGTATTATTTGCATGGGTTCTGTGTCTGATTGAGGTGGTAATTAGACCCACATGGGGCCTTGTCTGCACTTTGATTAGCCTGGGGGGCTGGGTGGTTGGTATGTGTTCAGTTTTAGAAGTAAGGTGTGGTATACACGCTGCAACCGATTTGTATTGGATCCACTTCATACATCTTACAACCGATTTGTATCAGTGCCATCTCTTTACAACCGATTCATATTGCATACCTGCTACAATCCGATTCGAACCTAGTCGCATCTGCAGCACAACGGTTCGTATCGAATGCATCCCGCTCACTGATTCTTATTAGTCCCTGTTGTACCCCACAAATGGTTCGTTTTTTATGTAATTTTCTACTGACTCTTTCGTATTGCTTTCATGTCATACGAATCACAGTCGGATTCAAGCCTAGTCGCCTCGGCGGCACAACGGTTTGCACCGGTCTTATCCTGCACACATCACCTCAGCAGCTACATGCATCACAGTCCACTCCGAACCTAGTCGCACAAGCGGCACAATGGTTCGCGTCACGAGTATCCCACACACCAATATGTAACAGTCCCTATAACAAATCCACGATTCGTTAGGTATGCCACTTCGCAGTTCCTTCCTACATATACAATTTCTGCTATCCTTTTCTTTTTCGCCTATCAGTAGGTGACCTTTCTTGCAATCGCTGCAAGCTACGCATCTCATCATAACTCCTTGCAATCGCTGCAAAACACGCATCTCAGCATATACCCATTTGCAATCACTGAAACACGCATCTCAGTATAAACTCCTTGCAATCGCTGCAAGAACACGCATCTCAACATTTACCCATTTGAAATCGCTGCAAAAACATGCATCTCAGTATAATCTCCTTGCAATCATTGCAAGATCACGCATCTCAACATTTACCCATTTTTGCAATTGCTGCAACATGCATCTCAGTATAAACTCCTTGCAATCGCTGCAAGATACGCATCTCATGATAACTCCTTGCAATCGCTGCAAAAAACACGCATCTCAGCATATACCCATTTTGCAATCTCTGCAAAACATGCATCTCAGTACAAACTCCTTGCAATTGCTGCAAATACACGCATCTCAGCATATACCCATTTTGCAATCACTGCAAGAACACGCATCTCATCATAACTCCTTGCCATCACTGCAAGATACGCATCTCATCATAACTCCTTGCCATCGCTGCAAGACACGCATCTCATCATAACTCCTTGCCATCGCTGCAAGACACGCATCTCATCATAACTCCTTGCCATCGCTGCAAGACACGCATCTCATCATAACTCCTTGCCATCGCTGCAAGACACGCATCTCATCATAACTCCTTGCCATCGCTGCAAGACACGCATCTCATCATAACTCCTTGCAATCGCTGCAAGACACGGATCTCATCATAACTCCTTGCAATCGCTGCAAGACACGCATCTCATCATAACTCCTTGCAATCGCTGCAAAAAACACGCATCTCGGCATATACCCATTTTGCAATCTCTGTAAAATATGCATCTCAGTACAAACTCCTTGGAATTGCTACAAATACACGCATCTTACCATTTACCCGTATACAATCACTGCAAAACATGCATCTCAGTATAAACTCCTTGCAATTGCTGCAAATACACGCATCTTAGTGTTTACCCACTTGCAATTGCTGCAAAACATGCATCTCAGCATTTACCCATTTTTGCAATCACTGCAAAACCCGCATCTAAGTATAAACTCCTTGCAATCGCTACAAAACGCGCATCTCAGCATTTACCCATTTGCAATCGCTGCAAACATGCATCTCAACATATACTCCTTGCAATCGCTGCAAGCACACTCAGTGGTGCTCATACAGCCCACTTCATTTTTTAGTGGCACTTAATCGGTCACTCGTCTCCAGTGGCATTCATACGAGCCACTCATCGTTTTCGTCTATCTTTTCTCCCTCAGGTCAGTCGAGTTCAGGTTCCATTCAGTACCAGGTTGGACATTATTTCCCAGGTAAAAAAAAAACAAAAACAAAAAACGCTATGTTTGCATCTTCACCAGGGCCAGTCGCATACAAGGGGGACACATAAAAAAAAAAAAGTAAAGAAATCTTGTTCCACTCATGTCACCCCTACTGCAGGTGTTCCCGGTCGACCGAGTTTTGATCATAACCAGGACCTTGCTACTAGAGCGTCAGTCAGGGCCTAGTTCATGGGCTTTTCTATCACATCATTCTGCAGCACCCTTTCACTATACCATTACTTCACATAAATCACTGGAAGTCATCTCCAGGCGTTAGTTCTGTCACATATGTCTATACATGACACTCTGTTTTCGAAGGGCGAACCTTCACCTCGCAGACAAGGTCACTTAACAGTAGACTTGTTGGCAGTGCAAGTGTTAGCAGGCCGAGCACACGTCACCCCCTACAGACCACAACATTCCTACGTAGGCCGTACCAGACTTCTACTTCTCGCCCCAGTACGCCCTGGGGTTCTGGTCTTCAGGTTTGTGCTTGCCACAGACAGGCACCCGAGCTATCGGTTATCTGGCCAGTCACCTCCTGGCCCACCTCGGTCACCACGCACTCTTCTGAGTTTTCTAAATTTCCACTCAACATAAGTTCTGCACAACAGTACTCTGTCAGCTCCTGTCTATGCCTATCATTCCTTTTTCTGTACTTCTTCCTTTTTCCTCCTCTCTGAGTTTTCTCTTTACCACTCCGCTCTCTATCCTATGGCTATGACTCCTCTTAAATATGAGCACCCAGCCCCCTTTTTGTCTTCTGGCAGCGAGGACTTCACACCCGCCCCTCTGTTACCCCCCCCAAGCGGCTCAGAGCGCGGCTGCCTGCAGTCCCTCAGGGGATGGAACATCCCCAAACTCATAGCTGAGTCGCAGGGATATTCCCTTTCCTGCTAACGGCCAAGAAGGCAAAGCTTTTCAGGCTCCTTTTTCTGCCTCCAGCTGCAGCTGGGCCCAACAGGCATCCCTACAATCCATCCACGGGGCCCAGCTGCACTCTTTGTTCTCCCCCTTAGCCACAACAGTTCGGACGTCTAGACCAGAGTCACACCTTTGAAAGTTCGCCCATCCATGGCCCTCCCGGACCTGGTCATGGTCCTGATGACAGCTTCTCCTTCTGCAGGTACACCAGGCTCTGCACCTATCGTCCTCCCCGTTCATCTTGTCCCGACCAGCATCAGGGAGGATATATTGGAGGGCAAAGACGTCAATTGGCATCCCTGCTCATCTCAGTCCATGACTTAGCTGACAACAAATCATACGCCTGGGGGGATGTCTGTGGTTGTCAAGTCGAGAAACCCCAGCCTCAGTCGTAAGCTGTCAGCCACTGAGTTCGCCCTGGCCTTTGGGATGTTCAGAGATGTACTTTGTTCAGCCACCCTCAGCAGGAGGGAGGAGCGGGACTTATACCTTCATGCAGTGACAGATCTTGCTTACAAATATGGAGGTTTTGCCTTCTACGACCATCGGTCATTTTCAGCCAAAGCAGCAGCGAGACTTGCCCAGTTCCAAATAAGCTCTGACTGGAGCCTCACAGACATGGAACTCTTTTGTCGCCACTTCGCCCACAAAGCTGACGGTTTCGCCCAATCCCTCACTTGAACCTGTCACACCAGGCCCAGTGTCACAGGATTATCCATTATCCGGACGATTTTCTGCTTATCGAACACCTAGACATACCCCCCCGGTAGATCTAGACAAGCTAAGAGAGGTCTTCAACAATCTCAACGAACACATAGTGGAAGGCCCAACACATTTCATAAGTTTCTCAGGCATCGTCCTGGATACGCACGCTATGCAGCCTAGCTTGCCTTCTGACAAATTAGCTTGTGTTAGGTTGGTCATTCAGGAGTTTACCCGGTCACAGGACTGTACTAAAAGACAGCTGCAGTCCTTGATAGGCATGCTCAATTTCGCTATGAGAACAATTCCTCAGGGGCGGTCGTTCATCTCAAGGCTCTTAGTCTTTCTTGCCCGAGTGCAGGACCCAACCAAGTCCTCAGACTAGACCCAGCAGCAATAGCAGATTTTTGGCCATCACTGGTTTGCCAGACCTTGGCCCCGGAAATCTGCCTGATTCCTGGTTTCCCTCGATCTTCGTCATTGTTCAAGCTGTACCCCATCGTGGCAGCAGCCCAAGTCTGGGGCCACACGTGGACAGATCAGACAGAGCTCTTCACCACAGACAACCAGGTTACAGCTGACATCATTAACCACTTGAGGACCTCCTCACGCCGATGTACGTCGGCAAGGCGGCACGGGCAGGCAGAATCACGTACATACACGTGATCTGCCTCCCGCGGGTGGGGGGGTCCGATCGGACCCCCCCCGGTGCCTGAGGCGGTCCTCTTTTGTCCCCCGGCGATCAGAAGTGAAGGGGAGGCCATCCATTCGTGGCCTACCTCGCGATCGCCGCCGGCCAATCAGAACATTCCTTTGCTGCTCTATGCTAAACAGCAGCAAAGGAAATTATGTCATCTCTCCTCGGCTCGGTATTTTCCGTTCCGGCATCGAGGAGAGAAGACATCCATGTGAGTGCACAAACACTACACCTCACAGTAGAACATGCCAGGCACACAAAACACCCCTGATCCCCCCTCCCTGTCACACTGACACCAAGCAGTTTTTTTTTTTTTTTCTGATTACTGCATGGTGTCAGTTTGTGACAGTTACTGTGGTAGGGCAGTTAGTATTAGCCCCCTTTAGGTCTAGGGTACCCCCCTAACCCCCCCTAATAAAGTTTTAACCCCTTGATCACCCCCTGTCACCAGTGTCGCTAAGCGATCATTTTTCTGATCGCTGTATTAGTGTCGCTGGTGACGCTAGTTAGGGACGTAAATATTTAGGTTCGCCGTCAGCGTTTTATAGTGTCAGGGAACCCCATATACTATCTAATTAATAAATGTTTTAACCCCTTGATTGCCCCCTAGTTAACCCTTTCACCACTGATCACCGTACAACTGTTACGGGTAACGCTGGTTAGTTCGTTTATTTTATATAGTGTCAGGGAACCCGCCGTTTATTACCTAATAAAGGTTTAGCCCCCTGATCGCCCGGTGGTGATATGCGTCGCCCCAGGCAGCGTCAGATTAGCGCCAGTACCGCTAACACCCACACACGCAGCATACGCCTCCCTTAGTGGTATAGTATCTGAACGGATCGATATCTGATCCGATCAGATCTATACTAGTGTCCCCAGCAGTTTAGGGTTCCAAAAAACGCAGTGTTAGCGGGATCAGCCCAGATACCTGCTAGCACCTGCGTTTTGCCCCTCGGCCCAGCCCAGCCCACCCATGTGCAGTATCGATCGATCACTGTCACTTACAAAACACTAAACACATAACTGCAGCGTTCACAGAGTCAGGCCTGATCCCTGTGATCGCTAACAGTTTTTTTGGTAGCATTTTGGTGAACTGGCAAGCACCAGCCCCAAGCAGCGTCAGCATAGCGCCAGTACCGCTAACACCCACGCACGCATCGTACACCTCCCTTAGTGGTATAGTATCTGAACGAATCAATATCTGATCCGATCAGATCTATACTAGCATCCCCAGCAGTTTAGGGTTCCCAAAAACGCAGTGTTAGGGGGATCAGCCCAGATACCTGCTAGCACCTGCGTTTTGCCCCTCCGCCCAGCCCAGCCCAGCCCAGCCCACCCAAGTGCAGTATCGATCGATCATTGACACTTACAAAACACTAAACACATAATTGCAGCATTCGCAGAGTCAGGCCTGATCCCTGCGATTGCTAACAGTTTTTTTGGCAGCGTTTTGGTGAACTGGCAAGCACCAGCGGCCTAGTACACCCCGGTCGTAGTCAAACCAGCACTGCAGTAACATTTGGTGACGTGGCGAGTCCCATAAATGCAGTTCAAGCTGGTGAGGTGGCAAGCACAAGTAGTGTCCCGCTGCCACCAAGAAGAAGACAAACACAGGCCCGTCGTGCCCATAATGCCCTTCCTGCTGCATTCGCCAATCCTAATTGGGAACCCACCACTTCTGCAGCGCCCGTACTTCCCCCATTCACATCCCCAACCAAATGCAGTTGGCTGCATGAGAGGCATTTTCTTTATGTCCTCCCGAGTACCCCTACCCAGAGAACCCCCCCCCAAAAAAGATGTCGTGTCTGCACCAAGCGCGGATATAGGCGTGACACCCGCTATTATTGTCCCTCCTGTCCTGATAATCCTGGTCTTTGCATTGGTGAATGTTTTGAACGCTACCATTCACTAATTGCGTAGGGTACAGCATTGCACAGACTAGGCACACTTTCACAGGGTCTCCCAAGATGCCATCGCATTTTGAGAGACCCGAACCTGTAAAAAAAAAAAATATATATATATATATATATATATATATATATATATATATATATATATATATATATATATATAAATATATATATATATATATATATATATATATATATATATATATATATATATATATATATATATATATATAATAAAAAATAGTTGTCGTTTTATTGTTCTCTCTCTATTGTTCTGCTCTTTTTTATTGTATTCTATTCTGCAACGTTTTATTGTTATTATGTTTTATCATGCTTGCTTTTCAGGTATGCAATTTTTTTATACTTTACCGTTTACTGTGTTTTATTGTTAACCATTTTTTTGTCTTCAGGTACGCCATTCACGAATTTGAGTGGTTATACCAGAATGATGCCTGCAGGTTTAGGTATCATCTTGGTATCATTCTTTTCAGCCAGCGGTCGGCTTTCAAGTAAAAGCAATCCTAGTGGCTAATTAGCCTCTAGACTGCTTTTACAAGCAGTGGGAGGGAATGCCCCCCCCACTGTCTTCCGTGTTTTTCTTTGGCTCTCCTGTCTCAACAGGGAACCTGAGAATGCAGCCGGTGATTCAGCCAGCTGACCATAGAGCTGATCAGAGACCAGAGTGGCTCCAAACATCTCTATGGCCTAAGAAACCGGAAGCTACGAGCATTTCATGACTTAGATTTCGCCGGATGTAAACAGCGCCATTGGGAAATAGGGAAAGCATTTTATCACACCGATCTTGGTGTGGTCAGATGCTTTGAGGGCAGAGGAGAAATCTAAGGTCTAATAGACCCCAATTTTTTCAAAAAAGAGTACCTGTCACTACCTATTGCTATCATGGGGGATATTTACATTCCCTGAGATAACAATAAAAATGATTAAAAAAAAAAATGAAAGGAACAGTTTAAAAATAAGATAAAAAAATAATAAAGAAAAAAAAAAAAAAAAGCACCCCTGTCCCCCCCTATTCTCGTGCAAAGGCGAACGTAAGCGTTGGTCTGGCGTCAAATGTAAACAGCAATTGCACCATGCATGTGAGGTGTCACCGCAAACGTCAGATCGAGGGCAGTAATTTTAGCAGTAAAAAGAACCAAACGAGGAACTCCTGCGCTGCTAGCGGACTCCTATACTAACAGGGGGAAACTGCTGCAACACCTATAAGACTGCTCCAAACAGACAAAAAACTGCATAAATACTAGGGGGGTGGTGGTTGCGCTGTGATAGGGAAGGGGATAGGGAAAGGGGGAAACTACACTAAAGTGCATATGGCAGACATGCCAGGTGACCTAAAGAAAAAGATAATAAAAATAAAGCAAAAATGAATGTAAACAGCACACTGGTAAGTGTAAGTAGTGAATGACTGGAAAGGCACACTGGCTAGTGCATATAGTAAACAAATAAATAAAAACCACTAAATGGTGTAAGCATGGAGGCAAGGTGGTATTAGATCACATAGAGGTGAGCAATGCATATGATGAAAAGGGGCGATCAAGCTGATGAAATATAAAAATATTAAATGCATATAACACTAAGTTGCACAAAAAAACAAGTGAATAAGGGATAACAAATGGTCTTATACATAAATCAGAGACACTTGACCAATGAAATTGTAAAAAACAGAGTGCAACATAAAAGTGTATCAAATAAATACAATAATGATGGCAGAAGGAAATATTATTCCCAAACTTCTGAAAAAAACATATGAAAAAAACATATAAAAATGGTGTTGCATATAAACGACAGTCCCACCACCAAGTGTAATAATGCTGAGTCGCAGTCCAAAGAAACAACCAACAGATGACAGGTGAAAGGGGGTGGTCTTCGATGGGGGCACCTCAGTGAACACAGGCCCCTTACCTTACGGCTGTAAGGTATACAGCATATGTGTTAGACGCCCAGTAAGAGATGGAATCCAGAAAAGTTGCAGCAGATGGTATGGCTCATAAATGCAGTGGTATCACATGCGAAAAAAACACATGAACAGCGTATGGTGTGATACCGTATGAAAATGGGGGGGATTGGCGAGCTGAAGGAGGGGGTGGGGGAGGGGGGGTTGCACTCACTTGTGACAGATGAGCGCAAGCCTCAATCCACGAGTGCCGAACTCGTATAATCCACACCGCTGGCCATGGGAACCTCTAACATCTCACATCTCCTGTAGCTCACCATTCGTCATACGTCATATAAACGATGTAGTAACAAGACAAGAAAACCGCATATAGCGTAATCCCGTACAAAAAACACACTTTATTGTATAAAAACACTTATGAACTTACAAAAGTAGACAGCTGGGGGGTAAAACTCCGCGAGCGCCGTGCTCGTAACATCAGCTGTTGTGTGGCAGCGTCCCGTGCTCCTAACGCGTGTCGTCACGTCACGTGACTTCTTCAGAGGATAACACGGGATAGAAAGCCAATGCTTTTAAATGGTCCCCGCGTAATGAATACACGGCGGCCATTTTCCCGGAGGACGCTGATGGTAGATAGTAATGCAGTGCCTGGCGGCCATTTTCCCAGGGTCACATATATAAGAACGGGCAGAATGACATGTTAATGTAATGAACACAGCCGGAAAAAATATACTAAGATAGGGAAAAGAAGGGGGGGTGAGACCCAAATACTGGCAGTCACACTGATGTGAGGGCCTCAAAAAAATACAATGTGAATAAGAAAAAGAGGAAAGATGGAAAATAATATGTATGTGAAAGCGCTCCAGCCTATGGGGCAGGGGACTACTCACATCAGAAAAAAGGTAATATTTAAATGGTGATCGGATATATTAATATATTTTTAGGGACAAAATTAAGTACTGAATAAAACATAAGACACTAATGTTGGTATGGGAAAGCCACATTATTCCCACAACAACACAAGCCTCTGGAGTGTCCCAAAAAAAACGCATGAAATGTGGGAAACTTATAATCTTAAAAAGTAAAAAAATATATGATAAAAAAGGTATGTATAAAAAAGATATGTATAAAAAAGATAATTGATTAAAAACAAGAGCTCGGGAGGTGTCACACACCATCTGACACAATAATAATATAGTATACAGTTAAACGCTAGAGTATAAAAACGCACCAAGAAGCCACAACATATTAACAATAAATCAGCATATAGATGGATAGGTCTGTGGTATACAGTAATAGTAATATATTATATTCAATAATGCTATCTAGTAGATATGGGAGAAACAAAATATGCTTAAGAAGGAGAAAAGGGGGGCGTAGGAGAAAGAGAAAAAAAAAAAAAAAGGAAAGGGGGGGCAGGGGGTGACTAAAAATCGCTTATAAAGCAGTTTATATCGAACTCTATATTGAGTCCCCTTGGGGCCAAAGTGTCCAAGGAGAATATCCATTTGGACTCCAGTTTGCTTAGAATCCTCACTTTATGCCCTCCTCGCCATGGTTTGGTATAGGGTTCGATACCCCAAAATTTCAAATGTCTAGGGTCTCTGTTGTGATATTTGTCGAAGTGCCTAGAAACATTATGTTTGTCAAAGCCCTTTATAATGTTTTGGACGTGCTCCTTAATACGGATTCTTAGTAATCTTTTGGTGCGGCCCACGTATTGGAGGCCGCAGCTACACTCCAAAACGTATACAGCCCCCTCGGTGTTGCATCCAATAAACTCATTAATGTCAAACATGGTACCATTACTATTGGACTGAAATGAAAAAACCTTTTCATTTGGATGTTTGGTTCGGGTACAGGCGTAGCAGCGTTTACAAGGATAGAAACCTTTACCTGTGAAAAAAGAGAATAATCTTTTGGGGGGATCAATCACGCTTTTGACTAAACGATCTCTCAAGGTAGACGCTCTTTTATAAATAAATTTAGGTTTCTCTGGTAATAGTTCTCCCAAGCCTTTATCTGATTTGAGGATATGCCAGTGACGGGATATAATGTTCTCAATTTTTTTATGTTGAAAATTATAGTCTAGGACTAGAGGAACTTGGTCTGGTTGACAGGTGGGGGTTTTATCCTCAAGCAATTCCTGTCTAGGCAACTGTCCTACTTCCATTATTTGTTTGTCTATAAAATCCTGGTCGTATCCTTTGTCTATGAACCTCATTCCCATGGATTTGGCCTGCGTTTGAAAATCTTCCTCTAGAGTGCAGTTACGTCGCAATCGCATTATCTGGCCTTTAGGAATATTAAATAGCCAGTTCCTATGGTGGCAACTGCTTATGGGCAAATAACTATTACGATCAACATTCTTGAAGAAGGTCTTGGTAATGTATTGGTGGTTGATGCGTGAGATCTCTAAGTCTAAAAATGCAATGGACTGTTCTTCAATTTGCCAGGTTAATACAATGTTGTTGGTGTTATTGTTGAGTTTAAGAAAAAAAGTCGTTAAGAGATCCTTTTCACCCTCCCATAAAATAAAGATATCGTCAATGTATCTTTTAAACATAAGAAGCTCTTTTGGGGGTTCTAGAAAGACTGTTTCTTCTTCCCATTGGGACATAAACAGTCCTGCTACACTTGGGGCGAATTTCGCCCCCATTGCAACTCCTGTTTTTTGATGATAGAATTGTTTGGAATACCAAAAATGGCTATGTTTCAAACAGAAATCCAGACATTTAACCAAAAATTTTCTTTGGTACTGAGGGAGCTTAGTGAATTTTCTCAGACCCCACTTCGCGGCTTCACAAGCCGCGAAGTGGGGTATGATGGTATATAACGATGACACATCTGCCGTAGCCATCCAAATGGTACCTGTGTCATTTCTCCCATTCAATATCTGAAGCATTTGTTTCGTATCTCTCAGGTAGGCTTTTGTGCTCTGTACTGCAGGCTGGAGATACCTATCAATATACTCTCCCAATCTTGCAGTAATTGATTCTATACCATTAACGATTGGTCTAAAGGGAGGATCAGTTTTATCCTTATGAATTTTCGGCAAAGCATAAATGACTGGTGTTCTGCATGCCTCAGGAACCAGATATTTAGCTTCCTTTTTGTTCAAAATATTTTTCTCGAGGCCCAGTTGGACTAGTTGTTCTAATTCTTTCTTCCATTTGAATGTAGGATTATTAGGAAGTGTGGCATGTGTATTCTGATCCCTTAAAAGCTTAAGCATGCCATTATGGTATTGTTCGGTGGTTAGAATTACAATCCCGCCACCTTTATCTGAAGGCCTGATGACAAGATCCTTTCTTTTTATGAGATTTTGAATGCCAGTACGTATCACTCTAGGTTCTTCTTTCTTTTTGTATGTGAGGTTCTTAATTTCTTCCGTAACCAGATCTTTAAATACCTCTATATGAGTATTGTTCTTGGGTTTGGGGTTATAGGTAGATTTATTCCTTAAGTTGCTGTGTATTACTGGATCTTTTTGGATGGTGATGGTGTTGATAGGTTTCTCCAACAAATATTTTTTAATGTTTAATTTTCTCACATATTTTTGAATACTAATATAAGTTTCGAATTTATTCAGATTCTTAACAGGCGCATATTTGAGTCCCTTGTCTAGTACCGTCAATTCTTCCAGGGTCAGGGGTACATCTGTAAGGTTGAAAATGCCTTCTCCTAGGTTGCCCTTCTCCTTTTGTTTTCTCTTTCCTCCTCTACAGCCTCTTTTTCTGTAGGACTTTTTTTCTTCTTTGTTTCCTCTATTCTTCTTGGGGGTTGGTGTTCTATTCCTCTCTCTAAAAAAGATCTGTTGTGACCATGTTCATATTGATGGTCATAGTGGTGTCTTGCCTCTCTATCGGGGTCTTGAAGATCCCTCAGAGGGGCATAGTAGTTGGAGGTGGGAATAGGACTGCGTTCCCTAGGTCTATAGGGTGCGTAAGGTCCTCTTTCCTCACGGTAGTCATAATGGTGATTTGGGCCCGGACTTCTATCACGGGGCCTGTAGTGGTCATATTGCCCATAATGGTAGTCCCTTGTTTCATAGTGTGCTTGGGGATACGATGGGGGTCTCTCTTGTCTATAAGGGTCTTGTGGTGGTCTTCTTGCATCTCTAGGTGCATTTTGAGGTCTTGTCCAATAAGGTCGTCTGTTATTATTTCTCCTATTTTGGGGTTGCTTCCATCCCTGTTGAGGGGTACGTGGTGGATAGAAAGGTTGTCTCCGGGTGTTGTGCGGAGTATTGTTACTGAGATATCTGTGTCTATTTTCAGAGTGTCTTGAAGGATCCTTTCTAGGGGTGTAGTTACCCGACTGTTTCCGGGGGGTGTCTCTTCTAGAGGATCTAGGAATAGGTGACAGATCGACTTGACCCGAATTTATTTTGACCATTTTATCAGGGGTAGATGTTGAAGAAATAGGTTCCGTCTGTCCAATATTATTCTGCCATTTAAAGACTAGATCTTTTTTAAAATCGCCAATATCTCTCGAGAATTTTTTACTTTTTCTCTGTTGGACTTCAGCATCTTTTCTAGAGAGATCTTTATTTAATTGTGCGGTGAGCCGTTGGAATTCATCCGTATCTTTGTAAATTTCAAGCTGTGATTTAAGATCCAATATGTTTTGGTCAACTTTTCTGATTTTTTTTCTGCTTACGTTTCAGCAAAAATTCCAGCAGTTCAATCCCTTTCTCATTAAAAAATCTAAACCACTCGTCGATGGACTCTTGGTCTATAAGGCCATCGTTTAGAGGGACGTCCCATCTCAGGCGTCTGGGTACAATCTTTGCCTTGATGTATCTGTCAAAAGTGGTAACATCCCACCATATATTAATTTTCTTCTCCATATTGTGACCTAACTTGCGTACCAAACTTTCAATGGTACTGTCTGGTATTTTCTCATCGCTATTAAAAACTGTGTCTAGGTCAACTTCTCTACGTTCTATGAACGTGAAAATATCCATAGCTGCAGCAGGGGTTAAAAGAGGAGTAGAGATAGTAAAAAGAACCAAACGAGGAACTCCTGCGCTGCTAGCGGACTCCTATACTAACAGGGGGACACTGCTGCAACACCTATAAGACTGCTCCAAACAGACAAAAAAACGCATAAATACTAGGGGGGTGGTGGTTGCGCTGTGATAGGGAAGGGGATAGGGAAAGGGGGAAACTACACTAAAGTGCATATGGCAGACATGCCAGGTGACCTAAAGAAAAAGATAATAAAAATAAAGCAAAAATGAATGTAAACAGCACACTGGTAAGTGTAAGTAGTGAATGACTGGAAAGGCACACTGGCTAGTGCATATAGTAAACAGTGGACTGCGACTCAGCATTATTACACTTGGTGGTGGGACTGTCGTTTATATGCAACACCATTTTTATATGTTTTTTCATATGTTTTTTTCAGAAGTTTGGGAATAATATTTCCTTCTGCCATCATTATTGTATTTATTTGGTACACTTTTATGTTGCACTCTGTTTTTTACAATTTCATTGGTCAAGTGTCTCTGATTTATGTATAAGACCATTTGTTATCCCTTATTCACTTGTTTTTTTGTGCAACTTATGCCGCGTACACACGGTCGGACTTTTCGTCTACAAAAGTCCGACAGCCTGTCCGACAGACTTCCGGCGGACTTTCGGCGGACTTGCAGCAGACTTTCTAACGAACGGACTTGCCTACACACGACCACACAAAAGTCCGACGGATTCGTACGTGATGACGTACACCAGACTAAAATAAGGAAGTTCATAGCCAGTAGCCAATAGCTGCCCTAGCATGGGTTTTTGTCCGTCGGACTAGCACACAGACGAGCGGATTTCGGGGTCCGTCGTAGTTACGACGTAAAGATTTGAAGCATGTTTCAAATCTAAAGTCCGTCGGATTTGAGGCTGAAAAAGTCTGCTGAAAGTCCGGAGAAGCCCACACACGATCGGATTACCAGCCAGCTTTAGTCCGTCGGCATCCGTTGGACTTTTGTAGACGAAAAGTCCGACCGTGTGTACGCGGCATTAGTGTTATATGCATTTAATATTTTTATATTTCACATCAGCTTGATCGCCCCTTTTCATCATATGCATTGCTCACCTCTATGTGATCTAATACCACCTTGCCTCCATGCTTACACCATTTAGTGGTTTTTATTTATTTGTTTACTATATGCACTAGCCAGTGTGCCTTTCCAGTCATTCACTACTTACACTTACCAGTGTGCTGTTTACATTCATTTTTGCTTTATTTTTATTATCTTTTTCTTTAGGTCACCTGGCATGTCTGCCATATGCACTTTAGTGTAGTTTCCCCCTTTCCCTATCCCCTTCCCTATCACAGCGCAACCACCACCCCCCTAGTATTTATGCAGTTTTTTGTCTGTTTGGAGCAGTCTTATAGGTGTTGCAGCAGTGTCCCCCTGTTAGTATAGGAGTCCGCTAGCAGCGCAGGAGTTCCTCGTTTGGTTCTTTTTACTATCTCTACTCCTCTTTTAACCCCTGCTGCAGCTATGGATACTTTCACGTTCATAGAACGTAGAGAAGTTGACCTAGACACAGTTTTTAATAGCGATGAGAAAATACCAGACAGTACCATTGAAAGTTTGGTACGCAAGTTAGGTCACAATATGGAGAAGAAAATTAATATATGGTGGGATGTTACCACTTTTGACAGATACATCAAGGCAAAGATTGTACCCAGACGCCTGAGATGGGACGTCCCTCTAAACGATGGCCTTATAGACCAAGAGTCCATCGACGAGTGGTTTAGATTTTTTAATGAGAAAGGGATTGAACTGCTGGAATTTTTGCTGAAACGTAAGCAGAAAAAAATCAGAAAAGTTGACCAAAACATATTGGATCTTAAATCACAGCTTGAAATTTACAAAGATACGGATGAATTCCAACGGCTCACCGCACAATTAAATAAAGATCTCTCTAGAAAAGATGCTGAAGTCCAACAGAGAAAAAGTAAAAAATTCTCGAGAGATATTGGCGATTTTAAAAAAGATCTAGTCTTTAAATGGCAGAATAATATTGGACAGACGGAACCTATTTCTTCAACATCTACCCCTGATAAAATGGTCAAAATAAATCCGGGTCAAGTCGATCTGTCACCTATTCCTAGATCCTCTAGAAGAGACACCCCCCGGAAACAGTCGGGTAACTACACCCCTAGAAAGGATCCTTCAAGACACTCTGAAAATAGACACAGATATCTCAGTAACAATACTCCGCACAACACCCGGAGACAACCTTTCTATCCACCACGTACCCCTCAACAGGGATGGAAGCAACCCCAAAATAGGAGAAATAATAACAGACGACCTTATTGGACAAGACCTCAAAATGCACCTAGAGATGCAAGAAGACCACCACAAGACCCTTATAGACAAGAGAGACCCCCATCGTATCCCCAAGCACACTATGAAACAAGGGACTACCATTATGGGCAATATGACCACTACAGGCCCCGTGATAGAAGTCCGGGCCCAAATCACCATTATGACTACCGTGAGGAAAGAGGACCTTACGCACCCTATAGACCTAGGGAACGCAGTCCTATTCCCACCTCCAACTACTATGCCCCTCTGAGGGATCTTCAAGACCCCGATAGAGAGGCAAGACACCATCAATATGAACATGGTCACAACAGATCTTTTTTAGAGAGAGGAATAGAACACCAACCCCCAAGAAGAATAGAGGAAACAAAGAAGAAAAAAAGTCCTACAGAAAAAGAGGCTGTAGAGGAGGAAAGAGAAAACAAAAGGAGAAGGGCAACCTAGGAGAAGGCATTTTCAACCTTACAGATGTACCCCTGACCCTGGAAGAATTGACGGTACTAGACAAGGGACTCAAATATGCGCCTGTTAAGAATCTGAATAAATTCGAAACTTATATTAGTATTCAAAAATATGTGAGAAAATTAAACATTAAAAAATATTTGTTGGAGAAACCTATCAACACCATCACCATCCAAAAAGATCCAGTAATACACAGCAACTTAAGGAATAAATCTACCTATAACCCCAAACCCAAGAACAATACCCATATAGAGGTATTTAAAGATCTGGTTACGGAAGAAATTAAGAACCTCACATACAAAAAGAAAGAAGAACCTAGAGTGATACGTACTGGCATTCAAAAGCTCATAAAAAGAAAGGATCTTGTCATCAGGCCTTCAGATAAAGGTGGCGGGATTGTAATTCTAACCACCGAACAATACCATAATGGCATGCTTAAGCTTTTAAGGGATCAGAATACATATGCCACACTTCCTAATAATCCTACATTCAAATGGAAGAAAGAATTAGAACAACTAGTCCAACTGGGCCTCGAGAAAAATATTTTGAACAAAAAGGAAGCTAAATATCTGGTTCCTGAGGCATGCAGAACACCAGTCATTTATGCTTTGCCGAAAATTCATAAGGATAAAACTGATCCTCCCTTTAGACCAATCGTTAATGGTATAGAATCAATTACTGCAAGATTGGGAGAGTATATTGATAGGTATCTCCAGCCTGCAGTACAGAGCACAAAAGCCTACCTGAGAGATACGAAACAAATGCTTCAGATATTGAATGGGAGAAATGACACAGGTATCATTTGGATGGCTACGGCAGATGTGTCATCGTTATATACCATCATACCCCACTTCGCGGCTTGTGAAGCCGCGAAGTGGGGTCTGAGAAAATTCACTAAGCTCCCTCGGTACCAAAGAAAATTTTTGGTTAAATGTCTGGATTTCTGTTTGAAACATAGCCATTTTTGGTATTCCAAACAATTCTATCATCAAAAAACAGGAGTTGCAATGGGGGCGAAATTCGCCCCAAGTGTAGCAGGACTGTTTATGTCCCAATGGGAAGAAGAAACAGTCTTTCTAGAACCCCCAAAAGAGCTTCTTATGTTTAAAAGATACATTGACGATATCTTTATTTTATGGGAGGGTGAAAAGGATCTCTTAACGACTTTTTTTCTTAAACTCAACAATAACACCAACAACATTGTATTAACCTGGCAAATTGAAGAACAGTCCATTGCATTTTTAGACTTAGAGATCTCACGCATCAACCACCAATACATTACCAAGACCTTCTTCAAGAATGTTGATCGTAATAGTTATTTGCCCATAAGCAGTTGCCACCATAGGAACTGGCTATTTAATATTCCTAAAGGCCAGATAATGCGATTGCGACGTAACTGCACTTTAGAGGAAGATTTTCAAACGCAGGCCAAATCCATGGGAATGAGGTTCATAGACAAAGGATACGACCAGGATTTTATAGACAAACAGATAATGGAAGTAGGACAGTTGCCTAGACAGGAATTGCTTGAGGATAAAACCCCCACCTGTCAACCAGACCAAGTTCCTCTAGTCCTAGACTATAATTTTCAACATAAAAAATTGAGAACATTATATCCCGTCACTGGCATATCCTCAAATCAGATAAAGGCTTGGGAGAACTATTACCAGAGAAACCTAAATTTATTTATAAAAGAGCGTCTACCTTGAGAGATCGTTTAGTCAAAAGCGTGATTGATCCCCCCAAAAGATTATTCTCTTTTTTCACAGGTAAAGGTTTCTATCCTTGTAAACGCTGCTACGCCTGTACCCGAACCAAACATCCAAATGAAAAGGTTTTTTCATTTCAGTCCAATAGTAATGGTACCATGTTTGACATTAATGAGTTTATTGGATGCAACACCGAGGGGGCTGTATACGTTTTGGAGTGTAGCTGCGGCCTCCAATACGTGGGCCGCACCAAAAGATTACTAAGAATCCGTATTAAGGAGCACGTCCAAAACATTATAAAGGGCTTTGACAAACATAATGTTTCTAGGCACTTCGACAAATATCACAACAGAGACCCTAGACATTTGAAATTTTGGGGTATCGAACCCTATACCAAACCATGGCGAGGAGGGCATAAAGTGAGGATTCTAAGCAAACTGGAGTCCAAATGGATATTCTCCTTGGACACTTTGGCCCCAAGGGGACTCAATATAGAGTTCGATATAAACTGCTTTATAAGCGATTTTTAGTCACCCCCTGCCCCCCCTTTCCTTTTTTTTTTTTTTTTCTCTTTCTCCTACGCCCCCCTTTTCTCCTTCTTAAGCATATTTTGTTTCTCCCATATCTACTAGATAGCATTATTGAATATAATATATTACTATTACTGTATACCACAGACCTATCCATCTATATGCTGATTTATTGTTAATATGTTGTGGCTTCTTGGTGCGTTTTTATACTCTAGCGTTTAACTGTATACTATATTATTATTGTGTCAGATGGTGTGTGACACCTCCCGAGCTCTTGTTTTTAATCAATTATCTTTTTTATACATATCTTTTTTATACATACCTTTTTTATCATATATTTTTTTACTTTTTAAGATTATAAGTTTCCCACATTTCATGCGTTTTTTTTGGGACACTCCAGAGGCTTGTGTTGTTGTGGGAATAATGTGGCTTTCCCATACCAACATTAGTGTCTTATGTTTTATTCAGTACTTAATTTTGTCCCTAAAAATATATTAATATATCCGATCACCATTTAAATATTACCTTTTTTCTGATGTGAGTAGTCCCCTGCCCCATAGGCTGGAGCGCTTTCACATACATATTATTTTCCATCTTTCCTCTTTTTCTTATTCACATTGTATTTTTTTGAGGCCCTCACATCAGTGTGACTGCCAGTATTTGGGTCTCACCCCCCCTTCTTTTCCCTATCTTAGTATATTTTTTCCGGCTGTGTTCATTACATTAACATGTCATTCTGCCCGTTCTTATATATGTGACCCTGGGAAAATGGCCGCCAGGCACTGCATTACTATCTACCATCAGCGTCCTCCGGGAAAATGGCCGCCGTGTATTCATTACGCGGGGACCATTTAAAAGCATTGGCTTTCTATCCCGTGTTATCCTCTGAAGAAGTCACGTGACGTGACGACACGCGTTAGGAGCACGGGACGCTGCCACACAACAGCTGATGTTACGAGCACGGCGCTCGCGGAGTTTTACCCCCCAGCTGTCTACTTTTGTAAGTTCATAAGTGTTTTTATACAATAAAGTGTGTTTTTTGTACGGGATTACGCTATATGCGGTTTTCTTGTCTTGTTACTACATCGTTTATATGACGTATGACGAATGGTGAGCTACAGGAGATGTGAGATGTTAGAGGTTCCCATGGCCAGCGGTGTGGATTATACGAGTTCGGCACTCGTGGATTGAGGCTTGCGCTCATCTGTCACAAGTGAGTGCAACCCCCCCTCCCCCACCCCCTCCTTCAGCTCGCCAATCCCCCCCATTTTCATACGGTATCACACCATACGCTGTTCATGTGTTTTTTTCGCATGTGATACCACTGCATTTATGAGCCATACCATCTGCTGCAACTTTTCTGGATTCCATCTCTTACTGGGCGTCTAACACATATGCTGTATACCTTACAGCTGTAAGGTAAGGGGCCTGTGTTCACTGAGGTGCCCCCATCGAAGACCACCCCCTTTCACCTGTCATCTGTTGGTTGTTTCTTTGGACTGCGACTCAGCATTATTACACTTGGTGGTGGGACTGTCGTTTATATGCAACACCATTTTTATATGTTTTTTTCATATGTTTTTTTCAGAAGTTTGGGAATAATATTTCCTTCTGCCATCATTATTGTATTTATTTGATACACTTTTATGTTGCACTCTGTTTTTTACAATTTCATTGGTCAAGTGTCTCTGATTTATGTATAAGACCATTTGTTATCCCTTATTCACTTGTTTTTTTGTGCAACTTAGTGTTATATGCATTTAATATTTTTATATTTCATCAGCTTGATCGCCCCTTTTCATCATATGCATTGCTCACCTCTATGTGATCTAATACCACCTTGCCTCCATGCTTACACCATTTAGTGGTTTTTATTTATTTGTTTACTATATGCACTAGCCAGTGTGCCTTTCCAGTCATTCACTACTTACACTTACCAGTGTGCTGTTTACATTCATTTTTGCTTTATTTTTATTATCTTTTTCTTTAGGTCACCTGGCATGTCTGCCATATGCACTTTAGTGTAGTTTCCCCCTTTCCCTATCCCCTTCCCTATCACAGCGCAACCACCACCCCCCTAGTATTTATGTAATTTTAGCAGTAGACCTCCTCTGTAAATCTAAAGTGGTAACCTGTAAAGGCTTTTAAAGGCTTTTAAAAATGTATTTAGTTTGTCGCCACTGCACGTTTGTGCGCAATTTTAAAGCATGTCATGTTTGGTATCCATGTACTCGGCCTAAGATCATCTTTTTTATTTCATCAAACATTTGGGCAGTATAGTGTGTTTTAGTGCATTAAAATTTTAAAAAGTGTGTTTTTTCCCCAAAAAATGTGTTTGAAAAATCGCTGCGCAAATACTGTGTGAAAAAAAAAAATGAAACACCCACCATTTTAATCTGTAGGGCATTTGCTTTAAAAAAAATATATAATGTTTGGGGGTTCAAAGTAATTTTCTTGCAAAAAAAAATAATTTTTTCATGTAAACAAAAAGTGTCAGAAAGGGCTTTGTCTTCAAGTGGTTAGAAGAGTGGGTGATGTGTGACATAAGCTTCTAAATGTTGTGCATAAAATGCCAGGACAGTTCAAACCCCCCCCCCAAATGACCCCATTTTGGAAAGTAGACACCCCAAATTATTTGCTGAGAGGCATGTCGAGTCCATGGAATATTTTATACAAGTTGCGGGAAAGCGACAATTTTTTTTTTTTTGCACAAAGTTGTCACTAAATGATATATTGCTCAAACATGCCATGGGAATATGTGAAATTACACCCCAAAATACATTCTGTTGCTTCTCCTGAGTACGGGGATACCACATGTGTGACACTTTTTGGGAGCCTAGCCACGTGCGGGACCCTGAAAACCAAGCACTGCCTTCAGGCTTTCTAAGGGCGTAAATTTTTGATTTCACTCTTCACTGCCTATCACAGTTTCGGAGGCCATGGAATGCCCAGGTGGCACAACCCCCCCCCCCCAAATGACCTCATTTTGGAAAGTAGAAACCCCAAGCTATTTGCTGAGAGGTATAGTGAGTATTTTGCAGACCTCAATTTTTGTCACAAAGTGTTGAAAATTGAAAAAAGAAAAAAAAAAAGTTTTTTCTTGTCTTTCTTCATTTTCAAAAACAAATGAGAGTTGCAAAATACTCACCATGCCTCTCAGCAAATAGCTTGGGGTGTCTACTTTCCAAAATGGGGTCATTTGGGGGGGTTTGTGCCATCTGGGCATTTTATGGCCTTCAAAACTGTGATAGGTAGTGAGGAGTGAAATCAAAAATTTACGCCCTTAGAAATCCTGAAGGTGGTGATTGGTTTTCGGGGCCCCGTATGCGGCTGGGCTCCCAAAAAGTCCCACACATGTGGTATCCCCGTACTCAGGAGAAGCAGCTGAATGTATTTTGGGGTGCAATTCCACATATGCCCATGGCCTGTGTGAGCAATATATCATTTAGTGACAACTTTTTGTAATATATATTTTTTTTTTTTTGTCATTATTCAACCACTTGGGACAAAAAAAAATAATATTCAATGGGCTCAACATGCCTCTCCACAATTTCCTTGGGGTGTCTACTTTCCAAAATGGGGTCATTTGGGGGGGGTTTGTACTGCCCTGCCATTTTAGCACCTCAAGAAATGACATAGGCAGTCATAAACTAAAAGCTGTGTAAATTCCAGAAAATGTACCCTAGCTTGTAGACGCTACAACTTTTGCGCAAACCAATAAATATACGCTTATTGACATTTTTTTTACCAAAGACATGTGGCCGAATACATTTTGGCCTAAATGTATTACTAAAATTGAGTTTATTGGATTTTTTTTATAACAAAAAGTAGAAAATATCACTTTTTTTCAAAATTTTCGGTCTTTTTCCGTTTATAGCGCAAAAAATAAAAACCACAGAGGTGATGAAATAGCATCAAAAGAAAGCTCTATTTGTGGGAAGAAAAGGATGCAAATTTCATTTGGGTACAGCATTGCATGACCGCGCAATTAACAGTTAAAGTGATGCAGTGCCAAATTGGAAAAAGTCCTCTGGTCCTTAGGCAGCATAATGGTCCGGGGCTGAAATGGTTAATAAGGGTAGATCCAAGTCGCTCCCCATCATGTCCTTCCTGCGCAGTCTGCTGCAATTGTTACTACATCACCAAATTCAACTGTTACTGTAAGCAAGTGCAATACCGCAGCCGATGCACTGTCCCGCTCCAATTTTGTCTCATTCTTCCAGCAGGAACCCGGAGCCGACCCATCATCCACTCCTATCCCACCTTGGTCTCAACTAACAATGGATTGAAGCCACGCCTTGCCAATGCAACCGGGTTCATCAACCACTCACTGTCTAGGAACACACTAAAGGCTAATCCCATGGCCTGGAACACCTACCGTAGGTTCCTTGCCACTTGTCCCGGAACCACAGTAGATGACGTCACTCATGTCCTAGCCTTTATATCTTATTGCCACACACAGCTGGCTCTCCCTCATACCCCTATCAGGCTGTACCTGGCCGGTATCCAAGCCACTATGTCCTTTATCTTACGGTCTCCAAAACGCAACAAACCGGACCCGGAGTGGATACAAACTTCTTTCGAACCAGCAACGCCTGGTGCCCAGCCACAATCTTTTGACCGTCTGCTCTTTCAACTACCCAGCCAGCCAGTCTCCAGCCCGTTACTGCCTTTTTCAGGTCAACCCCCTGAGTGGAAATCAGTTTATTAAACATGTTTGGGTCCTACTGGTGAACTTAGGCCTAGACCCCGGGCGGTATTCGGGATATTCCTTTGGATCGGCGCAGCCTCAGCCACATCTCAGCATGGAGTACCAGACCATGTGACCAAGAAGCTAGGCAGGTGAAAGTCTGCCTGCTTTACCAGATATATATTCCCTCAAGATGGCCCTTTCTCCAAGCTCACTCAATGAGGTTAGAGGCAATAAAGATACTTCCCTACCTGGTTATTTTTGGCCCCTTTTCTTGCCATACCTACCAAACAACCAAAAGCCACACCTCAGGCCTATTTATGTTGTGAGTCTTGTCGCGTGTTTATGTGATCCACATTTGTCTCGGTCTTAGGGCCACGACCATAAATGTATATATATATATATATACACATTATCTCACAAAAGTGAGTACCCCTCACATTTTTGTAAATATTTTATTATATCTTTTCATGTGACAACACTAATAAAATAATCCTTTGCTACAATGTAAAGTAGTGAGAGTACAGCTTGTATAACAGTGTAAATTTGCTGTCCCCCCAAAATAACTCAACACACAGCCATTAATGTTTAAACCACTGGCAACAAAAGTGAGTACACCTCTAAGTGAAAATGTCCAAATTGGGTCCAAAGTGTCAATATTTTGTGTGGCCACCATTATTTTCCAGCATTGACTTAACCCTCTTGGGCATGGAGTTTACCAGAGCTTCACAGGTTGCCACTGGAGTCCTCTTCCACTCCTCCATGACGACATCACGGAGCTGGTGGATGTTAGAGACCTTATGCTAATTCACCTTCCATTTGAGGATGCCCCACAGATGCTCAATAGGGTTTAGTTCTGGAGACATGCTTGGTCAGTCCATCATCTTTACCCTCAGCTTCTTTAGCAAGGTAGTGGTCGTCTTTGAGGTGTGTTTACGGTCGTTATCATGTTGGAATACTTGGAAAAACTTTTCAGTCTCTGAAGGGAGGGGATCATGCTCTGCTTCAGTATGTCACAGTACATGTTGGCATTCATGGTTTCCTCAATGAACTGTAGCTCCCCAGTGACGACAGCACTCATGCAGCCCCAGACCATGCCGCTCCCACCACTATGCTTGACTGTAGGCAAGACACACTTGTCTTTGTACTCCTCACCTGGTTGCTGCCACACACGCTTGACACCATCTGAACCAAATAAGTTTATCATAGTCTCATCAGACCACAGTGCATGGTTCCAGTAATCCATGTCCTTAGTCTGCTTGTCTTCAGCAAACTGTTTGCATGCTTTCTTGTGCATCATCTTTAGAAGAGGCTTCCTTCTGGGACGACAGCTGTTGTGGAAATTTTATGAAGATATATTTTAACATGTATTGTCATAAGAGTCTCCCAGTGTTAGCGCTCCCGCAGCCCGCTCTAAAGAGCTGACTGGGGCAGACTGACACTGGTTGAGATCTGTTTGGTAGTTGAAAAGCTCCTTGGAGAGGTAGAGAAGTGTTTGTGGAGTGGAGACATGTCCGCCAGCTAAGGGCCCCTGTGCGATGCACAGAAAGATTGTCTGGTGGGGGTGTGTTCGCTCTACAAAGACATTATCGGTTTAACGAGTGTGTGCTCGTGTCGCCCCTGTGTGCCTGATCAACATATTTGTGGCCCCGTGAGTGTACATCTGCAGATAATCTCTCATCCACAAAGACAGTAGAATAGTCTGGGTATGCGTTGTTCTCTGGAACAGAGCAGAATAAGGATTCCTATCGGCGAAAATACGGGAGACTTTTGGGTTGTTATGGTCAGAGACGGAGTCCATGTTTGAAAGCCAGGTGGCTTCTAAAAACATGCATGCACCCTGTCTCTGCTCAGACACGCCCATAAGACTCCTGTAGTCATCGTTCATTGGTTGTTGTATTTCCTGTGTTGAAAGTCATGTCCCTACTTGGTCATGTCCTTATATGGTCAATTCCTGTGATGTAATTTTGTATTGATGAAGCGATTGACTGTTGTAACCATCGCTTCCTGTTTGTTATAGCTTTTGTGTTGTTGGAAATAAAAGCAAGGGGGACTGCTCAGAAAGGGAGTCATGCTGAGATGAGGATGTAAGAATGTGATAATGTCTGTTTACTGGGGAAAGGGGAACCAGGGGAGACATGGATCAAAAGGCAGCATTATACCATTAGACTGATTTGATGCAGTGTGCGGTGTATGGTCTGAGCACTGACAGGCTGATCCCCCACCTCTTCAACCTCTGCAGCAATGCTAGCAGCACTCATACGTCTATTTCCCAAAGACAACCTCTGGATAAGACGCTGAACATGTGCACTCAACTTCTTTGGTTGACCATGGCGAAGCTTGTTCTGACTGGAGCCTGTCCTGTTCAACCACTATATGGTCTTGGCCACCATGCTGCAACTTAGTTTCAGGGTCTTGCCAATCTTTTATAGCCTAGGCCATCTTTATGTAGAGCAACAATTCTTTATTCAGATCCTCAGAGAGTTCTTTGCCATGAGGTGCCATGTTGAACTTCCAGTGACCAGTATGAAAGAGTGAGAGCGATAACACCAAATTTAACACAGCTGCTCCCCATTCACACCAGAGACCTTTTAACACTAACAAGTCACATGATACCTGTGAGGGAAAATGGCTAATTGGGGCCAATGTGGACATTTTCACTTTGGGGTGTATTCACTTTTGTTGCCAGCAGTTTAGAAATTATTGGTAGTGTGTTGAGTTATTTTGAGGGGACAGCAAATTGACACTGTTATACAAGCTGTATACTCACTACTTTACATTGTAGCAAAGTGTAATTTCTTCAGTGTTGTCACATGAAAAGATATAATAAAAGATTTGTGAGGGGTATACTCACTTTTGTAAAGTACTGTTGGTATATATAATATGTTTAACTAGTAGAACATATTTTATGCATTTTAAATGGTTACTTGCTGTGTTTTCCTTTCCATATATTTTTTTTTATAAATCACTTGCAATGTGTCTCTGTACTTGCTAACAAATGTGAATGTTTCAGGAAGAGTCTTTTCTGTAGCACAACTTCTTCTTTCTTGCACTTCATAGCCCTCTCATCTGCTGGGAGCTACCAATTACTGACTGTGCTGGCCAAGCTCCTCCACCCTTCCCCACACCTATCTGCATAATGGGTTATGCATCAGCCCAGAGAATTGTAAAGGAGAATGCTATAGAGTTTCACTTGAGGGATAATTTGGAGTCTGCTGGGGCTGCTGATATCACATCCTCACCAGTCTAGAGGTTGTTGGATGTCTGCACAAAGTAAAATATGTTAAATGCACATAAAATCTAAAGGGAAGATTGTTGCTGTAATTCATGCTCTGGCAACAGGGTCTCTATAAGAAATATGAAGTAAGAGGCACACCCATGAAGAATAAGAAATTAATACATCACGTGGAACACTCTATGTAAGCCATGTCTCTCTCATGAAGAGGTGCTGTGCCATGGCAAAGCCTCTGAGATTAATATGGATGGACTTTCTGCAGACCAGGACCCTGAGCACCAGGGATCACAGAAACAAGTGAACAACAATTTAAAAAATACTTTAACTACTGTATGTATTTCTTTCGAAATTTAGAAACAGCAATTATTACAAATTAATATACAAATGTATTGTAACAATATCTAAGCTATACTACCTTTAGGAATCAAAACAATAACGTATTAGAGGATATCCATGTACCTAAAAAGGAAGGCAGTTACTACTACATACTGTATGATAAGCAGCATGTTGTTAGTCACATTGAAATCAGGCTGGTGTCATTCCACATTTTATGGATTTTATTCTTTTGGACTGCTTGTATAATAAATATTGCTGTATCTTGGCCCCCTTTAGCCAGACCATGTGTATCGTTTTTTATTTCCATTTAGTCATTTTTATGCAAAAGGGGATACTTTAAAGGGGTAAATAATATAATTAGCTTTAATATACACTTTGCTAAACAGTTAATGTATTTTACATTTTTGGCTATAAGAATGTGTATATATATATATATATATATATATATATATATATATATATATATATATATATATATATATATATATATATATATATATATATATATATATATAAAAAACGTGTAGTTACTATTGCTATAAATTGTTCACATTTTAGACAAACATTTGCTTCTTGCAATCACTTCAACTTATTTTCCAAACTATGATAACCTCTGGCTGACAAGGGTTTATATAAAAACACTGAGGCTTTTACATTAGAGTCTGAATATATAACTACAAGGCATTTAAATAGTTAGATATTTTCTAGTATCCTAGAAGCGTTTCAATCATTCATCTCTGTTGCAAGCTGTCATTCTATCATTTATTTAATGATATACATATATTACAAATTTGACAAGTCTAGTCTTGTATTTGGAGCAATATTTGCTGCAATATCTGCTTCTTGGGCTGGCAGAGATTTTCATATATGCTAATGGTTAGAGGTATGAAATTTATGATATGCTTGGTTTTACTATATGCAACTAATGTTTCAGCAGTACTCAGTATGGGTGGCCAATTCTTTTTGTGTTTTTATAGTGCGGTGTTGGAATGTTTCCTGAAACTGTAGTAGAAACTGATCTGCCACTGATGTCAGGCTGTAGCCAATCAGAAAAGTGCGTAAGATATCCCTACGTTTTTGGATCAAATGCAGAATGTCAAATAAAGCAGTCTTAAAGTGTTTGTTACACTAAAAAAAAAAAAAAAGATTCTGTTACCTTAAAGCATGGATAACAGCACAGTGCTTGTGCTGTGTCCTTTTGGCCCCCTGCCTGTTTCTGCCCTCCCCCCTGTAAACTAACCACAGTTTATCATGGCTGCTAAGTTCTGACACTATGGTCATTTTACGTGCCTCCATCATCCGCAGCTTTCCTCTGTCCTCTCCTCTGTCCCCCCTCCCCTTCATGTCTATCAGCTCGAGACACTGCCCGTCCCTCTGCTCCTGCTGCTATAAAAAATATATTATATTTATACCATCCCATCTGTTATATAACGGTATGTGTCCCAGTGCCTGTGCTGTAAAAAACTATGTCTACCTTAACTCAGAGCGTGCCCCGGCACTCATGTGAATGCTCATCTCTCTGTTCCTCTCCTCCCCTCCTCCCAGCTGATGTCAGTGGGAGTTCCAACTATAGCTGTCAGCCGGGGAGAGGAGAGGGTTGAGGAGTATCGTTATATAACAGATGGGATGATATAAATATAATATAGTGGCTTAACAGCCACTTTAAAATGTAGACTAATTTTCACTTAATAAAAGAGAAGTATGGAATTTTAAAAATAATGAACAAACATACATACAAATCTAGGTGGATGCAGCATCACTGTGATGCTTCATCTGTTCCCCACTGGCTCTAAGACCGAGAACTAAGTGATCAAGGATCACTGATCACTTAGTGCTCAGTCTTTAGTGAGCAGACAGCCGGTGACTGTCAGTCACCGTTCTGTGCTCTGCCCGTCCAGTGCTCACTGGAGCGCTGGGCTGTAGAGGGGCAGAATTGGCTGACTCAGGTTTTCAGCAGTGCTCTGAGAGGCTGAGCCAGCTTCTGCTCAGGGATCTGGAGTCCAGCTGAGTGATGTAAAGGTCCAAGGAACGCAGAATTCCACAGAAGAAGTAGGGCCAAAAGAGCTTTGGTCCTACTTCTCCTTTAACCCCTTCCTGACCATCTGCCACAGTTGTACTGTGGCAGGTTGGCTCCCCTGGACGAAGCGACGTTGCCTTATGTCGCTTCACTCTTTGACCACTAGGGGGCACGCGAATGCCGCCATAGGCACACGCGCGCCCGCGGCTTGCCACCAGAGCCGATGCGAGTACCGGTGGGTGCAATGACTGCCGGGCACCCACGAGCACTCGTGACAGAGTGAGAACTGGGATCTGTGTGTGTAAACACACAGATCCCGGTTCTCTCAGGGGAGAGGAGACAGATCGTGTGTGCATACCTAGTATGAACACCGATCTCTCTCTCTCCTCCTAGTCAGTCCCATCCTCCCACAGTTAGAACACACCTAGGGAACACAGTTAACCCCTTGATCGCCCCCTAGGGTTAACCCCTTCCCTGCCAGTGACATTTATACAGTAATCAGTGCATTTTATAGCACTGATTGCTGTATAATTGTCACTGGTCCCAAAAATGTGTCAAAAGTGTGCGATCTGTCCGCCGCAATATCGCAGTCCAGATAAAAATCACTGATCACCTCCATTACTAGTAAAAAAAAATATATAATAAATCTATCCCCTATTTTGTAGACTCTATAAGTTTTGCGCAAACCAATCAATATACGCTTATTGAATTTTACCAAAAATATGTAGAAGAATTCATATTGGCCTAAATTTAGGGAAAAAAAAATTTTTTTGTTTTTTTTTTTTAAATTTGGGATATTTATTATAGCAAAAAGTAAAAGATATTGTGTTTTTTTTTTCAAAATTGTCGCTCTTCTTTTGTTTATGGTGCAAAAAATAAATACCGCAGAGGTGCTCAAATACCACCAAAAGAAAGCTTTATTTGTGGGAAAAAAGGACGTTAATTTTGTTTGGGTACAGCGTTGCATGACCGTGCAATTATCAGTTAAAGCGATGCAGTGCCGTATCGCAAAAAATGGCCTGGTCATTGAGGAACCAAATCTTCCGGGGCTGAAGTGGTTAAATTGTTACAGTTCTTCATACTCTTTGGATAAGATAACAGTTTCTATCACCCTGTATTGCATATTGTGAATAAAATTATGATAAATTTAAATTGTATAAAGGAATGTCAGATGTTGTCAAACAATGTACCTAAGCAGAAGTCAAATTGTTTCCAGGACATCATAACAAATGCATCCTGTTAGCACAAATCTCCATTTTGCATTACCATTCAACAGAACTAATTTGGATGGAAGAGAAATTTGGGATGTAATGTCCAAACATTAAAAGCTAACTTTTTCAGTGAAGATGTAGGCAGGGTTGACAGCCTCTGCATAATAAAAAAACAATGAACTTACTGCAACTGCTCATAATATTTAAGGATATTTAAATAGTTAAATGTAAATATGGGATCAGGTAACTCAGCTGGTACATTGCATTCTTGATGGATCATAGTGCCTCTTTTAGTGCTCAGATCAATTCAATTAAATTAGACATTCAACTTTTTAGAGTGGTGAGAGAACGTACTTTATCTGACATGTGTGTGTGCTTTATTAGATGCCCTGCAAATAAAAAAAACGTTTAACTTTTGGAAAACTCAAAAGTTAAATCCAATTCTGCCCACTGCAACAGCTTCCCATGGTGATGATATGGACACCCACACCCTTCCCTTCCCCAGTGACATTTCTATCAGGGATCTCCAAATAGAGATCCCACTGACTGACACATTCCTCCATATCCAAGCTAGTTCAAGAGAAGGGCAAGATTATGACATTGATGCCAGGTTTTCTTTGTCAGGAAAACCAATAAAAATATATGATTTTATTAAAAACCATATAGCATAACACTCCCTCTCAAGCAGATTGATTTACTAAAACTGGTGGAGCTCTGCAAGGTAGCCAACTGGCTTCTAATTTCAGCTTGATCAATTATGCTTTGACAAAAAACCTGGAAGCTGATTGGATTCTTTGCGGAGCTGCATCAGGTTTTGCACTCCAATTTTAGTAAATTAACCCCGAAATGGTGTAAAGAAGTGTCAGATGCAAGCACACTTCATAAGGCAACAATTTCTCAAACAGGGAATGACTGTAGCTCAAACATTTCATTTAAAAGAGAAATATGGGTTTTCATTTTTTTTTTAGATTCATACTTACCTCGGTTCTCACTCCTCCCCGAGTAGAGAGATGCTACCTGTCAGTCAGCATCTCTCCTGCTCTGATCCTCCATGCTCATTGAAGCGATGAGCTGTGGAGGGGCGGGGAGCAGTCATCTCCGCATCTCATAGGCTCGCCAAGACACGGTTAGCATGGAGCTCTCCATTTAGTGGATGCTGCAGATCTGCCTGTGACCAGATCCTACACCCTGACGGCCGAAGGGACGTGACCCAAGCCGGCAGTGTAACACATCCCAGGACACCGCCACCCTTTAAAGACACCCCCATCCTGCGAACCAGTAAGTGTATTTACTACACTAACTTTTATCTGCATAATAGGACTATCACAGTTTGCACCTCCACCCCCCCTTCCTCTACATTCGATGAGACACTGAGACTGCCATCAATCAAGGCAGCTGGAGGATCCAGACTTGGGAAGTTGGGATGACGTGCGGCCTCGACTAATGGCAGCGATGCAGCGGAGAGCGGACTGCAGACCGCTCTCCGCTGAAAACGGGTCACAGGAGTGCAAAACGAATTGCACTCCTGTGACCCAGAGGAGAAGCCTAGCTAAAAAACCTCAGGCTGGACTTCTCTTTTAAATTAGCATTTTCATTTGCAGGAACCACATTAGAAACCCTCTTGATGTCCAGCTCGACATGGTTTTAAAATAAATGTGTAAGCAAAATTATAGTGTGAGATTGTTTCCATTTTATATGTAATTAAACTTTTAATTGAAATCACCATAATACATTGAGGTTTATCAAAAGAAAAGCTGTACAAAGTTCTATAGTTCATTTTCTTTAAAAGCAACCTGAGTAGAGAAGTCTGTCCCCAGCCAGCATGCTGCAGAGTTGGACCCTTGCTCTTTGTGATAAATCAGTGGTGTCATTGCATAAGCCTGACACACCCCTGCAGAGTCAAAGCTAGAGGTCACCAAACAGCAAATACTATTTTGCAGCATATAGGGTGATAAAAGTTTCACAGTGGGTAAAGGCAGCCCTCAGAAAACTGAATGTGACATTCACTCTGTTTCATTTCAGTTTGAAGTGCCTAATCTAAATGGTACTTTTTCCATGGTTGTGACTCTCTGTTTTTCTCATAAAGCTATATATTTTTACTTTATGTAATTCTAAAATGATATTAAAGGCTACGAGAAAAAATGAGAATCCAAAGACTATTATATCAAACATATCCACATTGGAATTACCTACAATTTGCAAGTTAAAGGACTTAAGAAAAAATTGAATACCTTTCACTGTCTGAAAATTAACTCACAGTATGATGTTAATCTAAATTAACTCATCTCTGATGGACATATTAAGTGGTAAGAACTGATATATATATATATATATATATATATATATATATATATATATATATATATATATATATATCTCATTTACTTGCTTCTGATTCTCTGATATCAGTATCCAACTTAGGTGTAGAACAGATTCTTTATCACTAAAACATACCTATTTTACCATGATTAAAATTAATATGATGTCTACTTCCAAAATAGCAGAGCTACTTTACATTGCAATATATACTGATTGTTTCCAGGCTATAAATAGCTAGTGCTGCAACTTAGTCCCGCGCTTTTTGCAATAACTTCTCTAGCAGCCCCACCACCTGCACTACATTCTCTGGCAACATTCCACCCTTCCTAAAACATGTTCTTTGAGGATACTTTGCAAGTGTTTACACTCTCTCTTTGACAACTTTTCCCACTCCTCCATCCACACTGTCTTCTCTGGCAGCTCTCTCCACACTATCTAGACAACATTCTCTGGTGACATTCCACCTACCATCTTCACAACATTCTTTGACATCTCTATCCTCACTGTCCACAGTAACTTCTTGAACAGGTTTGTCACGTACCTGGTGGAGATCGAGCTGTAGAGAGTCACTGGATCAGTAAGCAGGAGCGTAGCCGGAACATAAGCCAGGGGGTTATCAACAGCTGGGTAGAGCAGGTACAGGAACGTGAAACTGAAGCAAGAACTAGATACAAGCCGGGTTCAGTACACAATCGGGCAGTAAGGTACAGGAGCATGTGACAGGAACAGAGTTAAACACAGGCCAAGTTCACAGGTAGGCAGGCAGAAATCCAGAGGAAGGTTCAGGTGAAGCCGGGTCAAACACAGGTAGACTGGAAATAGATCAGGACACAGGTAAACAGGAAGAAGCTGAAAGACCACTCAGCAATGTGTTCATGTCATTGCTTGGTTTAAATAGGCTGTCTAGCGCCAGTACGTGCATGTGTGTGAGCGCCTGTTCGCGCCCCCGTGCACTCACGCATGTGCCAATACATGTTCCTTCTTGTGCACACACTGGTGTGCCCACACCTGTGCGCCAATGCGTGTTTGTTTGCCAGACTTCTACAAGTTTCTGTGGACTCTACACCCCAATCTCGCTCTACAAAATCTTCTTTTACACTCAACCCTACATGCTCTTGTGCTTCCTGAGCCGAGCAGTGGTGGTGGCAGGAATTTCACATATGGGGTATTATTTGTATGCTGCACCCTCCTTCTGATACATTATGTTTCCCAATATAGGGTCATTCACATTTGAAGCACGGGGACACATCAAAATGTTCATGTTTTTATGATAACTGTTTCTGATTGCTCATAGTATATATATGTGCAACTTATGTAAAGAGGTTTTTTGCATTATCTACATGTCCATCCTTGAAAAGGTGCACTTTGCTCCAAAAATCATGTAGGATAGACATAACATCAACAAATGCAGTATTTGTATCATATCTCTGTGATATTTTTACAATGCAAATGTTCACACTTTCTTCTTACCCCACTCCTCCATCCACACTGTCTTTTCTGGCAGCTTTCTCCACACCATCTAGATAACATTCTTTGGAGACATTCCACCTACCATCATCAATGATATTTTACTGGACAATTAAACAGCTTCCTATGAGGCCCAGCCACTACCCTAAGTCCCAACAAATCATTGGCCAGTGAAATGGTATGCAACAAGAAAAAAGGATGCCAGATCAGTAGGAGTAAAAAGTTAGCTGGATTTATTTCAAAATCACTTACATATAAAACTTCCAATATGCAGGGTGGTTGTGAAGGAAAAGGCAAGCAGACAGCAGCATGGATGGACTGGTAAAGCCATAAACCAGAGCGGTGGGACGCACAGTAGAGGATGGAAGCCTGATGAATACATTTCATCTGCTGTATGATGGATTTTCCCTATTTGGACATATAAAAATTACATATAACAAAAGTGAAAGGCATTGCATAAATAAAGTGAAGATAAACACAATATCCCATCTAGCATCAGGGGGAAAAAGGGAAGGGGGAGAGGGGGGATGGGGAGGGGACAGAGGAAGAAGGGGGGGGGTGTATGTATTGTTATTCATTGACATTCATTACTTCCAGCTAATTGCTGTCTGGATGTCAGTAGAGCGCTGACTCACTGGTTGAGCTCAGCCTGTGTTCCTTTTCAGTGAAATGGTACACTGTAATATACAAACCAGTGGCGGGGCCCCTTAACTTGGTGTGTAAGCACTCAGTCTTGAAATTAAGATATTTGTAATCCAAGGGTGGAGAAACACACACACAATGTTTCAGAGTGACTGAAGTTGAAGGGATGAGGAGGTTCCCATTAAACAGAGATCCATTAGCGGCAGTAAGATTCTGACAGAAATTGGCAGGCTCAATACACACAAGGGTGGCCAAAGGTCTCTCACCACACAAATGCCTGTCAGGTGTCCTGACAGCCAGAAGTCTGGGTGTTCTGGTAGATCATAGACTTAATAATAGCACACAATAACAAACCACAGTTTCTAAAGCTAGCAAAATACTTTCTTGGATTTAAGGGGTATAAGAGAGAGAGACATAATATTGCCACTGTACAAATCATTAGTAAGACCTCATGTGGAATATGCAGTTCAAGGAACACTAAAGCTTAGCGTTTCTTTTTTTTTTTAATAACAAGCATGTTATACATACCTGCTCTGTGCAGTGGTTTTGCACAGAGCAGCAACGATCCTCCTCTTCTCGGGTCCCCTGCAGGTGCAGCAGTCCCCTCCCTCCTGTCAAGTGACCCAATAGCAAGCAGCTTGCTATGGGGGCATCCAAGCAGGCTCACTCTGGAGTCACTGCTCCATGCGTCCATATATACATGGAGCGTGCCTTGGCCCCGCCACCGCTCTTCCTCATTGGCTGACTGGCTGTAATTGACAGTAGCAGGAGCCAATGGCTACTGCTGCTGTCTCAGCCAATGAGGAGGGAGAGATTCAGGAGAGCTGAGGCTGTCGTGCACATCGCTGAATTAAGATGGGATTCAGGTAAGTTTTGGGGGACTTGGGGCGCTGCTACATACAGAATGTTTTTTACCTTTTATGCCTAAAATGTTTAGTTCTGGCCAGCTCAGGAGCTCGTTTAAAAAAAAAAAAGAGCTGGATGCATTCCTAAATGCACAAAATATGACTGGATACTGCCATTTAAAGGTAATAACACCAGGTGAATTTGATCCAGGGAATATCCATTTGCCTCCTGGGGTGGTTCAGGAAGGAATTTTTTCTCCTGCTGCAAAATATTAGATTATGCTGTATTTGTTTTTTTCTTTGCTTTCCTCTGCATACTTACCAACTGTCCCAAATTTCCCGGGACTTTCCCGGGATTTAGACCCTTTTCTAAATTTCCCGGGAAATTCTTGCATTTCCGAATTTTCGCCACCGCTATAGGTCTGCGGCCGGCGGAGACAATGTCTCCACTGGCCGCCATTTTCCTGAAGACTAGAAGACTAGAACAAGAGGCTGGGTGGCTGCCAATAGAAATTGAGCCCACCTCCTGCCCCTCTGCCGGTCTGTCTGTGACCTGATGTGGGAAGAGGCAGGGGTGGGCGGCGCCGTAGTTCAATTTCTATTGGCAGCCACCCCGCCTATTTTGTTCCACTGACTGAGGCTGTGCGATATGTTTTTCTGTATTGGTGGCAGATAGAGTCTCTGCTGCTGGGGGACACCTAATGAGAGGGGGCTTCACTGGGGGATACCTGATGAGGGAGGCTCCACTGGGGGACACCTGATGAGAGGGGGGCTACACTGGGGGACACCTGATGAGAGGGGGGCTCCACTGGGGGACACCTGATGAGAAGGGGGCTCCACTGGGGGACACCTGATGTATGGAGGGACTCCACTGGGAATGCATGGTGTAAGGTGGGACTGCGCTGGGAATGCCTGGTGTAAGGAGGGACTCTGCTGGGAATGCCTGATGTAAGGAGGGACTCCGCTGGGAATGCCTGGTGTAAGGAGGGACTCTGCTGGGAATGCCTGGTGTAAGGAGGGACTCCGCTGGGAATGCCTGGTTTAAGGAGGGACTCCGCTGGGAATGCCTGGTGTAAGGAGGGACTCTGCTGGGGGCACCTGATGTAAGGACAGACCCTGCTGGGGGGCACCTGATGCAAGGACAGACTGCTGGGGGCACCTGATGGCATCTGGTGGCAGGCGATGTGGCAGGTGACAGGCTCAGGGGTCCCACTGATTCTGGAGTACAGTGAGTTGAATTATTTCATTTTATATTACAATGTAATAATAGTAATAATGTGCTTCAATCATCCTGACACCACAACAATCATGGTGTTGGGATGATTGAAGCGCTAACACCAGGTGTTTGGAGTATCTTTATCTGCTGATTTGTTAAACTCTGGAATACACATTTCTATTGTGGTGTAGGATCTGGGCCTGCTGTCCCTCCATCCCTCTTTCCTTCCTTCTCTCTCCTTCCCTCCTTCTTTCCTTCTTTCCTTCTTTCTCTCTCCCTCCCTCCCTCTTTTCCCCTTTCCTTCTCCATCTCTCATTCATCTCTAACCACCCCCCCATTTGAACCACACCCATATAAGCCATGCCCACTATTTCACGTAAACCATGCCCATTTTTCTGAGTGTATGGTGATGGATAGTATGTACATTAGAGAGGTGCGGAGTGTATGTTGGGGTAGTATGTACATGAGAGGGGTGTGGAGTGTATAGGGGTGGGTTGTATGTACATAAGAGGGGTGTGGAGTGTATGGTGGTGATTAGTATGTACATGAGAGGGGTGCGAAGTGTATGGGGGTGGGTGGTATGTACATGAGAGGGGTGCGGAGTTTATGGTGGGGGTAGTATGACATGAGAGGGGTGCGGAGTGTATGGTGGGGTAGTATGACATGAGAGGGGTGCGGAGTGTATGGGGGTGGGTAGTATGTACATGAGAGGGGTGCAGAGTGTATGGGGGTGGGTAGTATGTACATGACAGGGCTGCAGAGTGTATGGTGGGGTAGTATGACATGAGTGCAGTGCGAAGTGTATGGTGGGGGCAGTATGTCAGAGGGGAGGGTATGAGGGTTAATTAGTATGTACATGATAGGGGTGTGGAGTGTATGGGGGTGGGTAGTATGTACATGAGAGGGGTGCGGAGTGTATGGGGGTGGGTAGTATGTACATGAGAGGGGTGCGGAGTGTATGGGGTGGGTAGTATGTACACGAGAGGGGTGCGGAGTGTATGGTGGGGGTAGTATGACATGAGAGGGGTACGGAGTGTATGGGGGTGGGCAGTATGACATGAGAGGGGTGCGGAGTGTATGGTGGGGTAGTATGACATGAGAAGGGTGCGGAGTGAATGGGGGTGGGTAGTATGTACATGAGAGGGGTGCAGAGTGTATGGTGGGGGCAGTATGTACATCAGAGGGGTGCAGAGTGTATGGGGATGGATAGTATGTACATGAGAGGGATGCAGAGTGTATGGAGGTGGGTAGTATAACATGAGAGGGGTGCGGAGTGTATGGAGGTGGGTAGTATGACATGAGGAGTATATGGTGGGGGTAGTATGACATGAGAGGGGTGCGGAGTGTATGGGGGTGGGTAGTATGTACATGAGAGGGGTGCGGACTGTATGGGGGTAGGTAGTATGTACATGAGAGGGGTGCGGAGTGTATGGTGGGGGTAGTATGTACATGAGAGGGATGCGGAGTGTATGGCAGTGAGTAGTATGACATGAGAGGGGTGCGGAGTATATGGGGGTGGGTAGTATGATATGAGAGGGGTGCGGAGTGTATGGAGGTGTGTAGTATGACATGAGAGGGGTGCTGAGTGTATAGTGGTGGGTAGTATGTACATGAGAGGGGTGTGGAGTGTATGGGGGTGGGTAGTATGTACATGACAGGGCTGCAGAGTGTATGGTGGGGTAGTATGACATGAGTGTGGTGCGAAGTGTATGGTGGGGGCAGTATGTACATCAGAGGGGTGCGGAGGGTATGAGGGTGATTAGTATGTACATGAGAGGGGTGTGGAGTGTATGGGGGTGGGTAGTATGTACATGACAGGGCTGCAGAGTGTATGGTGGGGTAGTATGACATGAGTGCAGTGCGAAGTGTATGGTGGGGGCAGTATGTACATCAGAGGGGTGCGGAGGGTGTGAGGGTTAATTAGTATGTACATGAGAGGGGTGTGGAGTGTATGGGGGTGGGTAGTATGTACATGAGAGGGGTGCGGAGTGTATGGGGGTGGGTAGTATGTACATGAGAGGGGTGCGAAGTGTATGGGGTGGGTAGTATGTACACGAGAGGGGTGCGGAGTGTATGGTGGGGGTAGTATGACATGAGAGGGGTACGGAGTGTATGGGGGTGGGCAGTATGACATGAGAGGGGTGCGGAGTGTATGGTGGGGTAGTATGACATGAGAAGGGTGCGGAGTGAATGGGGGTGGGTAGTATGTACATGAGAGGGGTGCAGAGTGTATGGTGGGGGCAGTATGTACATCAGAGGGGTGCGGAGTGTATGGGGATGGATAGTATGTACATGAGAGGGATGCAGAGTGTATGGAGGTGGGTAGTATAACATGAGAGGGGTGCAGAGTGTATGGAGGTGGGTAGTATGACATGAGGAGTATATGGTGGGGGTAGTATGACATGAGAGGGGTGCGGAGTGTATGGGGGTGGGTAGTATGTACATGAGAGGGGTGCGGAGTGTATGGTGGGGGTAGTATGTACATGAGAGGGGTGCGGAGTGTATGGAGGTGTGTAGTATGAGATGAGAGGGGTGCTGAGTGTATAGTGGTGGGTAGTATGTACATGAGAGGGGTGCGGAGTGTATGGGGGTGGGTAGTATGTACATGAGAGGGGTGCGGAGTGTATGGGGGTGGGTAGTATGACATGAGAGGGGTGCGGAGTGTATGGGGGTGGGTAGTATGTACATGAGAGGGGTGCGGAGTGTATGGGGGTGGGTAGTATGTACATGAGAGGGGTGCAGAGTGTATGGAGGTGTGTAGTATGACATGAGAGGGGTGCGGAGTGTATGGGGGTGGGTAGTATGTACATGAGAGGGGTGCGGAGTGTATGGGGGTGGGTAGTATGTACATGACAGGGCTGCAGAGTGTATGGTGGGGTAGTATGACATGAGTGTGGTGCGAAGTGTATGGTGGGGGCAGTATGTACATCAGAGGGGTGCGGAGGGTATGAGGGTGATTAGTATGTACATGAGAGCGGTGTGGAGTGTATGGGGGTGGGTAGTATGTACATGAGAGGGGTGCGGAGTGTATGGGGGTGGGTAGTATGTACATGAGAGGGGTGCAGAGTATATGGGGTGGGTAGTATGTACACGAGATGGGTGCGGAGTGTATGGTGGGGGTAGTATGACATGAGAGGGGTACGGAGTGTATGGGGGTGGGTAGTATGACATGAGAAGGGTGCGGAGTGTATGGTGGGGTAGTATGTACACGAGATGGGTGCGGAGTGTATGGTGGGGGTAGTATGACATGAGAGGGGTACGGAGTGTATGGGGGTGGGTAGTATGACATGAGAAGGGTGCAGAGTGTATGGTGGGGTAGTATGACATTATAGGGGTGCGGAGTGAATGGGGGTGTGTAGTATGTACATGAGAGGGGTGCAGAGTGTATGGTGGGGGCAGTATGTACATCAGAGGGGTGCGGAGTGTATGGGGGTGTGTAGTATGTACATGAGAGGGGTGCAGAGTGTATGGGGGTGGATAGTATGTACATGAGAGGGGTGCGGAGTGTATGGAGGTGGGTAGTATGACATGAGAGGGGTGCGGAGTATATGGAGGTGGGTAGTATGACATGAGTATATGGTGGGGGTAGTATGACATGAGAGGGGTGCGGAGTGTATGGGGGTGGGTAGTATGTACATGAGAGGGGTGCGGACTGTATGGGGGTGGGTAGTATGTACATGAGAGGGGTGCGGAGTGTATGGTGGGGGTAGTATGTACATGAGAGGGATGCGGAGTGTATGGCAGTGAGTAGTATGACATGAGAGGGGTGCGGAGTATATGGGGGTGGGTAGTATGTACATGAGAGGGGTGTGGAGTGTATGGTGGTGGGTAGTATGACATGAGAGGGGTGTTGAGTGTATAGTGGTGGGTAGTATGTACATGAGAAGGGTGTGGAGTGTATGGGGGTGGGTAGTATGTACACAAGAGGGGTGCGGAGTGTATGGTGGGGATAGTATGTACATTAGAGAGGTGCGGAGTGTATGTCGGGGTAGTATGTACATGAGGGGTGTGGAGTGTATGGGGGTGGGTTGTATGTACATGAGAGGGGTGTGGAGTGTATGGTGGAGATTAGTATGTACATGAGAAGGGTGCGGAGTGTATGGGGGTGGGTGGTATGTACATGAGAGGGGTGCGGAGTGTATGGTGGGGGTAGTATGACATGAGAGGGGTGCGGAGTGTATGGTGGGGTAGTATGACATGAGAGGGGTGTGGAGTATATGGGGGTGGGTAGTATGTACATGAGAGGGGTGCGGAGTGTATGGGGGTGGGTAGTATGTACATGACAGGGCTGCAGAGTGTATGGTGGGGTAGTATGACATGAGTGCGGTGCGGAGTGAATGGGGGTGGGTAGTATGTACATGAGAGGGGTGCAAAGTGTATGGTGGGGGCAGTATGTACATTAGAGGGGTGCGGAGGGTATGAGGGTGATTAGTATGTACATGAGAGGGTGTATGGGGGTGGGTAGTATATACATGAAAGGGGTGCGGAGTGTATGGTGGGGGTAGTATGTACATGAGAGGGATGTGGAGTGTATGTCAGTGAGTATAAATGACATGAGAGGGGTGCGGAGTATATGGGGGTGGGTAGTATGTACGTTGCATTCTCACAATGATGATTTCTGAAGACCCTGCAATCTTTTACAAGGCTTAGGTCACATGAGGGAACTCAGAAGTGCAATTTTTTTTATTTTATTTCAAATAATAATGATAATACTCTTACTTATACTTGTACTTCTACTTATTAAGGCCTCGTGTACACTGGGGCTTGGCATGTTTAGGCACGTTTAGGTGCGTCAAGTGCTTGGGTGTTTATTACTTTCATTGACTAGAAAATTAATTTATTTTGGCCATGAATAAATTCTCAAACACTAAACGTGCCTAGCGCTTAGGAGCATTTAGATATGTTTACATGCATTTATGTGCATTTTGGTGTTTTTACAGCCAAAATATTCCTCTCTTAAATGCACAACTGACGTCTTTTTTTCCTGCCTCTAAACTCCTGTAAATGCCTATGTGTGCATGGACACATAGGCTAACATGGAGGGGCTTTTAGAAGCAGAAAAAAAAAATTCAAAGGCCCGTAAAACAGGTGTTTTTGAGCTCAAGTGTGCATGGTGCCTAGGGGATCAGCTATTATACCTGGTATGTAAATAACTAGATTATTTTTGTTATTGCACGGTTGTTGTACACATAACATGGATACAACCTAGAATGTGTCTACAAAAAGATTGCTGTGAAGACGCATGTGCAAAGTCTCCCAAGATAGCCACGTAAGCCCAGAGCTCTGCACTGCCCCGGTCATACGGCTCCCACTGCAGTGGATCAGAACCAACTGGATGCCCACTAACAGCAGCATCTAACGGCGGAGAGCTCCCAGCACCAGCACATGCCAGGGGGGGACCGTCAGACGTGACCTCTGGACAAACAGGGAGAATCCAAAATGGTGACCACGGCCCATACACGAGACCAGGCCGCAGAGCAACACACTGAACTGAGGCAAGTGATGACCCCATCAACCCTGTCCTTTACACCCCAGGTGCCTGGCTCTAATCCTCACAGCCAAACTCCATCTCCAGCATCCACAGTCTCACTCATAGAGCGCTCCATGAGATTCTATGGACTATCCCCTCTGGAATTAACCCCCAGACGTCAGCTCAGCTCCAGGTGACTCTGGCCCTGACATCCCCTTCAATGTCACTGATTTATTTGATAAATTCTTGAAGCTGCTAGACAGAGGGATGACACAAACAGCTGATAGAATCACTTGAGACATTTGGTCAAACTTTCAAAACCTAGGCTCGAGAATAGAAGCCATTGAGCACAAACTGGACATCATGATCTCCAGAGCTAATCAGAACATAGATCACGTCCACTTGCTACAAGAACAACTTGATCCATGCTAGGATTGGTGCTAGGATGGCCTATGCTAGGATCGATGACTTTGAAAATCGATTGTGGAGAGACAATTTCAGAATCATCGGCCTCCCTGAATCAAACGCGGATATCCCTTTAACAGTACAAGATGTTATCAAAAACCTCATCCCAGCCATCCCAGCACACAAACTGGAACTGGACAGAGTTCATAGATCCCTAGGAAACCCCACTTCTATTCAATCAAAGAGGAAATTATGAAAATATCTCGCCAGCAATCCCAATTAATGTTTCAGGGACACACAATCCAAATTTTTGCTGATATAGCCCCCTTCATTATCCAAAGATGTTCCCCTTCGCATTAAAATTCACTTATAAGGGAAAACTGTATACCTTTTTTAGCTTCCCGGAAGGAAGGAGAGCGACTACTACTGGACCTCAAATTCTTTCCCGGGATGCCGCAACGGACACTTCAACTATGCAACAGGGGTCTGCCAAATGCACCACACCAACAAGCCCCACTTCACCAACGTGGAACAAATCCAAGACCAAGCGAGCCAAGGACAACCTGCCCCCCTGATTAGGGTGATCTCAAACTGTCTCTTTACTCCTGGTCAAGTCAGGCTCCAATCCTGAGGACTCTAGTTTACAAGGTTGAACTCAGCCCACTGATCTTCTACCCAGTTAAACATGTATAGGGGAGCTCATTCTTCTTTAATCCCCGTCTACATGGAACTATCCCAGGCCTCCCCTTCCCAAATTCCACACCCACATCGCATCTACCCTAGCCCTCTACACTTGCGTAATTTGGTAGGGGTCCTGTTGGTTTTGATCCTGCCTAAAGCAATACTTTTGGAAATTGAAGAGTTGCCCATGGTCGGGGCAGCTGCTATGCGCCTTCACCCACCATCCGGATATGGTTCCCCCATAACCGAATGGTGGGATACTAGCCCCAGTTGAGGGATATAAACTGTTGTTTGACTTGAATGACAGGAGGGAGCCCTTTTCCTTCTTTCATTCGTGGCCAGTATTAGGCCTAATTGTGCTCATTTTTCATGCTCATATTTTCTTCTTCCAAACCTCTTCTCTGTTTCATCCAACCTACAGATGCTACCCCACCACGAAGCTACTCCAGGTTTCCTAGCATCCACACGACAGATCCACTATCTTCCCACTCCTCTTCAGGCTGAGGTAAGTGATCGAATAGCTGTCCTCCCTGTCTGCTCCATGGCTTGTGACACGATAACCACCTCTCCCCTCCGTATAGTCTCCCATAATTCACAGGGATTAAATTCACCACTGAAACGAAGGAAAGCCTTTCAGGCATATTGTTCTCAGCATATTGACGTGGTCTTGTTGCAGGAGACCCACTTTCCAAGGCGGTAACCCCCTCATTCCTCCATGCTCACTTCCCCCAGTTCTTCTAAGCAAACGCTGAAGATAAAACGAGGGGGGTTGCGATCTTAATCTCCAAAAATTGCAAATTCACACCACAACTTGAACATGGAGACCCAGAGGGAAGGTTTCTCCTAGTCAAGGGGGTTATAGACGACCACCTATACTCCTTCATATCTTATTATGCTCCTAACAGGAGACAGACTAAATTTTTCCAGAAGATGCTCCAAACCCTGGGGCCTCTGGTGGAGGGCATCACAATTTTTGGTGGTAACTCCAACATGGCCTCTGACTTAGGCCTAGATAAAGGCACAACTAGTTCGGCCCAGTAAGGGTAGTGTCAAGATAGCCAAACTGAACAAGGCTTAGCTGACATATGGAGGGAGATGAACCCATCAAAATGAGACTTTACGCATTTCTCAAGCACACATCAATCGTACGTCAGAATAGACCATATCCTAATCTCTACATACCATATCCCCTTAGCCATTAAATCTTCCATTATAGACATGGTCTGGTCAGACCACTCCATGGTCCTAGTCTCATTACGTAGAAACTCGCCTAGACTAAATGCACCTCACTGGAAACTGAATCAATCACTTTTGAGCGACCCCATCTGAGTTACAGAACTACAACGAGCTCTACAAGAATACTTCTGCCTCAATGACATTGAAGAAATTTTGGCTATGACGCTCTGGGCAGCTCATAAGTTGACTATTCAAGGCAAATTTATGCAAATAGAATCCCAATTAAAAAGAGTGAGACTAGGGGAAATAGAGAGCCTAGAGAAGGAATTCACTAAACTTCGCACACAGCACAAAAAAGATCCCTCAAAGGTCCCTATATCTAAACTAGACACAGCACGATTAGCCCTAAACTTAGCGCTAATGGCTAAAGCAGACAAGAACATTGGATGGACTGGGGCTACGTTTTATCAACAACAAAATAGGACCCAGCTAGCTTCAAAACTTTCCAGAGAACTAAATTGTCAGACTTTCATGTACCTGACTGACGAACCCGATATAGCAGGGGAAGGCCTCCCTTACGTATCTGGTTCCCCTGATAGAGCAAACAGAAGGCACGGGAGTGCAGAGTGGTATGAGAGCCTGGCGGGTGACTTGCAGAGATAAGGCCCAAGATCCTGGTGCAAGCGAATTGGAGGTACTTGGTGGGCTGAAGCACAGTTAACTGGTGCTGAGCAGGAGCAGAGTAGGCAGGTCCGGTCACAAGCAGAGTTGGCAGCAGGCGGTCAGTACAGTACAAGGGAGCAGGCAGATTCGAAGTCCAGGTCACAGGTAGGGTTGGCAGCAGGCGGTCAGCACAGTATAAGGGATCAGGCAGGTTCAGAGTCAGAGGCAAGCCGGGGTCAGATGCAGGCAGATAGCAGGGGGGAATCCAATAGACAAGCCGGGTCATAGGGAGATCAAACTTTCAGACAGGCAAACAGGAAGTACGGGAACAGGAAGCTGAGGATTGGACAGCACCGAGTACAGTGCACCAGCACACTAAATAGGGCAATTGGCACCAAACACTGTGCGCGTGTGCCCCCGAGCACGCCCGGGCACGAGCCAGCGCGGGCCGGCGCGAAGCGGCGCACACCAGAGTGCCCGACGACAATCCTGCTCTGGGATCCTCTCTGACATAAATCATACATACTCCTGAAAATCAAGATGAATGATGGCACCTCAACTCTAAACCCACAGCATATAATGCAATCTTTCCAGGCAAACTACTCTGATCTATACAGGGCAGACTTGAATACTAACCTGACACAGATAGATGCATTTTTGGAGGGTCTCCCAGGGGAAGGCCACAGAACAGAACAAGAGGCACCCATCACTACTGAGGAAGTTGCGGAGGTCATCAAAAACCTAAAAGTGGGCACAGCACCAGGGTCGGATGGATTCCCTATCTCTTTTTATAAAACATTTGCAGACATTCTAGCCCCATACCTAACCAGATTCTTTAACTCTAAAAAGAATGGCACCCCATTAGATAACCAGCTAAATTCTGCATTCATCTCAGTAATACCCAAACCTGATAAAGACGCAGGGATCGTAGGGTACTACAGACCCATTTCACTAATTAACAATGACTTAAAGATCTTAACCAAAATTCTTGCAAACCGTCTGGCTTCTTATAGCAGTCAGTACATACGCAAGGACCAGGTAGGGTTTATACCGGGAAGACAGGGCCCTGACCAGGTGCGAAGAGCCGTAGACATAGTCTCAATACTACAATCCAGATGGGAGGGAGGTCCCCGACAAGAGGGTATGCTCCTATCAGTTGACTTACAGAAGGCCTTCGATTCGGACTCCTGACTGTATCTCTTTGCGGTGCTCTGACACTGGGGATTCAGCCTGAACTTTATCGGGATCTTAGTGGCCCTGTATTCCACACCAGAAGCTAAACTCCGGTTACATGGTTATCACTCGGACCCAATTAGGATAGCCAGAGGCACACGTCAGGGTTGTCCACTTTCACCCTTGATATTTGTCATGGCGATTGAATCATTAGCGATAGCTATCCGAGCCCACCCAGATATTATTAGTGTTCAATGTGGCCAGACATCCCATAAATGCCCTTTCTTCGCTGATAATCTACTTCTTTTTATAACTTCCCCAATTACCTCTCTACGTCAACGCTAACATTTACACTGGACTTCCTACTATGGTGTCCCCCTAAGAGTAGACCCCCCATACTCTTTCCCACTTCTTTTTCATGTGGGATTCTTTGCGAAAACTTCCCTCCTTGGTCTCAGAAATTAAACCACTAGCCCACATTTTCAACAATCCCCAATTTAATCCGGGTATGGATATCAAAATCTTAAATGGTGTTTAGACAAGGGTCTGTACCGCATTGGACATTTTTTCTCCTGCACGTGACCACAACCTCTAAAGCATTACGAAAACAAACTAGAGCTCCCCACCTTGGAAAGATTTAGGTTCCACCAAATTTCACATTACCTTCACTCCCTATGGAGAAACAAACCAAAGCCCCCGATGTTTACAGAATACGAGAATTGGTGCGACGAGACCATGAAGCAGAGGGGAGGGATATCTATAATCTATGCGTCACTTGCAAGGAACACTACCAAATTCACTACCAAATTATCATATATGTTGGCATGGGAAAAAGATCTACAGTTAACATGGGATTTGGAGGATTGGAATAAGTCATTCTCCAGATCACTTATTAGTATTTTCACTATCTCTCTCATAGAAGCCAACATTAAAATCTTTGGTACCTGGTCCCCACGAGATTAGCTTCAATATTTCCCTCTTCATCTCCATTAGGTTTGGTGGGAGTGCCAAAAAATCAGAGGGTTCTGGAATAAAATATTCCACTTCATTCGCAAAGTCACGGGTTGCTCGATCCCACAGACCCTGTCCATAGCTCTGCTTAACGGTTCCACCGCAAGTATTCCTAAACTAACCCAAAAATTGATCCTTTTTATCCTAACGGAGCTAAAATCTCTATTCCCAAGGCCTGGAAATAACCCAAGGTTTCAATAATATCCACTAAAAGGAAAATCTCTTGGATAATGGCCCAAGAAAAGATAGTAGGCGCCCTCCTAGAAACATCCAAAAAATTTGAAGCGATTTGGGAACCCTGGGCCCAATATATGGGCATCTCTCTGTTACCTGGAAACAATGGATCCTGAATATCAGGGAGAGCATCTTAGAGGCTGGCAATCCTTTCCTTTCTCTTCTATACTCTACCCTCTCTTTTCCCTTTTCTTCTAGTCTTCTCTTCACTCCACACTACCTGTTAATGGATCACACGACAGGGTTAATCTGATTTAAGGTTTTTCCTGAATAACCAGGCTCAGAGTCTTTCCTAATGGCGATGTTCCTATCTAGACTGGTCCCTCAGAGGACCCAAAGAACTTTTACATCTATGCCCCGGTTGTTGCCACACCAAGTTACAGAATGGTATGGGTCGGTGGTACCTCCAGCTTACCCCAGACACAGCTTGATCCCATAGGGGGTGTCTGGAGCGAAGGGGACTACCTCTGCTCACCTAATATGTTTGAAGTACATTCCTTTATATAGATGTTAATAGAACAGCATGACAGCATTAATCTCTGCCACACAAACCTGGATAATTCAAACCTCTGTCAACAATGTGATCAATGTTTTGTACTCTGAATTGTATTTCTCATTTTTGTTTCTTCATTGAAAATCAATAAAAGCTTTGAAATAAAAAAAATAAAAAATAAATAAAAAGATTGCTGTATCTATATTATGTTCTGTGACTGCCAGTAGTACCTGGGAATATTATGTATTTAATTGTATCATATAGAGGGGAATTAGGCCCGGTTCACACTGGTGTGACATACACTTCGACTTTGGGAGCACAGGTCGAATGATGTGTACAAATCAATGGTTCCCTATGAGAGCCGTCTTAACTGGTCCAACACAAGTCGGTCCGACTTTAGAAAAGATTCCTGCACTACTTTGGTCTGACTTTGGTCCTTTTTCAGTCCATTCAATATCATTGAAGTCGGATCCCCGTCCTAACCATCCGACTTGTGGCATCCGACATGGTAATTACAGCAGCAGTAAAAGGAATTTATGTCACACTGGAATTGTTTTAATTGGTCAAAGGACAAGTTGGACTATCTCAAAGTCGGAGCAAAATCGTATCCTGTTCATTCAAGTCGGATGGAACTAGGACCGAAGTAGGACCAATGCAGGACCGATGTTGCAGGGCAAAGTAGGATGACAGTCGTACAACAGTCGTGTAGCACCAGTGTGAACCAGGCTGCATATACACCTTTGCACCATGTCACATTGTTTTCCTCACTATTTTTGCGTTTTTTTTTCATGACAGCATAGGGCAGCTCATTCACTTGAAATGACTCATTTTGTGCGTGCTTTGTTGCACAAGAAAATGTGCAACTGGTACTCGCTTTTGGAGTGCCAGTCAAAAATAATGCCCCCTGCAAACACAATGCATATTTTGGTGCATTTTTCTAACATTTCCAGGACACAGGAAGAAAACCTTTCTACCTTTGTTTCCAAAATGGGAAGGTGTGAATGCAGCCTAAGATTGGAGCAGCACGAATTCAGGGCTGCTGTGCATGCCAACCAATCAACTTCTATCTTTCATTTTCAAAGCTTGAAATAATAAGCTGATTGGGTGCTATGTAGAGCTGCTCCAGATTCTGTCTGGTCCACTTTCAATAAATCCTCTCTCCCTACTGTTTCTAAGGGGCTTATTTATAAAGCAGCGGGTTTGACATTCATCCAACATTCACAGGGGATTCTGCATTCTCTATCATTTAAAACTGCAAGAAGATTCACCTACAGTGAACATTTGGTCAATGTCACATTTACTGCCTTTATATAAATGACTTTTTCTTTGGCTGCATTGAGGGCATACTATATAGCAGAATCAATATGTAAATATTAGGCACATTATAGAAAGTAATACAGAACAAATAAGTGTGACTAGGCTGCCATTAGCTAGAACAGGCCCAGCTCTTCCCATTTATTGAAAAACAACTGATAAAGACTTTTACCTGAAACAGAAACTTCATACTGAAATTAGGAAAACCTTAGAAAATGTTCTTAAAGAGAAACTTATATGTTAATATTTACTAAGCCCTACAAATTTCTATACCGATTATAATAAATCCTATTAAAAATGAATGAACTCACATGGTGAACTCACCAACTTCAGATCCCGCAACAGAAAACATGCTTTATAGAGACTGTTTAATTATGCGCATACAAATGCCAAGTTAAGTGTAGTGGATTTCATTAGTGGAATGGAAGATTACCTTTTCAATTCACCTACTATCAAGTCAAAGGATTTAGAAAGTATGCTGCTAAAGCACACAATTTAAGGAAGCAATTTTAGTGGATTTACCTTTTCTTAGTTTAAGTGTGGAATTAAATAGTATGATGACCAAACAGTTACCAATTAACATGAGATGTTCTTTTGTTTCATCAACACTTTACCAAAGATCATTAGCTGATTGGATATTTTCTCCCCAGTCATCTGTGCATAGTACATATGTGTAACAAATATGCCTTAAAAAGAAACTTTTTTTATTCCTCCCCATTCTTGTGATGTTTTTCAGTAAGGACATATGATTCTATCATCCTTTACCTCCCAGAACTCTGCCTAGAATTCTGGGTCTACCTCTTGGAACACGTCTGTGAGGCCATGCTTGCATCACCAGTGCCTCAAGAAACCAGGAAGTGGAAAACAGTAATTGTAAGTAAAAGCAAAAAAATATTTGTTTAACCACTTGTGGACCGCCCATTGTACATATACTGCGGCAGGGCGACTGCTCTGTGCCAGATCATGTACCAAGTATACCCATAGCTCCCAACTGTCCCTGATTTTGAGGGACTGTCCCTGATTTGGAACAATGTCCCTTTGTCCCTCTTTCCTCCTCATTTGTCCCTCATTTTGGTCTGATCTATATAGTTGTATATACAATGCACTTTTTATAGTTCAAAAAGTGTTATATATTTTCTATTTATCAATAAATTATTCTTTTTAAATATATTTTTTCTTTACTACATTGCCTTAAAAATCCCATATTGAGGTATACATTTGTTTCTTAATCTTCTAAGGGATGATGGCAATGACACATCCAACCCCCTGAGCCACTCACTTATATGGATCAATGCCTTCCCCTAATTAAAGCCCCTCTCACACGGTGAGAAAGCACAGGGTTAGGCACACAGTTAACCCTTTGATCACCCCTGATGTTAACCCATTCCCAGCCAGTGTCAGTGACAGTGCATATTTTTTAGCACTAATCAATGTATTAGTGTCACTGGTCCCCAAAAAGTGTGAAACGTGTCAGTTAGTGTTTGATTTGTTCACCACAATATTGCAGTACCACCATTACTAGTAAAAAATATAAATAAAGCAGAAAGTAAAACATATATATATTTTTTTTCAAAATTGTCGGCCTTTGTTTTGTTTTTAGTGCAAAAAATAAAAACCACAGAGGTGATTCAAATACTACCAAAAGAAAGCTTTATTTGTGGAAAAAAAGGACACAATTTTTATTTGGGTACAGTGTCACACGCCCGCGCAATTGTCAGTAACGCAATTGTCAGTAAAAGTAACGCAGGGCCGTAAAAAATGGCTTAGGCATGAAGGAGGGTAAATCTTCCAGAGGTCAAGTGTTTAAAGTGGAACTTTAGTCAGAAAATGAAGTCCCGCTGAATCACTTTAGGCTTGCCCCATTTGCAGGTATAGCTCAAAACATTAAAAATAAGATCCAGGAATACACCATTTCACTCTGCTCTGCACATGCTCAGTTGCTCTCTAGTTTTCGGCACTGTGTCGCAAAAAAGGGGTGCTGGGGTGTGCTTCAGGGTATTGATGCTCACTGCTGGGGATCTATTTTTGCAAGGGGGGGTCTATTGTTGCTAGGGAGGTCTATTGTTGCTGGTGGGGGACCTATTGTTGCTGGATTGGGATCAGTTGTTGTTGGGGGGTCAGTTGTTGCCGAAAGAGATCTATTGTTGGGGGAGGGGTCTATTGTTGATGGCAGCCAGACAGATTATTAATGCTGGCTGTGCGGAGATCTGTTGATGCTGCCGGGAGTCTATTGTTGCTGGCGGGGAAATTTTGTTGTGGTTGGTCCATTGTTGCTAGGGAGATCTGTTGTTGCTGGCTGCAGGGGATCTATTTTACTGCTTTCCTTGATATCATTACCAAATTCCATACAAATTACTTAGCACCTTAAAATGATACTTGGTTCTATATTGTCTAAAAGGGACAGTACTGGGAGGTGGGTAGGGGCGGAGAAAAGGGGTGACTCGGAAAGGGGGAGTTCCTGCACCTATTGTCTGAGAAAAAAAGCCATATATATATATATATATAGATATATATATATATATATCTATATATATATATATATATATTGTAGGGGTGACAGGCTCAAGTGTTATCGGCAGTTGTAAACCGTGCATGAAACAGGGACACCCAGAACCAGTCCAAGCAGGCTTGCTTTATGAAAGACAGCAAACAACTGCAATGCAAGAAGGCTTTGTGCAGCAAGTCATTAGCTCAGAATAAACAAAACATCTGCTCATCTGAGCTACTAACCAAAATCAGGTCAGTTCCTGACTATCAGGGTGTCTCCTAATGGGTTCCCCAAAAGTAGGCAGGCCATTTACCTTTTAAGTGTCTGTCAGCCTTCAACTGTTTTATGGGGGCACTGCACGGGGTGGGGTTTAGAAATGTTCATGTGATGTTTCTGGTTTTGTATTTGATATTTCAACCACTGGGGCAAATTTTTCAAATTTTTCACACACGTAATAAAATCTAAATTTTTGCTACAATCACCTAACAATTATATGTTTTCTGAAAGCTGAGGCTCTATAAAATAAAATGCTGGCAATTGTGGTTGCAATATTTTCTGTTGCACGATATTTGCTCAACTGTTTGTAAAATGCATATTTTCAGGAACAAAACACAAATTGAATTTTAGTACATACAGTGAGGTAAAAGAAAAGTATTTGATCCCCTGCTGATTTTTTACGTTTGCCCACTGACAAAGAAATGATCAGTCTATAATTTTAATGATAGGTTTAGTTTAATAGTGAGAGACAGATTAACAACAAAAAAATCCAGAAAAACACATTTCAAAAAAGTTATAAATTGATTTGCATTTCAATGAGTGAAATAAATATTTGACCCCCTTGCAAAACATGACTTAGTACTTGGTGGCAAAACCCTTGTTGGCAATCACAGAGGTAAGACGTTTCTTGTAGTTGGCCACCAGATTTGCACACATCTCAGGAGGGATTTTGTCCCACTCCTCTTTGTAGATCCTCTCCAAGTCATTAAGGTTTCGAGGCTGACGTTTGGTAACTTGAACCCTCAGCTCCCTCCACATATTTTCTATGGGATTACGGTCTGGAGACTGGCTAGGCCACTCCAGGACCTTAATGTGCTTCTTCTTGAGCCACTCCTTTGTTTGGCTCGGGGTGAATTTTCAGTACCAAAAGCGGTAACCCTGAGTCACACTTGGGATTGCTTCGCCAGGATCCAGTCAAAGTTACTTACCTTGTCCCCAAGATCCTGTGATGTCTCCCTGCTGTGTCCGCGGGCTGTGTCCTCGGTTTGAACTATCACAGTGCCGGGCTCCATTCCCTGCGAGCGCCGCGACGCACGGGGACGGAGCTTGGTGCCAAATTCAAAAAGTGAAAAACATATAATAAATACAGTCCACTGTAATCTTACAGATTACATTACTCTATGAAATTATTTCACATCCCCTTTGTCCCTAATGCTTTGTCCAGTGCCTGCATGCACTTTTATATTATATATGCCATTCTTTATGCCTGGAAACTTGAGAATGTCCATGGCAACCAAAAAGCATCTATTTACGTCAAAAGCGGTTTTAGACCTGATAGAAAACAGCGATCGTAAATTAGAATCACTTGCAGAATTGAGTGATAGTGATTTGTGGGGAAATTCGTCATCAGACACTGAAAGTAATGACAGCTACAATTCTGCAACTGAGCAAATTTCAGTGTTTTTGATTTGATTACATTATTGAATAAATATTTTTATTATATTATTATTTGTTATAATTATTTATAGTAATTTATTATACCATACATTTTGATTTCATGTTTCAAACTTTATCATACCTGGGATGTCTACTAGACTCTTGTTTGGACAGATTTAAGTGTGTTATTCCTAAGAATTACAGGGCTACAATATAAAATGTCAAATTTCCATGCAAAACAATGTACTGCTTTGAGCATCAAAAATCTGACATAATCATACCACCAGGGAGGTTAACATAAATCACATACAGAAAACAATTTACATTTCTGGTAGCTCTTCTTTATTTGTTTTCTCTTCCCCTCCCACTCCCACTGTCAATGTCTATGCTGGCACTGACAAAAATAGTTTTCTTTGGGGAACATATACATTTTAAGTTCAGTTCAAAAACCTGTGGGAAACCTGTTGTATAGGAGTATCCACACTGCATTTCTGCACTACATATTATGATAACTATGTAATAATGATTGATAATGTTATAATGTTATCACATGTTTGTATTTTATGGTTATGTTTTCCTGAAGAGTCCAAAAAAGAGTGTTAAAAAAATTATAAAGATGGAATAACTTTGGATTTGAGTAAAGAAACAAAAAACTTAAAAATAAAACTTATTAAAGGATTCCATCTGAGAAGAATATTGGAATACATCATACTTGCTGTAATGGAAACAAACAGATATACAGTTCTTTAGAGCTGTTAAGACTATATAATAATGTTATTTTTAGTATGCTTAATTAAAATACACATCATATGTGCTTTATTAAAGATGGATGTATAATAGTTTTTACTCCATGTGTGGTCATTTTGTCTATATTTTTCGTGAAAAGAAAATATACATTTTTTTTGTTTCAGCTTAGTTTATAAAAAAATTAAAAGTGGTATTAAACCCAAAACAAATGTATGAAATTGCAGCTTACCAATTCTTAGATGTGGTGGCTGCATTTTGTTTTTTGTTTTAGTCTTTTTTCCTTTATTTTAACCAGGTGATCCAGCCAGTAAGTCTGTTATTTGTAAGCTTACTTTAACAGACCAAGCTGTCCAGACAAAGTAGCAGTTAGAGGGTTGAGGCAAACCATTTAACACTTCATTTAGGCCCCTTTCACACTGGGGCGGTGGGGGCGTCGGCGGTACAACAGCGCTATTTTTAGCGCTGCTGTACCGTCGTTCTTGCAGCTGTATTCGGTTTTAACCCCCGCTGGCGGCCGAAAAAAGGTTAAAATCACTCGTACAGCGTGGCTATAGCTGCGGTATTGCCGCGGTATAGCCGCGCTGTCCCATTGATTTCAATGGGCAGGAGCGGTTTAGGAGCGGTGAATACACCGCTCCTTCACCGCTCCAAAGAAGCGGTTTGCAGGACTTTTTTCACCGTCCTGCCAGCGCACCCTTTCAGTGTGAAAGCCCTCGGGCTTTCACACTGAACAAACAGCGGAGGCTGTTTAGGGGCGGTTTACAGGCGGTATTTTTAGCGCAATACCGCCTGCAAACCGCCTCAGTGTGAAAGGGGCCTTAATGTATGTAAAACCCAAAAGGAAAAAGAAAGCTGTTGCTGTAACTGATTATGTCAGCTGATTAGATCAGCTTCAATTTGTTAGTCAAGTCCATTTAAATCTGATAGTCTAATGCCCGTACACACGGTCGGATTTTCCGATGGAAAATGTCCGATCGAAGCGTGTTGTCGGAAATTCCGACCATGTGTGGGCTTCATTGGACATTTTCCATCGGATTTTCCGACACACAAGTTTGAGAGCAGGCTATACAATTTTCCGACAACAAAATCCGATCACGTCAATTCCGACCGTGTGTGGCCAGTTCCGACGCACAAAGTGCCACGCATGCTCAGAAGAAATTCCGAGACGGAATTGCTCGGTCTGGTAAAATTAGCGTTCGCAATAGATAGAGCACTTTCGTCACGGTGCAATGTTAAAAATGGTTTAATACAGCGCATTCTCTTCTTCTTTATAATGTGAGAAGAATGAAGTAGTTTTGCTGCTCATATTCACATAGACTTCTCACAAACTTCTTTCTTTATTATTTATCAGGATTCCCTCAATATATTTTGATTTGTCACATCTGACAAAATTATTTTTGTGTTGTTTTATTTTTTATTTTTTTTTTTGGTTTGTATTTTTTTCAAGGATGATCTTTGTTTTATTTTATTTTTAGTTTTACTCCAGAATATTTTTGTGTGTGTTTTGTGTGTCAAGTTACCACAACACCATTGATATCTTGTATTATTTAATCTCAAGGAGATTGTTTGGTGTTGGTGTTCCTTGTTAATTTCACATTGTACTTTAGAAATGTACCTGAATCCTCACAAACTGTCCTTTTTGAAGGAAAAAACACATAGGAGAGTATAATTGAAACAAAAAATCCTTTATTAAGGGCTCAGAACTAAACAAAGAGGGAGGCAACGCTAGAGAAACAGCAGAAATTAGCGAAGCCTTGGACCCCCAGGGCACACATCAATTCTTTAACATCAAAATTGGTGGCCTGAGGAATCCTTATCTAAGGGAGTGCAGTCTGGTCCAGAAGTCCCAGAGATCCGGAAAGCAGCAGATGACATTTGTGTCCCCAGGCTGTGGTACTACAAGAGGCTGCATCTTTTGCCAGACCAGACTGAACCCAGGGTCATCACTCTCTGGTCTTCTTTCCACGCTTCCTTCCTGGCTGTGGCTCTGCTGTTGGAGATGTGGCAGGAGGAGGAGTAGGACCTGGAGGAGGAGGAGGACTAGTAGGACCTGGAGGAGGAGGAGGAGTAGTAGGACCTGGAGGGGGAGGAGGAGGAGGACCATGTGTGAGGTCACAAATGTGGGTAGCAGATGTTATTTGGCCCCTCAACCCCTTATTGAGAGCTTCCAACATTAAGGACTCACACATGAGTTGTTGGCCCTCCTCCATCCGCTGCATTTTGCAGGCAATTATGCCAGCAAAGTCCTCCTCCACAGTGTGGGGGGCTCTCAGGGCCTCTGTAGCCTTCCAAAAGAGGCCTATGACAGCCTTCTCCAGGGTACTCCTCTTCCTGCCACTTTCCCTTTGCAGGTGTAGTGGAGGGACCTGCATATCAGGCAGCCTGCTCGCCCGGCCACCTCCTGGCTGAGACTTCCCTGTGTATGAAAAAGGGACATGGTTTTAGTTTTTGCATCATCAATCACAATCATAATTTAGTACTCCAAACTAACATCTAGTTAACATCATTGATTGGACAAGCAGAAATATTTAGAGAAATGCTATACCTGGCTCAATCTGGGCTCCTCCACATGCTGCTGCCTGGAAGGCCCAGGTTGGGCGTCAGAAGCCTCAGCTGGGGGGGAAGGAAGCGTGGAAGGAAGAGTGGAGAGTGCTGGCCTGGGTTCAGTCTGACCTGTCAGAAAATGCAGCCTGTCATAGTACCACATCCTGGGGACATAAACGTCATCTGCTGCTCCCGATCTCTGGGAATCCTGGACCTTCTTGTGCTCCCTTAGATAAGTGCTCCTCAGGCCACCAATTAGGATCTTCAAATAGGTGATGTCTGACGTGGGGACCACCGTCTTCACAAACTCCAGCAATTGATCCAGCGCTGCCTTCCTCTTTGTTTGGTTCTTATAATGTGGGTGGTTTATCTCCCAAAGACAAGGCAGCTCCCTGAACATATCTATGAAGATTTCCATAAAGTCGGTATCTTTCAAGATATCCATTTTCACTGCAAGACACACCACAAGACAAACCCCAATGTCATGCCAAACTCTCCTAATCTTGTTACAATATAGGCCTCAATCTAGAAGCAGTATAGGCCCAAGTTTGGCTCTTACCTTCGTTATCATGATCGGCGCCTCCGATACTCCTTCTTCCACTCACAGATCGTACATACTACGCACGCGTGTTACGCTTTACACACACTGCTCATGCGTGTAACTCCGCCCACCCCTGACGTTCTTTCTAGTCTATTCCCCGCCCCTTTTCGTTTGGTGCAGTGGGGGAAGAGCACATGACGGAGTCAGAGCAGGTGCGTGCTAATTATAGCAACGAGAAGGAGGTGGACGAAAGCCCGGAGCCAGAAACGTCCCGATCCAGAAGGAGACGATTTAAGGCCTCAAATATGTCCTTTGGGAAGATGTTGGAGATGGTCGACATCCTGAAGAGGGCCGACTATGACGGGAAGTATGGACCTTACCCCAACCCCAATGTCCGAAAGGCCAAGATCATAGCGAAAGTGGTCAAAAGTCTGCACCGGAATTTCGGGGTACGACGATCGAAAGATCAGCTCAGGAAGCAGTGATCGGACCTAAAAATTAAGAGAATATGAGCAGTACAGAAAGATCCGGAGAGTGCTGCAAAAAAGTAAGTAGTTGTGCTGTGTTCCTCTTCTTTTTGTCTTTATTACGTTCGTGCTGCTCCATGTGCTTTTCTTAAGTGTTGTACAATTTAAAATGGCAACTTTCATGTTCATGGGCACATTATTCGTTCGTATCAAACATTTTTTTTTTTCAGCCTATAAAACACCATTGTTTTGGCCATATGCATTTGCACACATTTTTTTGGGCCTACTTGTATGAAAATAATTTGGTTGTGTAGATGGGTTTGTTACTAGAATGAAATGCAAACTAGATTCTGTGTAAGGAGAGGACACTCAGCAGCAGTTTTCACATCTGGACGCTGGAGCACTAGTGTGGGACACAAGAACACCATTTTTATTAGGGGGACCACACAGGTGCTCCAGTGTATACTATAGGGGTGTCTCCATCTGTGAAGCTTGTACAAAACAGGTAAACTATTGAAGCTTGACAAAGGACACTGAAAATGCTACATCTTGGAACTCTACCAAAACAGACAATTGTACCCCACTTCCAAGCAATGTTTCATATTTATAGTTCTGCCATCAAATATCTGTGTGCTAAGTATAGTTTTTTATTTTTAACACAGGGGAGAAAAGACTCGGAGGACACCCCTCATCCGAGGAGACCAGAGACCCCCCACCTCTGGAAGAAGGGGAAATACCCCAAAGACAAGCAGAGCAAGAGGAGGAGGAAGGAGACGTGGTGGAACTAGTCACCACAACAGGTGAGTGTCTGAGACCACAGGCTCAGGTAAGAGATGGATGCCGGCATATTTATAATACATGTTTTTTTTTTGTTTCTCTCTTTTTAGGTGATCGTGATGTTGTGGATCCAGATCCTTTCACCTCGGAAAGTGCCCAGATCCTGATCGGGGAGATCATGGGGTGTAATGTTGCATTGGAAAACTTCAAGAAAAACATCAATGATGTTATTCAAAAAAATAAGAACCTCATTGATGTTTTGGGGAGAGTTTAAAACCCCTCCAAATCCCTTTGTTTTTTTGTGTGCTACAATGTTAAAAATGTTTTCACGGTTTTTAGAAAAGCCAAATTTTTAAGATGCACACAGTGTGTCAATATGTGTAATCTGCCATCACGGGAGATCAATGGACGCGTTTTGGGGGTGCAACCCCTTCCTCAATAATAAAGTAGCTGAGAGGAAGGGGTTGCTCCCCCAAAACATGTCCCTTGATCCCCCGTGATGGCAGCTAGCACATGTTGACATTCGTAAATTGGTGTGCATCTTCAAAATTTGGCTTTTCCTGGGGTGACTTCACCCCATCTGAATGCAATATCAAACACAGTTTTTAAATACTCATGTCTGATATTTCCTTCAAGTTCTACGAAATGTGAACTTTGTAAGTTCAAGATTTGTGTCTTTCTTGTTGTTTTGAACCATGCCTGTTTTATCTTAAATGGACATTTCTATTTTTGATAATGCCACCCCAAAAATTGTTATACAACAAACATGTTGGTTTGTTTTAAAAACCTTTTCTAAATGCACATGTGATTGTGCTGGTATTAAAAAGATTGTTAATCAAGAATGTGTGGATTATTGTCTCAACGCTACAACACTTTTGTGGTGCTCTAATTGCTGCTTTCTGTGACAATGGGTGTTATTTCCTAAAAGGGCAAATCCACTTTGCACTACAAGTGCAGTTTCAGTGCATTTTCAAGTGCACTTGTAGTGCAAAGTGTCTTTGCCTTTAGTAAATAACATCCAACAGTGCTTTATAAGGTTACTCAATCATGCCATTTTCAGGACTCACCACATTTCGGTCAGGGTCAGCTAAAACAAACACAAGCAGTAAATGTCACCAAAGATTTGCTTAATTTTTTTTTATTTGGTCAAGGTTTCACAAATTGTCTGGCATATTGATGGCCCCCCTACCCGCAAAGAACTCAAGGTATCTTAGCCGGACATCACGGGCACTCAGGGAAGGCAAGCCAGGACAGCCACTTTCAAGCGCCGTCAGGGTTGTTTCATTTATAATTCCGGCCTCGGGCCCAACTGAGCCAGCATAGTTGGCAGAATGTTGCCGTAAAAAGTTATGTAGAACACAGCACGCCAGGATAATATGATTCAGTTTATACTCCGCCATATGGATGGGTGTAAGAAATAGGTGGAACCGGCTGGCCATGATTCCTAATGTGTTCTCCACCACTCTTCTGGCTCTGGCCAGCCGGTAATTAAAAACCCTTTGGTCCGGGGTGAGGGTCCACATCAGGAATGGCTGCATATGGTGGTCGCCCAGCGCAAAGGCTTCATCCACAACGAAGACGAATTGGAGTCCTTCCACATTGTCTTCTGGAGGTGGCAAGTCCAAGCTGCCATTCTGGAGATGCCTGTAAAACTCCATCTGGGTGATGACTCCACCATCAGACATCCGGCCATTCTTCCCCACGTCCACATACAGGAACTCATAATTAGCCAACACCACCGCCAACATCACAATACTATTGAACCCTTTATAATTATAATAGTATGACCCCGAGTTGGGTGATGGGACGATGTGGACATGTTTCCTATCAATTGCCCCTCCGCAGTTAGGAAAGTCCCACCGCTGGGCAAAGTGGGAGGCCACAGTCTGCCATTCCTGTGGCGTGGAAGGAAACTGGAGGAAAAAAAAAATTTGTCTTTTTGCACATTAAAACATGGAAAGCAGATTAGACACAAACATTCTTGGCCAACATCAAGATAACATTTATTAAGGGGAATTTTACAACACCAAAGTATAAGGTACACCTACCATATTCCCCCTCCTCCCCCCTCTCCTGGGCCATTTCCAACATTATGGGGGGGGCGACTCTTGGACAGGTAACCCTCTCCACTTCATTGAGAGATGAATGCCTAAATAATGGGTATTACTTTGAACAGCCCCTCCTTAGTTACACTAGTGGCAGCCCACTGGACAGGTAAGAAGTGTCATAATACAAAGATATAAATACACATTGTACACATTTGAGCACATTTGGACATTCTGCTATTACCTATCAAGATAATAATAGAATACAAAAACCTTAAACAGTACCATTTGAAAGTATACAGGCAGGCCCTTGCACTACATGCTTTGGGGAATTCATCCATACATCTGAGCACAAAAGAGGTGGGTATAGTGTGTATGGGTTTGGCAAAGTCAGCTGATAGATGATTGAGGATAAAGAATTGGTATCAGCTGACTTAGCAGTTGGGGGGAGGGAGGGTTAAAAATGATTTGGGGACACCCCCAAAAAAAGCCTCTGGCACTCTGCCTGAATTTAAAGCACCAATCGCATTTTAAAACATTTTAGGGGGTGTTTGGGGTAAAGCACTACTATGGAGCTGACAAAATACGTTGTTAAGTGACTACATGAGGTGAATATAGGGCCAGGAGAGCATGCTGGGGAGGTAAGTGAAGGCAAATATGTATGAAGGAGCAAAATAATAATTACATAAAAATCCAGCATGAATGAGGACAAAGGGGACATTCACAGCATATTACAATCATGGTAATTAGGGAATGAAGAAAGAAATACAATATATTATCAAACATTAAATACAATAAAATGTGATATTAAAGGATAAAAATCTTACCTTAATATACTCCTTCTGCAGGACCTGGATGATGGCAGAACAGGTTTCTGGGATAATGATACCCAGAGCCTGGGGGGAGATGCCTGTCGAGAACTTCAAGTCCTACAGACTTCTCCCCGTCGCCAAGTACCGCAGGGTGGCGACGAGCCTCTGCTCCGGAGTGATGGCTTGCCTCATGCAGGTATCCTGCCTGCTGATATAGGGGGTCAGCAAAGCCAACAAACGGTGAAATACGGGGTCCGTCATCCTGAGAAAGTACCTGAAATCATCAGGATTATTCTCACGGATCTCACCTGAAGAGCAAAGGCATGTGACAGAACTGGTCATGCTGGAGCAACCAATTCTTGGTCCATGAACTCCTCCCCACCCTGTTCATGGACTGGGCTTGTGTCAAGGTAAGGACCCCAACACCAAGCCCCCGCACAGCACAAACTCTACGAGGAGTACGTATGCGCAACATGGCTAGAAAATGGTTGGCTGCTCAGAATGAAGTAACAGAACGCACTGAAGAACAGCAAGGCTTGTGAAGAGCCACCTGAAAAACAGCAACGAACGAACAAGAACACAATGACTAATGAAAGTCACGCGTAGCTTGCTGCACGCACTGAAGAGCAGATACAAACCCACAAGCACAAACTGAACCACAGAAAACGATCTGAAAGCCACGAGTCTGAAAAAGCGTGAATCGTCTCTCACCAAACTTTTACTAACACGAGATTAGCAAAAGGAGCCCAAAGGTTGCCACGCTTGGTTCTGAAATGGCCTTTTCTAGTCTTGTCGTACGTGGTTGACGTCACTGCGTTCTTGGCGATCGGAAATTCCGACAACTTTGTGCGACCGTGTGTATGCAAAACAAGTTTGAGCCAACATCCGTCGGAAAAAATCCTAGGATTTTGTTGTTGGAATATCTGATCAATGTCCGACCGTGTGTACGGGGCATAACTCTACCCTTCACCCAGACTGACAAAGCTGCTATCCAAAGGTAAACAAGTGTATAGGTGCTGCAACCTTCCCACACAACAGCTCTGCCCGGTGCTCAGACCTTGAGGCTGCTGAGTCCTCCAACGTACCAGAATAAGGAAAGGGATGGTCAGCACTCAGATGACATCTAAAATAGTATTCCTTTATTAAATACATGTACAGAGCTGTATAACAGCCTACACATTTTGGACATTAGTCCTTAGCCATGACTAAGGACTAACGTTCGAAACGTGTAGGCTGTTTTACAGCTTTGTACATGTATTTAATAAAGAAATAAAGAAATACTATTTTGGAGGTTTCAGCAGCCTCAAGATCCCGCAGCATGTGCCCGGAGCCAATGCGAGTTCCCGGTGAGAGCAATGTCCGCCAGGCACCCGCAATTGCTTGTGACAGAGCAAGAACTGGGATCTGTGTGTGTAAACACACAAATCCTGGTTCTCTCAGGGGAGAGGAGACAGACTGTGTGTTCATACAAAGTATGAACACCAATCTTTCTCTTCCCCTAGTCAGTTCCATCCCCCCCACATTTAGAACACACCTAGGGAAAACAGTCACCCATCCAGTGATATTTATACAGTAATCAGTGCATTTTTATAGCACTGATCGCTGTATAATTGTCAATGGTCCCAAAAATGTGTCAAAAGTGTCCAATTTGTCCGCCGCAATATCGCAGTCCTGATAAAAATCGCAGATCGCCTCCATTACTAGTTAAAAAAAAAAAAATAATAAAAATGCCATAAATCTATCCCCTATTTTGTAGACGCTATAATTTTTTTTTTACCAGAAATATGTAGAAGAGTACATATCAGCCTAAATTGAGGAAAAAATAGTTTTTTTTTGTTTTTTTTTTTAAATGTGGGATATTTAGTATAGCAAAAAATGCAGAAATGATCAAATACCACCAAAAGAAAGCTCTATTTGTGGGGAAAAAAGGACGTCAATTTTGTTTGGGTACAGTGTCACACGACCGCGCAATTGTCAGTTAAATTGACGCAGTGCCATATCCCAAAAAATGGCCTGGTCATTGAGCAGCCAAATCTTCCAGGGCTGAAGTGGTTAAACTATGTAGAGGGTTCTTTACTGTAAGAGCGGCAAGCATGTGGAATTCCTGAACAACCACAACATACAGGGATATACAATGTAATACTGACATATAATCATACACATAGGTTGGACTTGATGGACTTCTTGATGGTGTCTTTTTTCAACCTCACCTACTGTGTAACTATATAACTATGTAAGGTTAGAGTACATACAGTACATACATATTCTTTCATTCTTATCAAGTGTGTTCTACTTCTTTATTTCTTTTTTGCATTTTAAATAGGAGAGCTGTACAAGAACTATCACTTTATTTAAATACTGTAACCATAGTACATTTGCTTCAAGTGCTTATTTTTAGTGATCTATTAATCCTTTGCCTAAAGGGATTTCTTCCTTTCTTGTTGGAGTTTTAGAGATTTGAGGGTGTAATTCATCCAGACTTGATACTATGTCCCCTTTTAATAGTTCTAATTGCCTAATTATCTGTTCTAGTGCAATCATAAAGGCTTCTAGCATTTCATTTTACCCTCAGGAAAATGTATCTGAACATTCCGGATTTAGCAGTGATACAAATGTCCACATTGTCCATAGGAAAGAAACAAAAAAAAGTATCATTTGACTCCTTAAAAACCCTGCACCATCTGAAGAATATGTGTCACATAGAAATACGTTATTACTGTATATCACCATGTAGCCTGCAATGACTTTGAATGTTAGGCAGTTATTGTAATCAGCTGTGTCATTAATTCCTGAGTCATTTGGTTAAGGTGGCAAACTATTTATAGGATTTCATTTTTTTATAACTTTATTAGATTAGAAATCCCTGCTACTTGCTTAAATGAATGATACTAATTTAACAATTGTAAATTATTGTTCTAATATTGCCGTCTTAATTGACATTGCCCTTCTTGCACTTTATATTTTACGTTTGATTTTTATGAATATAATTTCCTAAGTGTTTTAGAAAATGAAATATTCATTATAAATCTAAGCATTGTAATGAGCAGATGATACATTAGAACAATCAATGTTAAACACAAGAGAAAAGTAGCATTTAAACCTTAAGAAAACTGTAACATAATCTATGCAAATCGTGTTCAAAACAATGCAAAAAAAACTGTAAGTTGATCCATGCATTTTCCTCATTATTAATGATTGATTAATGACTAGAGTGATTTTTTAAAGGCTCTGGAGAATTAATATGGACTATTATAGTGCATCCATTTTGAAAATGCTTGTCACATGCTAATCTGTTTTTGGCTCTAATCAGTCTTGGTTGTACATAACCCTTATTTGGCTTAGTTACTCATTATAAATGCAATTTTCTTTTTAACTATTGTAAAGCCAAAACTTTTCTTAATTTTGGATAAAGTAAGGAAGTGTAGGAACCCCTGTTAGTTTTCTTTTTTTTTTTAACCATAGATTTTTATTGTAAATTTGCATTAGATACATAAAATACAAAAAATACAAAGCTTTCTTTACAACAAATGACATAGCAGGGTGAATGATAAATATCAAATGTAATTCTACAAAGAAATATTTCCACCTGAGCCACCCATATCTACGTAGTTTACAACCTCAACAGGAGGTAGGACCTGTCACCCCTACTGGGTACATACTGTGAGCAGGGACCTCTGATTGTCTGGAACAAAGTAGCTCTCTAGCGACCTTAACTGAGGGTCACTAGTGGCTGTTTACAAGATATGTTTAATTTTTACTTTGTAGATAACTATCTTAAAAACTTCAAACCTTGATATTGTCTTATTACAGTAATAATATAAACACATACTTTATAGTGTAGTCACAACCTATTAAAATCTGTCTAGGTTCTGCTGATGTGACTACTCCTGGAATTATTATTTGTTTATTGGTTTACTTATCATTTTCTCTACTTATTTAAAGTCTTAAACCACTATCTGCCTAGTTGTTTTACTACATATCATGAAAAACAATTTACATTTCACAAGTGAGAGGGAGCAAACTGAGAAGATTTCCAGACATCCCAGTGTTTATGGAAGGCCTGGGATCTTCTTTCCTTATATGCAAGCATTTTTTCCATTGTGTAATGGGCATTCACTCTAGAAATTACTTCCTCAATTTTTGGGGGTGTTTGGGAGCGCCATTCTCTTGCTAGTGATATTCGTGCCGCAAATAGTATATTAATAACAACCTTTCTCGTCAAGTGAGGAAAGTTTTCTATGCCCAGGCTTAGAAGGGCAAGTTCAGGGTTAAGCGTGACCATAGTGTTTGTGATTGTATGAATGATGGAAGCTACTTCCTGCCAGAATTGTTTTATTATCTTACAGCTCCACAAAATGTGTAACAGGGTACCTGTGTTGTGACAGTTCCGCCAACAGAATGGTGGAGTGTTCGGATTCATTTTATTGATGCGTAGAGGTGTAAGATACCACCTGTTCAGTATCTTCTGTGCGTTTTCCCAATGATCTATACAAGCTGAAGATTTGCCATTGCTTTTTACAGCTAGATGCCATTGGTGCAATGGGAATTCTTTGTTTAGTTCCCGTTCCCACTTTCTCATATTGGGCACCTTAGTCTGCATGTATAGGGGGGTAGCAAATTTGTAGAATAGGGATATTCCTTTGTGTTTCCCCGGGTTTTTGCTTAATAGATAATGCCAAAGTATTTGGGGAATTTTTAGTGGTCTAGGGGTATTAGATTTAATGTAGTGCTTAATTTGAAACAGTAGATATCTTTCCATTGTTTCCTGTCCCTGTAGGTCAGATGTAAGAAAGTGTTCCCCATTCCTTTGAAAAGTTTGTGGAATATGTATTTCATGCATTGTTGTGTCCGTAAATGGGTGTCGTAGCATAGAAGACCATGCCATGATAGAGGCTTGTATAGTGGGGAATTGTGGTGTAGTAGGTCTGTGATGTATGCCGGCTGCTAATGCCAGTGCTGGGAGATTATGGCCGGGGGTAATTTCTTGTTCTATTTCAGACCATCTATTGTCCGTTTGACATGAGAACCAGTATCGAGTTTGTTCTAGTATAGCTGCTTGGTAATAAATGTAGGCGTTGGGAAGTCCTACCCCACCTAGGTGTTTGGGTTTGTACAGATGATTCAGTGCAATTCTGGGTTTTTTTCCTGCCCATATAAACTTATTTAGTATTTTCGCCAATTGTGTGAAGAATGATTGGGGGATAGGTATGGGTAGTGTTCTAAAATGGTATAGGAGTTTGGGTAGTATCTGCATTTGATATGCGGCTATTCTCCCCATCCATGAAATGTGCAGTTTGCCAATTTGGACCATCTCTTCTTCTATATTCGCAAGTAGGGGAGGGTAATTGCTAGGGTATAGCTTAGCGGAAGAGGAGGAGAGTTGCACACCGAGATAGGTGAGTGATGGGGGGTTCCAGTTACAGGGGAACAGATGTTCTATAGTATGCTGTTCCTCTGTGGGTAAGTGAAGTGTTAAAGCGAAGCATTTATTTGTGTTGATTTTGTAAAAGGAGACTTGACTGAAAGTTTGCAATAGCTTTTTAAGTTCTAGTATAGAGTCTGCTGGTTTAGATAAAGTCAGTATTATATAGTCGGCAAAGAGTCCAATTTTACGATTTTCTTTACCTATTCTAATGCCATTGATAGCTTCATTGGACCTGATACTTTGTGCCAGAGGTTCTATAATGAGTGAGAAAATTATTTGGGGAGAGAGGGCATCCTTGTCGCGTACCATTAGATAGTGGGAAAGGATCAGATAGGAGACTAGAGGTATAGACTTGGGCTGTGGGGTTGGAGTATAGGGACATAATCGCTGAGTGTATCAATCCCGATATTCCAAATTTGAGTAAAGTTTTTGATAGGTAGCCCCAATGCACCCTATCAAACGCCTTTTCGGCATCTAAGGCTAGAAAGATACTCGGTACTTGATTGACTTCTGCTAATCGCAGGAGGTCTAGCATCCTTCTAGTTCCGTCTGGTGCTTGTCTGCCTTTTACGAATCCTACCTGATCCAGTCCTATAAGAGAAGGGGTAATTTCTAATAATCTATTTGCCAATATCTTTGCATATATCTTCAGGTCAGAGTTAAGCAATGATATTGGCCTATAGTTTTGGGGGTGTGAGCCATCTTTGCCGGGTTTGGGTAAGGTAACTATTATTGCTTGGAGCATTTCTCTCGGGAAAGATCCTGTTGTGGCTGCTATGTTGAAGACTTCTACAAGGTTAGGTGCTAGGAGGGAGCTAAAAGCTTTATAGTACTCAGCAGAAAAACCGTCCGCTCCTGGTGATTTGTGCATGGGAAGAGATTTGATAACTGTCTCAATTTCTGCACTAGTGATTGGTGCATTAAGGGCTTGTAGTGTTGTTGAATCTACTAAGGGCAGTTGGATTCCTTGAAGGAAATCATCTATTTCTGTTTCTGTAGGTTGGTGGGTGGGTGGGTCTTTGTTGAGGTTGTAAAGGGATTTGTAATAGTCCCCAAAGGCATTAGCTATGTCTTTAGGATTGTAGAATGGGGTGTCGGAGTTATGTTGTTGGATGCGAGTAATATTGGATTTAGCATGTCTTTTTTTGAGTTGTGCGGCCAGAAGTTTGCTAGCCCTATTATTTTGGGAATAAAAGGATAGCTTCAGCCTTTTGAAATAAAGATCGTAATCTGCCCTAAGTTCCTGTCGCAATTCTTCACGACAGGAATTAAGGCGTTTCAAAATGTTGGGGGTTGTGGTGCTGGGATCCTTGTGTTGGGCTTCTAGGTCTGCAATGGACTTGTGGAGCTGTGCTAAATGTTGTGACTTCTTTTTTCTTTCCCTAGAGGCAATCTGAATAAGAATTCCCCTAGCAAAAGCTTTGTGTGCGCACCATATCGTTGTTGGAGAGCATTCCCCATTGGCATTGAGTTTAAAATATTCAATAAGTTTCTCCTCCATCTCAGCCTTGATGTGGGGGCATGACAAAAGGTAGGTATTGTTGCGCCATAGTGGTTTGTGGGAAGTTTTGTCATCCGCCTCCACCTCAATGGCTACGGGTGCATGGTCAGACCAGGTAATATTGAGTATATCAGCCTTTTTCACCTTCTGCAGTGTGTACATATCTGTTAGGAAGAAATCAATCCTAGAGTAGCTATTGTGCACTGTGGAAAAGTATGAGTAGTCCCTCTCGGTGGATTTAAGGCAGCGCCATGGATCAAAGAGTCTTTCTTCATGACTCCAGGATCCCAAAGAGGGACTCTTCCTCACAGCCACCGAGGAAGAATCTAGTACATCATTCATAACCATATTGAAATCCCCACATATTATAAGATTGCCCTTTTGTAAGGATTTGGCAAGTGTGACAACTTTACGTATAAACTTCAGTGGTTTAACATTTGGGGCATATAGGTTTACCAGTGTGTAGAGGACCCGGTCTATTTCAGCAACCAAAATAATAAAGCGTCCATGGGGGTCATTATGAATCTGTAATAAAGAAAAGGTTAGTGTGTCCTTAATAGCGATCAATACCCCGTTTTTTTTTTAAATGTCATTGGCGGTGAACACTTTGGGGAATTTCTTGTGCGTGCACTTTGGAGGTTTGCTGCTGGTGAAGTGTGTTTCTTGTGCACACAGGATGTCACATTTCAGGTCCAGAGCTGACTTCCACATGGCCCTGCGCTTGTAGGGGCTGTTTAAACCTCTCACATTGTGTGATACTATTTTAATGTTCATTCAATTCAATTAGTGCCAGCTGCTGCCATCTAGTGGTAGGAACCAATAAGCAATATGCTCTTGAGATGTTGAAGGGTATGTGTATTATTTGAGGTAAAGATCCTGAGGTAAATTGCAGAATATTAAAAAGAAAAGAAAAAACATGAACAAAAAACCAAGCTGAGTTATGCAGCAATGTGGAACAGTCAAACAATAAAGTTTGCATAGAACAGTTCACAGGAGTCATCCTGTATTTGAATAAGGGGGGATAACTAGGGTTCATTTTAGCCGAACAACGGCTGCTTCTTTAACCTACATTTAAATGCAGGAGAAGTTTGGAAGTTGTCAGGAGTTAATGGTGCTGAGATTGGTACCGCACATTCATAAAGGCCACCAGCCGGGGTGTTCGTGTAGTAGAGCTGTGCCTATCTGCCTCTTCTGTTTTGACGGTGGTTATTTCTTTTGTCATGTAGGGGGTCAGGTTCTGCAGCTTCTCCGTCTGGAGGTAGAAGACGCCATCTTTTGAGGAGCTCCATCCCTTTTTCAAGTGAAGTGATCGTGTGCGATTCGTTTTGCATTTCTAGCAGCAGTTTAGCAGGAAATCCCCACTTGTAAAGAATCTTATGGTTGCGTAAGATTTTTGTAATGGGGACCAAATTGTGCCTTGCCATTAGTGTCGCTTGCGATAAATCTGCATACAATGCGATTCCGGTGAATGGATCAGGGAGCGTGGGGTGCTGTCTGGCGAATCGCATCAGCTGATCCTTTATGTGGTAAAAATGGATCCTAGCGATGACATCCCTGGGGATTTGGTCGGGCAGGAATGAGGGTTTTGGCAGTCTGTGGGCTCTATCTATGATTATGTTGTTAGGCCCCAGAGACGGCAGGACCGTGGTCATGAGCTTTTGGAGGTACGCTGTGAGTTCAGCTGGTTTGATTGATTCAGAGATCCCTCTGAATTTAATGTTATTCCTGCGTGCCCTGTCTTCGATGTCTGCCATTTTGAGGCGCATGGATTTGATCTCATCTTCCACATCAAAGTGAGCATCCACCAGCTCATTATGTGCTAAAGTGAATTCCTCCATTTTTTTTTCCACATAAGTGACTCTGCTGCTAAACGCTGACAATTCAGTTTTAGTGTTCTGCATAAATGAAGACATGTCCTGCTGAAGGGCCCCCCTGAGGGTCAGTAACATTTCTTTCATTGTGGTATCTAGGATGGGCTGACCTGAAGTGGGGAAAGCATCTAGCTGCTGGCCATAAGGGGAGGATTCCTCCATTATTTCTCCCTCCGTCCCTGCCTCATCCTGATTCTCCTCTTCCACCCCAATCTTCCTCTTTTGTTTCACAGGGCTATCAGAGGGTGAGGATGGCAGTGGATAACATTTGGGATCAGACTCACCCAGGGATGGCGACGGATGGCTGCAGGAGTGTGCAGGGGATGCTGGATTTCTTTCTGCAGAGCGGGCGCCATCTTGGAAATCTCGGCCGGCCGTGAGGGGGTAAAAATCGGTCAGTTTTCTCGGTCCCTCTCTCGATTTCCGTTTATTCATTGTGACCACTTTGTTCCTCCTGGTCTCCCCTTGCTGTGGGTACAATTTGGGTCCTTGTAGGTTAGCTGTGAGCCGCGATATACAGGCCATTGTGGCAGAGCTTTCTCCTCACACTACCATCAGCTCTGGCCGCCGGCTCCGCCCCCCCCCTGTTAGTTTTCTAATGTCGTCTGTGTCCCTGCTGGAGAGACTCACCCTCTCTGATTATCTGGTTTCCATTGTCACTAGAGCAGAACGTTATAGAAAATCTAAAAGGTAAAGTATATGAGGGGAGATTTTGGGATTGGGATACCTGCATTGGTGCAGACAGCCTGAAAGAGGGAATTTCCCTTCATCCTTAAAGGATAAATCCACCTTGTTGGACAGAAATGTAATTTTCATAATAAATTTCCAGTGCCAGCCTTTCCAATGTGCTTATCGCTCACTTACCTTATCCACGGAAGGCTTAAAATCTTGTCCTTTTATTTGAATTTTGAAAATGATTTTCAGATTCCATCATCTTCCTGTAGATCATCTCTCAGCAGTCATTTCCTGTTAGGTCATCTCCCAGAAGCTTTCACTTCCTTGTTGTATCACAGAAGAGGGTGTGAGAGGGTATATTCACAACTCTGGACCAAACCTCTCTCATTACAATACCACCTTCCACCCACTTCCCATACAATCTGATTGTGCAATCTCCTTTAGATCTCCCATCAGCTATGTAGTACAAGGGCCTGTGTGATATTATACAAACTGAATTGATTGTTCAAGTGTGTTCCCCTATTCCACAGTTCTGGTAAATCCAAAGAAAATTGTACAGAGATTGTACAGTCAGATTGCATAGTGTATGCCCATCTTTATACAAGTACATAGGAAGGGGTGGATGGAGACACTCCATTGTCAGGCCCTGTGCACATCACGTAGAAAAAACTCACATTCCTGAATGCGTTTGTTTTGGGTGTGTTTTCACACATCATGCATAGGGGACTGGGACTTTTTTTGGAGCAGAGCATGGTGTGTTACTGCAGTTTTTGTTGTGGTTGCTGCACTTGGGGTGTCTTTAACATTTAATAACTACACAAGCACGGTGCATATTTGCAGCAGGTTTCTGAAACACATGGCAAACCACGCATTTTTTGGGCAGTTTGCTATACGTTTAGAAGTTTAGAAACACACAGCCTTTAATTAACAAGTAAGGCATTGTTTGTGCACATATGTGTGTTTTTTAAGTGTTTTGCAAGTGTTTTTGCGCATATATTGTATATGGGTGGAAGGAGTGTAGGAGAACAGTTGTTCAGGTGCAAAAATGAACTAAAATACATGTTAAACCATTTGCATTGTGCATTTACAGGCAGTTCTATGGGACAAAAATTCATGAGACACAGCTCCAAAAAAAGCTTACGTACCTTTTTGATCTTAGAGCGACTGAGCCAGAGGTATGAACAGCCAGTATTAGGTCCAGTTCCCATTGGGTGATTAGCTCTGTGCCCCGTGCAGGTCTGTCTTTTGCTGACACGAGGATGCACAGGTGCTGCATGCATCCCTGTGTCGGCATCCCATTTTAGTCTATTGGAACATGCGGCTGAACAGACACAGCTACTGTATCCCTGTAAGACAGGCTTGTTGGTGCTGGTCCCTGAAAAGACACAGCCTCTGTCTCCTTATATGACATGCGAGTGCATGCAGGTGCGGATCCCTGGACTTAACTTGTGTGCATTCGGGACCCGCACCTGGCACAGAGATACATGCAGCACCTGTGCATCATGCGCCTATAAAATATGGTCTTTGAAGGGGCACATAGCTAATCACTGAATGAATGAATGAGGCCTTAAAAAGAACGTGATATTCTCTCTCTATTTATATATATATATATATATATATATATATATATATATATATATATATATATATAGTCACTGGAGTGGACTTAGCACCTCAGCAATAGCAGCAATAGCCAGGGACAGTCACAGGAGGGAGGGACTGGGTGGTCTGACCTGGGACTGGGGCCTGCCTGGGGGTCAGTGCAGTGGCCGCCCCATCACAGGAGAAAAAGTAAAGAGCCGAGGAGGAGGACGAAACAAGGAAAAAAAGTGCTGCTGGCCTGGGTACCTACCTGGGTGTTTTAGCATGTGAGAGAGATAATACAGTATTAATGATTGCATGAACTCATTCAGGAAAAAATGGGTTGCTGCATCACAAGTGCAAATTTGCAGAAGCTGCAGGTCTGTTTGATGCAGTGCCAAGCAAAGCAGTATGTATTCAGTCTCTGATCCACTCTTGTAGTATGTCTGCGGTCTCTGATCCACTCTTGTAGTATGTCTGCAGTCTCTGATCCACTCTTGTACTATGTCAACGGTCTCTGATCCACTCATGCAGTATGTCTGTGGTTTCTGATTCACTCTTGTAGTATGTCTGCGGTCTCTGACCATCTCCTGTAGTATGTCTGATGGGAGAGCAGCAACCCTGCTCAAAGACAGCGGGGGAAAGTTCTGTCAGGGAACAGGAGGCTGAGTGTGAGGTGATGGAGGCTCCCTTCGAGGTAAAATAAGGAATGGAGGCTGCCCTTGAGGTGACAGATTCTGTCTAACTGTATATCACAAGCAGTCTTTATATAAATGTTATTTTAAACATATTTTTACTTGTAAAAACTAGGCCAGAGAGTAGACAGAGTGTTTTTTGGTGGTTTTAATTTGAAATGTACCTTGGTGACCTTCACTAAGGCCTGTACTCTGAAAAATGTCCACCACAGCCTTGGTCCATGCCTATCCCTGCACTGACCATTGTACGCCTTTTTCAAAGCGCCGCTCGGCACTTTGAAAAAAATAAGTTGGTTTTGTGTTACCATTTGTGCACTCTGGCTCAAAAAGGTTCGCCATCACTGGCCTAGGCCATCTTTATATAGAGCAACAATTATTTTTTTCAGATTCTCAGAGAGTTCTTTGCCATGAGGTGCCATGTTGAACTTTCAGTGACCAGTATGAGAGAGTGAGAGCAATAACACCAAATTTAACACACCTGCTCCCCATTCACACCTGAGACCTTGTAACACTAACGAGTCACATGACACCGGGGAGGGAAAATGGCTAATTGGGCTCAATTTGGACATTTTCATTTAAGGGTGTACTCATATTTGTTGCCAGAGGTTTAGACATGAATGGCTGTGTGTTCAGTTATTTTGAGAGGACAGCAAATTTAAACTGTTATACAAGCTGTACACTCATTACTGTACATTGTAACAAAGTGTCATTTCTTCAGTGTTGTCACATGAAAAGATATAACAAAACATTTACAAAAATGTGAGGGGTGTACTCACTTTTGTGAGATACTGTATGCTGAATATATGACAAGCCCGCACATCTGTTCTCTGCTCCTGTAAGCATGTTCAATGTTTAACAGCACTCACTCCAACCTTTAAAGTGGTTGTTAACCCATTATATGATGATCATGCCATCCTTCCTGTAATATAACGCTATGTGTCCCTGTGCCTGTGCTGTATAAAAAAAAGTCCATTATACCGTATATCAGAGCATCTCCCAGTGCTCATGTGACTCCTCAGCTCTCTCATCTGCCTGGCTGACAGCTATAGCGGGCTGGCCCAGCACTGCCGATGACATCAGCCGGGGAGGAGGAGAGGAGAGAGATCCAAGGAATCACGTAAGTGCCAGGAGATGCTTTGATATACGGTATAATTGGCATCTTTTTTATACAGCACAGGCACAGGGACACATAACGTTATATAACAGAGGGTATTGTATGCTTATGTTATAAAAATATAAGGTAAAGGAAAACGAGGGGGCAATTGGGACTTTAAATGAAGTACAAAGTCTCAGAAAAAACAGCTATCAATAGAAGTGTAAATGTAAATATATTTATTAGGTACAATATGACCATAAATACATGATAAAAACAATAATTGATAGTGTTGATATATGACTCATAGGATTGCATATGTATACACATGCATGTATATTGTTAGCATAGCGCAGCAATGACTACAGTGGTAGAACTGACCTCCAAACTACCTGGTCTGCATGGGTGTGGTAGGAAAGAGACCCTGGGGTGGTGGCATCTCAATCCTGTAACCACAGAAATGTATAAGATGTAACATATAAATTGTAAAAAAAACATGTAGGCACGGCTTACATTATATAGATTTGATTGCATCAGGAGGCCAGGATCATGGAGTGGACAGAGCTGACAGGCAGGGAGGGGAGGGGAGAGAAGGACAGAGGAGGAGACAGGAGAGCAGAGAGCAGGGCTGCGTATGACGGAAGCACATAAACTGACCACGGTGTCAGGTCTCAGCAGCCATGATATATCATGGTCACTTTACAGAGATGAGGGCATAGCCAGCCAGGATCAGCCAGGTTTTTTAGGTGATACAGGGGGACAAATCACACAGCAACAAGCACTGTGCTGTATAACATACTTTAAGGGAACAGGATACCATTTTTTTCGTTAAGGGTAACAAACACTTTAATGATACAGTACTGGATATGTTTTTTTGCTCCAATAGCCTCTAAATGGGGTACCTTTCTTAACCCTGGCCCCATTTAAACCATGTAGGCTGTTATGGCTTTAGCTATGCCACTGGTGAGCTAATAATACTATTCAACAAACACCGCAAGTGCGCTGACATCAGAAATTCGACTTACACACATTCAAACTTCCAACAACATGCAGTGTGTGTGTGTGTGTGTGTGTATGTTTGTGTGTTTTTAATAGGATATTTTCCCTGCATGACAAGAAGGAATTTTCAGATTACTGAGAAAATGAACTTGAGTAAGATACACTGAAGCTATACATTGATGAAAACTGAAATATTGACCTGGCAAGATGTTTCCCCATATGCATTTCAAGATTGTAATTTTTGACTGACAAATATCTTAATAATAAACATAATGCTGCAAGGTGGAGGCCGTTAGCTCTTTCTGTGATGAATATTCCAGCCCTGTGTCCCCAAATGCAGCTTGCTTGCTACCATAGCAGATTAACATTTGATAGAATTAGGTGTGACAGGTTCAAATATCATTCAGCACCTTGGAACATTACTTTGACACCAAAACTCTTCCATAATTTAACCTTGCTATAGCACTTTTATTTTATGATGTGAAAGAACAAAGCTGGTATGGCAATTGAGCCCTAACTGGCCTGGAAATGATGCTTAATATCACAAAATACCCTGTAATCTTCACATATTTAAGGTGCATTTTAAGGTTACAAATTGGTGAAATATTTATTGGGGCATGTGACTCCAAACTGCAAAATGATCATTTTCTTTAAAACTACATGCAAACTTTAAAGGGAACCTTTCTTGTTATTAAAGTGAACAAAAGAACTATACTCCAAAAGAAATGCACCTCACGGTGCCTAAAGACATTTTTAGTAATCCTTGTATTGTTCTGTGTGCCTGGGGAGCTCTTCAATCCCAAAGACATCTTGAATATAGGTCTTGACCTCTTACCTGATTCAAAACTTACTCTTGCTTCCGCCTTTCTAAAATTCAATATAAGAGCCTCAATGGCCAGGGTTCTTAACTGGGAGTCTGAGATAAGTTTATTTTGGGTGCAAAGACTTTATCCACAAACATGGTTCGTATTTTAAGGATTTGTTGTGCATTATGTTGATTGAGGAAGATCATGCACTAGCAGGCAGAAAAAACTATGCTGGGATCTAGATAAGGAGTTACTGATAGGGAGGTGGGGCTAAAGAAAATGGAATCTTCCCCATTTCTCAAGCTTATTGTGGAAAATTAGCTCTGCTATGAATAGTTTTGTATGGTTTTGTAATTATGCTTAGAACATGTTACTTTTTCTCATCCTTTATGAGTGCTTGCAATTATAAGTTTGTTACTCCATCACATGTTGCCCTCAGTGATATCTGTGAGAATAGTATTGTACTGTAAGAAATTATTGTAAGAAATTGGGATAGGGGTGCATGAACTGTATGGTGTTTTGAAAGGGGTGCCAAAAGCAAAAAAGGAACCACTGCAATAGAGGCTCTTTAACACTGGAATAGGAAAACACTAAAGAATAAAACAAATGCAGCCACCGCATCTAATGATTGGTAAGCTGCAATATAGTAAATTTTTGTTTTTGGGTTTAATAACTCTTTAACACTCTCTTTCAAATTGTAATTGTTGTCTATGTCCCCGCTGTGGAGAATTTCCCTCACTTCTTATCCCACTGATAGTGGTCACTGAAGCAAGAAAAAATAGACTAACAGGAAGAGGAACAAAAAAAAAAAGAATCATAAACTGGCAAATTATAGAATCTTATAAAACACATTAGCTGCAGTTCTACGCTTTGAAGTGCATAGGAACTGCAAAGACTGCTGTTTGAATGTCTAAGCTTCTAAAAGAGGTTTCTGGTCACCTAACTTGAATTAATGAGTAACCAACTATGCTTTTTTCTGTATCTGAAAATTGTATAAAACTGTATCATTTAGATACCTTTCACACTGAGGCGCTTTTCAGGCGCTTTCACGCTAAAAAAAACACCTGAAAAGCTCATGAAAAATGATTTAAATGAAAATCAATGAATGCTTTCACACTGGGGCAGTGCACTGGCAGGGCAGTGAAAAAACGCCCCTCTCCATTGAAATGAATGGAAAGCTCTTCAAAAGCACCTGAAAAGCTCTTCAAAAGCGCTCAGTGTTTTACTGGCAGTTAAGAAGCACCTCAGGAAAAACACGAAACCCCCCCTGACGGGGCTTTAATGCAGCCAATGATATATACTTCAAAAAGGTGATAGAATGATCAAATATAGTTTTTATTGGTACAAAGGCTGTAAAACATATTAATAATTTCAGACATTAAAAGTCAAGACATGAGCTGTGGTACAAAAATTGTTAAAAGTTGTTTGTAACAATTTTTGTACCACAGCTCATGTCTTGACTTTTAATATCTGAAATTATTAATATGTTTTACAGCCTTTGTACCAATAAAAACTATATTTGATCATTCTATCACCTTTTTGAAGTATATATCATTGGCTGCATTAAAGCCCCGTTAGGGGGGTTTCGTGTTTTTCTTATGCATTTTGTGGGGTGCACAGCCCTTTTTACCCTACTTCTCTGAGTGTCCCCTTTTTTCATCAAGAAGCGCCTCAGTGTGAAAGGGGCCTTAAGGCCCTTTCACACTGGGGCGGGGGCGGCATCGGCAGTAAAGCGCCGCTATTGTAAGCGGCGCTTTACCGTCGGTATTCGGCCACTAGCGGGGTGGTTTTACCCCCGCTAATGGCCGAGAAATGGTTAAAAACCACCACAAAGTGCCTCTGCAGACACGCTTTGCCAGCGGTAAAGCCGCGCTGTCCCATTGATTTCAATGGGCAGGAGCGGGGAAGGAGCGGCATACAATCTGCTCCTTCACCTCTCTGAAGATGCTGATAGCAGGACTTTTTTTCCCGTCCTGCTAGCGCACCGCTCCAGTGTGAAAGCACTGGGGGCATTCACACTGGAGACAAAGCAGCGGCACTTTCGGGTCGGTTTGCAGGCACTATTATTAGCGCAATAGCACCTGCAAACCGCCCCAGTGTGAAAGGGCCTTTAGACTCTGTATTTAGAGTAATAATGAAACTTCTAAGGCCCCTTTCACATGGAGGCGCCAGTAAAACACTGAGCGCTTTTGAAGAGCTTTTCAGGTGCTTTTGAAGAGCTTTTTAGGTGCTTTTGAAGAGCTTTCCATTCATTTCAATGGAGAGGGGCGTTTTTTCACCGCCCTGCCAGCGCACGGCCCCAGTGTGAAAGCATTCAATGATACTAATGGAAATAGGTTTTCGTGAGCTTTTCAGGCACTTTTTTTAGCGTGAAAGCGCCTCAGTGTGAAAGAGGTCTAAGGCTGGGTTCACACTGGTGCGACACGACAGCCAAACTACTTTGGATCCGACTTTGCCCTGCGACTAGAAGCCGACATGCATCCGACTTTCAATGAACGGGGATCCGACTTGGATACCAGTCACTGTGTTTGGTTTGAATCTTGAGGGGGAATGCCACGCCAAATTTTAAATAAAAAAACGGCATGGGTTCCCCCTCCAAGAGCATACCAGGCCCTTCGGTCTGGTATGGATCTTAAGAGGAACCCCCTATGCCAAAAAAATGGCGTGGAGGTCCCCCCAAATCCATACCAGACCCTTATCCGAGCACGCAGCCTGGCATCCCAGCAGACGAACCCAGTCGAGACAGTTACGGTGGCAGTGCTGGACTAGAAAACTACAAACACTTTTACAGGATTTAACACGCAACATAGCTAGAGAGGTCAGGAAGATCGCTCAGGAGCTATGGGGGGAGATTAATCAGCTCGGAGAACGCACTGCCACTTTGGAGACTAAATTTGACGAGACTGTACAATATATGCATGCATTGGAAGAAAAGAATGCATTTCTTAAACACACAGTTTCCCAGATTCAACTCCAACAAGAAGATCTGGAGAACAGAGAACGTCGTTCAAATGTGAGGATCTGTGGAGTCCCCGAAACAGTCAATGATAAAGAGCTACGGGGTACCTTCTAAATCTTTTTGTTACGCTGGCCCCGCACATACCCGATATTTATTGGCACCTAGATAGGGCCCATAGATCTTTGGCTTCCAAACCTCCTCCTGGTTCCAATCCGAGAGACATAGTAGTTCGTTTTCACTATTATGAAAGTAAGGAAGCTTTAACAGCAGCTACACGCAACAAGAATCGCATTGACTTCAAAGGCTTCAAAATTCAGATCTTCAGTGATCTTCCCCCCATCACTCTAGCAAAAAGACGCAATCTTCGTCCAGTCACGGCTCACCTCCAACTGCATCAAATTCCCTATAGATGGGGTTTTCCGTTCCGGCTCTCAGCATCCAAAGATGGCACACAATACTCCATCAGAGATCTTCATGAATATGAAGCCTTCACTCGAAATTTAGGTCTGCCACCTGTCCCAGAAGAAGATCTCTAGCTCCCCCCGCCTGCCCTCGCCTCCAAACCCCTTCAGGCCCCCGCAGCAATTTGGACCCCAGTATGTCGGAGACATCAGAGGGCTTTCTCCACACCGCAATGCTCTAATCAGCCTAGACCCCCCACCTGAGACCCCAAGGTTTGCCATGTTTTGAGTTCCCAGATACCCAGGATTTCAGCTGATCTCTTCAGGTATCTATGGAGAGCGTTCTTCCCCTATTTCCCTTTCCTCTTTTGATATGCTCAGTAAACCCTGTCTCTAATTTTTTTTTTTTTTGTCTAATTTTTATTTCACACACATATGTTCTTTCCGTTTTGGAAGACTTCTGTTCTCCTCTGAGCCCCCCATTGCAGTTCCAGTCAGTGGTGTTATGTTCTGAGCAATGTTAACTGTTAACTGTCCGAGGCCAGCTACTACCTAAAGGAGTGGGCCACAGTCCACAGCTTTAGCTGACCGCCATGTCCCTCTATATGTCCAAGGCCCTTCGCCTTGGTCCCCTGAAGGACTTTGTTCCTTCAGGCTTTCAAATCACATGTTTCGTTTTTTTTTTTTTGTATTCTTGCTGGACCTTTCAAATTTTTACCTGGTCCTTTTTTGACCTGTTTTTGTTGTCTTGTTTTGCTGCAGGTTTTAAATTCACCACACATGGAAATGATGTTAAAAAATGCTGATGTGTATATGTTTCTTATTGTCCTCCTTAGGTGGGAACATCTCATACCCATGAGTTATGTTAAAATATCATCTGCTTATCACTTTATGACCTAAATATGGCTTTAAAGATAGTTTCTTGTAATGTCAAGGGCTTGAATTCCTTATGAAAGGAAAGGCTGGCTTTGAAGGAATGCAAATCCTCCGCAGCTGACGTGGTGATGGTCCAGGAGACACATTTCCGCCCAGAGGAGGCGACCCGTTTGGACATAGATGCTGCAAGCTCTGACACCCACTAACTAAAGAGCCTTATACTGACTCTGCTGGTGTGAAGATCAATATGTTCATGCGAGCTAATCAATGACCATTCAATTGGTACCCCACACTCCCTTCATATAGCCCCTTTTTTCTACTCGCCCTAGATTCACCACTGTATACTTTCTAGCACTCAGACATCCACTTGGGTCTGTGCCTTCCTGACACAGTACCCTCTTGGATGGGCTCCGTGATTCGGTGTCTCTTTTTTGGGGGTGGATCAGTGTGGGCAGAGTGGGGCCAACCACACACACCCAGGCTCCGGTTTTTGGATCCGTGGGTGGTTTTGACATATCCGCCACCGTGATTTGGGCAATGGGTGCTCCAACACTGTCATGTTTGGTAAGAGCTTGTCCCACAAATCGCCCTTGACGAAGGGACGGTCAGTTTCAGTCCCGAAACGCGTAGGACTTTGTGGAAGACATCACAAGCATCTTTATCCAATGCACATCAGTACAGCTGTGTTTCAGCTTTTTATTGTGTTCACTGTGTTATGTTTATTAACTATGCTAATGTTTTGTATACATATATAAATTTTTCTATGGAATTAAATTGTTTTTACATTACGCTGTTGCCGTTAAAGACCCATAACCTTATTTGGGGGTATTTTTTTCACCCATTTCCGCCCAGGGTGTTCCTTTAAATTTGCTTCCAAACTATTTCCTACAGTCTATATGGCCTCAGATCCATCGGGTAAGACTGGAGTTGCCATACTAATTAAACGCTCTTGTCCTATACGGATCTTAAAGTGGGGTTCCACCCAAAAAAACAAAAATACCTGAAAAATTCTAAAAAACAAAAACAAAAAAACATTTGGATATTTTTTTTTTTTACTTAACTCTAAATGCCTGTTGCTAGGTGGTCCCTTGTAGTCTGCCTCTTCCTTTGCCTGGGCTGGTGACATCACTTCCCCCTCGGCACAGGAAGGGCTCGGCTCTGCTCCCTCCCTCCTGTCAATCATCTGGGACCCATTACAGGTCCCAGGTGATTGAGCGGCCAATCACGCAATCGCGCATGCGCAGTGGGTGCCAGGCTGTGAAGCCACAGCCCGGCGCCCACAGTTGAAATGCCGACGCCGACGAGCGGAGGGGGGGACGAGCGGGGCTTCGATCCCCCGCATCACTGGACCCAGGGACAGGTAAGTGTCCAATTAAAAGTCAGCAGCTGCAGTATTTGTAGCTGCTGACTTTTAATTTTTTTTTTTAATGGACCCCCTGGGTGGAACTCCTCTTTAACCTCAACCCTGGACCCCCTGGGTCAGTTTATTCTCCTGAAGTGTAGCCACCTGAATACCTCCTTCACCTTAGCTAATGTTTATGCACCCAATACAGGACAGGTTGGCTTTCTTGCCGGAGTTCTTGATCGGCTGCGTTCTTTTTCTCACCCTTTCACGATCGTGGGCTGGGATTTCAATATGTGCATGTCTCCCAGTAGAGATAGACATGCTTTATTTCAACAAACTCCTTCTCTTCAAGTCCTTAAATTGTCCACCTCCTTTCGCAAATTAATTCGCTCTCATAATCTCTTTGATGCGTGGAGAGCTAAGCACCCTACCCAGCGTCAATTTACCTTTTTCTCTCCCCCACACAAGCTGTATTCTCGATTGGACCATTTTCTAATTTCCGCTCCCTTGCTACCCAACATAGTCTCTTCAGAGATTGATCCTATTACATGGTCTGATCATGCTCCCATCACTCTGAGTATGGTGCTTAACGCCGCATCACCCAAAACGTGTCATTGGAGACTCAATGAGTCTCTTTTGCGACATTTCGAAACTAAGGATAGACTTCTTAAAAAATTAGAGGAGTTTTTTTCAGTTAAATGTAGGCTCAGTCTCTGATACATCTATTGTTTGGGAAGCCCATAAGGCAGTTTTTAGAGGTGAGTGTATCTCGGCCAGTTCACGCTTGAAACGTGACTCTATTCGACTGAGGTCAGAGCTCGTGGCCCAGGTGGGGAAGGCGGAGGTGCAGCTGCTCCGTCTCCCTACGGTGGGTCGCTTGCGTACAGTAATTGCTATCCGCAATCATATTAGGTCAGTGGACATGAATAAAATCTCGAAGTCATTGTTGTGGTCTAAGCAAAAGTTCTATGAGTACGCACACAAACCGCACAGAATGCTTGTCCATAGGCTTAAGCCCCGACCCTTTTTATCCATCCCTGATCATATAATACAATCAGATGGCACACCTACATATTGCCCCCAGACCATGTCAGGAGTTTTTGGTGAATATTATAATAAACTCTACAACTGCTTGAACAGAGACTCACAGGCCTAATTTTTACAAGACAAACTAAACTCCTTTTTGTCATCTGTACATCTTCCAAAACTATCAGTAGATCAGCGCCCCTCATTAAATCAGCCTATTTCTGCTGAAGAATTAACTGAAGTAATCAAACATCTCCCCACACATAAAGCCCCAGGCCCAGATGGCCTTCCATATTCCTATTATAAGACGTTTTTACCGACCCTAACACCACATTTGTTATCCTTGTTCTCCTAGTTACTCCAGGGCAACATACCACACTCTTCATTCTTACATGCTTTTGTAACTGTCATCCCTAAACCGGGTAAAGACCAATCTATTCCCGATAACTATCGTCCCATCGCCCTATTAAACTCAGATTATAAAATTTTCACCAAGATTTTAGCAAATAGACTCTCCCTGTTACTGCCAGCACTAATTCATAAAGACCAGGTGGGTCTCGTTCCCACGAGACATGCTGGTGACAACACACGCCGTACAATTGACCTTATAGACCTACTTACTAAAACCAAAAACCCCGCTTTAATACTTAGTTTAGATGCCCAAAAAGCGTTCAATCACCTAAGCTGGCCATTCATGTTTGCGATGTTAACACGTTATGGATTCTCGGGTGCCTTTATCCAAGCCCTTCGGGCATTGTATTCGATGCCCACGTCACAGGTACAACTCTCCTCCCATCTATCACGTCCATTTTCCTTCAGTAATGGAACGCGACAGGGATGTCCCCTATCGCCGCTGCTCCTTATTCTTAGTTTGGAGCCTCTAGCTGCGGCTATATGGGAATGCCCTGACATTAGAGGCGTTCATCTTCGATACATGGAATATAAATTATCCTTATTCGCAGAAGACTTTCTTCTTACTCTCACTCATCCACATACCTCCTTGCCTCACCTACATAACATATTGACTGCCTTTGGTAGCCTCTCAGGTTTTAAAATGAATGCTGCTAAAACGGAAGCATTACCCATAAATATTCCCCCTACCCTCTTATCTTCCCTTCAAAGCAAGTATAATTACCATTGGTGTTCTCAGTCACTTAAATATTTGGGGGTTCGAATCACTGCCTCCTACGACTCCCTGTATGGGCCAACTTCCCTCCCCTGTTTTCGGAAATTAACCGCATGCTGACTCATTGGACTGCCCTACCCTTAACCCTCCTGGGGCGTATTAATGTTCTTAAAATGTCCATTCTCCCCAAATTATTATATTTGTTTGAAACGTTACCGGTGGCAGTCCCATTGACGCAGCTGAAATCCCGTTTTATTTGGAATAATGCCTCCCACAGGTTGGCAGGGTCTGTGGTCCTGGCCCGGATAAGTAGGGGGGGGGATTAGGAGGCCCAGACTTCATCAAATACTACTATGCCTCACATTTGAGAGTTCTTGCTTCCTGGACCTCCCGGAAGGCCCCAAATAGGTGGGTGCAGATAGAAATGAGTGTCACGGTCCCGGTTCACCCTTGCTATATGCTCTGGCCTTCTTCCGCCCTTCATATGCCCCAATTGCTGAAATTATGCTTGGCACCTATGCTCTTCACATTGTCTATATGGAAAAGATGTTCTGAGCGTCACTCCCTGTCCTCTCCATGCCCACCACTCTTGAATATCCTATTCAACCCAGACATCCCAGATAGCCTTTCGTATAAACGTATGCTACCATGGACCCAGGCAGGAATATTCCAACTACGTCACTTTGTTAACCCAGCGACACAACATTTATTGACTTTTCCTGAACTGCAAAGATCGCATCAGATTCCCCAAAATCTCTTACATTCATACTTACAGATTAGACACTTTTTCTCCACCAGTTCTCCTTCTTTGACTCTGGAAAAGCCTACAGACTCTGAGACCCTATGCGCTAAAGGTCCTTATGAGCCCCAAATGATCTCTACCATCTATAAAATATTGCATGAGGCTGTTCCTGTGACGGTTAACAACCACCATTACATGAGGAAATGGTCTCAGATCTTGCAGCATGACATCTCCTTGTTGGACTGGGGGAGCATATGGGAGCACACTTCCAGGATTCTCGATGTGTGACCCATAAGGAAACTGCATACAAAGTCCTGATGCTCTGGTATTGGACCCCAGATATTTTGCAAGCCCGCAATCGATCAATCTCAAACAATGTTGGAGATGTAATAATGCTGTAGGTTCTCACTACCATATTTTTTGGGAATGTCCCCCTGTTCACCAATTTTGGCTCCAAGTTCAGATTTAGCTAGAAACACTGGTTGGTGGCCCCGTTCCTCAAATGCCCATGCACTATTTGTTAGGTCTCCCTCTCCCTGGTGTCTCTAAGACTCTGCGCAGATTGTTGTCCTACATTTTATTGGCTGCCAAATGGGTTATCCCTAAGCTATGGTTATCTACCTCAACCCCAACTTTCCCACAGCTACTCACTACTGTGGCAGATATACGCAGAATGGAACATTTGACGGCTGTGGTATGGGTACGGAGCAGAAATTTTCTAAAACATGGTCAACATGGGATAACTCTATATATGGCTCAGCAGGCAATGAACCTAGTTAGTTAACCTCAGATGAGTACATACGCCTGTGCAATTATATGCAAAATACTGATCTTTTTATACAGTTCTTTATGTGGAGTTATATAATAGGTTTATGTTGTCTCTGCAACTCCTTCACGGATAGGGTAGGAGGATGTTTCAGGTTTTCTCTTTATGGATTTGATTATATTTCCCTCACTCAAGTCTATAGCTTAACCACATCGCTACTCCTTTATTTGTACAATTTATATGTGCTTTGTAGCTCTCAAAAATGGTGTATACCTGCATTACTTCAAATGTTAACATCTTACATGTATTTTCTTTACCCCATACTCATTCACATAGGGTGTTATTAAAGGGGGCTCCCGGATTACGCTAAGTCCCCCCGCCTACAGACCCTGACAACCAACGGCCAGGGTTGTCGGGAAGAGGCCCTTGTCCTCATCAACATGGGGACAAGGTGCTTTGGGGTGTGGGGCGCAGGGCGCCCCCCTGCCCCAAAGCACCCACCCCCCATGTTGAGGGCATGCAGCCTGGTACGGTTTAGGGGGGGCACTCGCTCGTCCCCACCCCTTTTACTGACCGGCCAGGCTGGGTGCTCAGATAAGGGTCTGGTATGGAATTTGGGGGGGACCCCCACACCGTTTTTTCAGCGTAAGGGGTTACCCTTAAGATCCATACCAGACTGAAGGGCCTGGTATGCTCTTGGAAGGGGAACCCATACTGTTTTTTTTTTTTTAATTTGGCGCGGAGTTCCCCCTCAAGATCATTTGAGCACAAGTCGCATGCCAAAGTCGGATCATGCAAGACGGCAATCCGACTTTGATCCGACTTCAATGATAGTCAATGGGCTGAAGTAGGATCAAAGTCGGACCAAAGTAGTACAGGGAGCATTTTTGACTTGTGTCGGACCAGTTATGACGGCTCCCATAGGGAAACATTGATTTTAACATGTCATGAGACATGAGCTCCCAATGTCGGAGCGTTTGTCGCACTAGTGTGAACCCAGCCTAAGGGTTATCATTAAAGCCTGTATCACTCTCAGTCATGTGACTTTAATAAAAGGTTGATCATTTTTTTGGCCTATCCAACATTGACCTTTACTCTAGTCTAATCTCTCCTTATCATTGGTTAGAAAATGTCCTGTCTGCTTCATCCACAAGTGTTCTACATAACAAGCATATCTAAGTATTATTTGTTTATTATATTTTTATTGTAGATGTAACTAATAAAAACAAACAATGATGTAGATCTCACTGAATAATGAACTGACAAAGTAATGGTAGAACCATAAGCTTTTCCATTATTTCATGTCTGTGGCTAGCCTCAGTCTTTTAAGTGACTTGCACCTATAAGAACAATTTTGCTAATTACAGTAATTTTAAGATATACTTTTAATCATATGAAGCAATAGGTCCCACTGCTCAAAAAGCTCTACTCACCCCCTTCACTGGAGGGCATGCTGACCAAGGAAGCCCGTCCATATCTAATGTGTAACATATTGATTATGTCACTGATTAAAGCCAACTTTATTTGGCCAAGCAGTACATGCCACAATCCCACCTATATAACACCACTCTGTGACACTTTTTATCCTTACAGTGCATTCACACCTGCAAATGCACTTGACACTGACTACATGCGAGAACCCCAACAGGGATTCTCAGTGATTACCTGCAGGAAAGCAATGAGAGGTTGCTCCTTCCCGCAGCTGACCACAGCCACTTGCATATATTTGCCTATGCCCAGGGCTGATTACTCGCATGTGATTGTTGATGAGTGATTACATGTGAGTGGCCAGGTGTGAATGGGGCCTGAAAGTGAAATTTGTGTGTTTAAACAAAAACATTCACATCATTCACATCAGCACATTTCCAAATGCACTGCTAATTGCACAAATAATGTGTGCTTTGCCATTCTGTTTGGAAACATTTTAGAGACAGACACAAAGGGAATATGTCTGTCTTTTCTTTCTGTGGTATGGAGAGGGTCTTACCTGAAGATAGAGGCGGGGATAGGTATCACAGGCTTTTGGATAGTTATGTGTTTTGGATACATAAGATGCAGACCCGCATTCCTCTGGGTTCTAATCACAGAATGAGATGTGGACCTTTTTTTCATAAGTGATAACATTTTAGTCTCTAATATGTGCTTAACAGCACATATTTAGTCTCTAACAGCTTTTGTGCTGCTAATATATACACTAAGAAGATATGCATTTTTACTCAGCTTTATCAATAGGAGCCTTTAATTAATGTATAATTTATAACTTTATTGTATTATGCTGGGTCATATTACATTTTAGGGATATTCTGCTTTTTGGTTTTTCCACTTGCTCAATGATCGCATGCACTGAGCCATTTTTCTCTTCTATTTTGGGTTTTGTATATAGTATATTGTATTTTAATTCAGCTGTGTTTTTAGTCATGTGACCTTTTAGTTTAAATGTTAGTTATGTAATTTTATATCAGCCGAGATTAAGGCCTGATGACCCCCAAAAAATTGTCTGTTTTACAGCCATTGTACATGCGTTTTCGATAAAGGACGATTATTTTGGGATGCTATCCTGAGTGCTGACCATCCTCCCTGTGATCCAAGGGGTATAATGCTACTAGAATGGATCTATTGTAACTGTGAGGGGTATATTGCTGCTTGGGGGGGTCTTTTGTTGCTACTGAATATGTTGTTGCTGGCTGCAGGGGATCTATTTTACTGCCTTTCTTGTTCTCACTAACAAATTCTACACAAATTACTTAGCACCACAAAAGAATACTCTATTCTGTATTCTCTAAAAGAGGCAGTACTGGGAGGTGGGTAGCGGGTTTAATGAAAGGAGTAGTGCTAAAAGATAAGCAGAGGGGGAAGGGAGTACCTACATCTATTCTCTGAGAAAAAAAGCCCTGGGTATACATATGGCATAAACAAAAAAGAAAAGAAAACAAGTCCTGTTGAATCAAAAATCAACTATGAAAAATTTTTCAAACCGTAATACCACTTACCAAAATATGGTACTGTTGCCGTAGCCAAACAAACTATGCATACAAAAGAAAAGCCTGGTTTTGCTACCAGGATCAAGAAGCGGCTACTTCCGCAACAGAGGGTCTTAGTCAAGATTTTTTTTTTCTATAAAAATACAAAATTTATTAATTCCACTAGGGGCGCAATTTACATGAATTCACCACCCTTCTAAAGAAACATCCTGATTGCCAATGAGCAGTTTGCTCAAATTATTCATCTTGGAGAAAAGTCGATCATTTTGTGCACTGAAGCTGTTTTTGGATGTTCATTGAATTTTTATTGGGTTATTTGCTGTGGATTTGGGCATAGAACCCTGATTTATACACTCTTTATAAGGCATTTATCAACCAGTTGGGACCTCATTGCAGATTCCAGTGTTGGTCTGGATAACATATTGGAGTGTATCTCTAAATGACCAATATCTCAAATGGGACTACACAGTGTCAAAGGGAGTGATGTTAAGTCAACTATTCAAAAAGTGTAATGATCCACAACTTAGACCCCATTCACACAGGGGCAACACGACTTGCAGGTCGCCTCAGCGAGGCGACCTGCAAACGACTTCCGCGGCGACTTGCAAAACGACTTCTGTATAGAAGTCTATGCAAGTCGCCCCAAGTCGCCCCCAAAGTCGTACAGGAACCTTTTTCTAAGTCGGAGCGACTTGCGTCGCTCCGATTAGAACGGTTCCATTGTACAGAACGGGAGGCGACTTGTCAGGCGACTAGGTCGCCTGACAAGTCGTCCCTGTGTGAATGGGCTCTAAAGGATACAACATCCCAACAAATTAGCGACAAGATTTGACCATAGGTCATCTAGTGATAGAAACATTATTTTTTAAACCAACCTGCAAGTTTCTGATTCAAGGTTATCATATCATGATCAAGATCCCCCGGGGCTCATTCACAGTGAAACTGTAAATATATTTTTTAGTTGAGTGGGAGAAATTTCCTTCATTCATTTTCTCATATGCATTTCCGCAATAATGCGATTTAATCGCATGTCAGTTTCTCTGTGAATGGTATACTGGTGTCCGGACTTTTTGTGTTTGTTTTTTGATTGTATATGTGTATTGTCATGTGTGTGTGTTTCCATGTTTTTTGACTGTTTTTATAGAATTTTTTCAGGGGTTTTTTCTTTTTGGAAAAAACCTTTAAAAGTACCATGAATGAAGCTGCTTCAATATTTATAGTCGCACCATGAAATCATGTAAATTGCGCCCCTAGTGGAAATAATAAATTTTGTATTTTTATAGAATCAAAATCTTGACTAAGACCCTCTGTTGCGGAAGTAGCCACTTCTTGATCCTGGTAGCAATACCAGGGTTTTCTTTTGTATGCTGGGTATACATATACTTTAACCACTTAAGCCCCAGACCATTTTGTTGGCCAAAGACCAGAGCACTTTTTGCAATTCGGCACTGCGGCGCTCTAACTGACAATTGCGCGGTCATGCGACGTGGCTCCCAAACAAAATTGACGTCAAATAGGGCTTTCTTTTGGTGATATTTGATCACCTCTGTGGTTTTTATTTTTTGCGCTATAAACTAAAAAAATAGCGACAATTTTGAAAAAAAACACATTGTTTTTTGCTTTTTGCTATAATAAATATCCCCCAAAAATATATAAAAAAACATTTTTTTTCCTCAGTTTAGGCTGATATGTATTCTTCGACATATTTTTGGTAAAAAAAAAAAATTGCAATAAGCGTTTGATGGGTTTGCGCAAAAGTTATAGCGTCTACAAAATAGGGGATAGTTTTTATGGCATTTTTATTAATTTTTTTTTTTACTAGTAATGGCGGCGATCAGCGATTTTTATCATGACTGCGACACGTCGGACAATTTTGACGCGCTTTTAGGACCATTCGCATTTATACAGCGATCAGTGCGATTAAAATTGCATTGATTATTGTGTAAATGTAACTGGCAGTGAAGAGGTTAACACTAGGTGGCACTGTAGGGGTTAAATGTGTCCTAGGGATGTGTTCTAACTGTAGCGGGATGGGCTAGCTGTGACACATCACTGATCATAGCTCCCGATCACAGGGAGCTATGATCAGTGACACTGTCACTAGGCAGAATGGGGAGATACTTGTTTACATTAGCATCTCCCCGTTCTTCCTCTCCGTGAGACGATCACGGGTATCCCCGTGAACATCGAGTCCGCGGGACCCGTGACCTGACTCACTGAGCTCCCGGCTGGTGCGCGTGTCCTAGGGATGTGTTCTAACTGTAGGGGGGATGGGCTAGTTGTGACATATCACTGATCATAGCTCCAGATCACAGGGAGCTATGGTCAGTGACACTCTCACTAGGCAGAATGGGGAGATGCTTGTTTACATTAGCATCTCCCCGTTCTACCTCTCCATGAGACGATCGCGGGTATCCCCGCGGACATCGAGTTCGTGGGACCCGCGACCCGACTCACGGAGCTCCCGGGTGGCGCGCACGCAATGGCGGGGTGGCATATTCAAAGGGATGTACAGGTACGCCCATTTGCCCAGCCGTGCCATTCTGTCGATGTACATCGGCGTGCTCTGGTCAGGAACCAGTTAACCACTTATGGACCACCCGCCGTCATAATACAGTGGCACTTTGAAGAGGAATGTTATTGTTATGGCAGCAGCTAGATGCCATAACCTGGTATCCTCTTCTTCAGCGGGCAATCCTCTTTCAAATAAAAGTGGTCTCTTTGGTAGGATTTGCCGCAAGATCACTTTTATCGGTGGCGGGAGAGGGCCCCTCTCCCGCCATGCTCTGGTGGTCTCTGGTGATTACCGGAGCCGCTGGTAGCGGCGGAGACAATCGGGTCCTTTCCCCTGCTTGGCTGGCTGCTGAGTGAGGAGATGTCCCCCACTTGGCTCCATAGCATTGACTGGCGGAAGCAAAGTCAAATGCTCTTAAAGGAGAATTTTTATTTTTTTTAAATGACATTTTTTTGACCCCAGATCTCGTATTTAAAAGGTTCTGTCATGCTTTTTTTCTATTACAAGGGATGTTTACGAATAAAAGTGACCCACATTTTTTTTTAAAGGACAGTGTCAAAATAAAAAATAAAAAGTAAAATAAATAAGAAAAAAAAAAAATGAAAGAGCCCCGTCCCGACGAGCATACGTGAGTAGCGCCCGCATATGAAAATGGTGTTCAAACCCCACATGTGAGGTATCACTGTGATTGATAGCAAGAGCAATAATTCTATCTCTAGACCTCCTCTGTAACTCAAAACCGGTAACCTGTAGAAATTTTTAAACGTCCCCTATGGAGATTTTTAAGGGTAAAAGTTTGTCGCTATTCCACGAGTGGGAGCAATTTGGAAGCTTATTTTGATTATCTTTCGCACAAAAAAAATGGGCTAACTTTACTGTTGTCTCTTTATTAAAAAAGTGTATTTTTTTCTAAACAAGTGCGCTTGTAAGACCGCTGCGCAAATACGGTGTGACAGAAAGTATTGCAACGACCGCCATTTTATACTCTAAGGTGTTCGAAAAAATATATATATAATGTTTGGGGGTTCTAAGTAATTTTCTAGCCAAAAAAAAGATTTTAACTTGCAAACACTGAGTCTGAAAATTGGCCCGGTCCTTAAGTGGTTAAAGAAATACATGTACTAAGAGAAATATGCAGGTTGCCATTTCTTACTTTCTTTTTAAAATGCAATCTTTTAGACACTGGGGTAGGAAATGTCACTTTGCAAAGGAGTTTTCCCTTAGATTAGTGAATGTGGTGGAAATACACATTGAAGAAAGTACTCAATCATGTGCAAATAAAATAAAAAACAGTGCATTTGCTTGCATATAATTAGATGATGGAAGTCAGCAAAGCATCACCTCATTTAGTAAGCTAAGGGAAAATTCCCTTGCAAAGTGAAAGGTATCTTATAAAGTAAACAGCCTATTTGCCTTTAGTAAATCAATGCTACTGCTACTGACCCAAAGAAAGCATAAAGATTTGGAAAGTCGGTTTGATGTTAGAAGTCTTCAATAGGTGTAATTGTTCTCGGCATGTGACTCAGAAAGAACTAAACCATTAGAAGATATTGACAGCCAAGAAACTTTTATAAGGGTGTGAAGTCAGCAATAGCACTCTTTATACTTCTCAGTACAGATGTCTTTTAAGAAAACAATTAATTTATTCAATCAATGTGCAAAAAAACAATTTTTCTTATCTGAAACATATTTTTGGATCTCTGAAATTCAGTAAAGAGGAAGAGTTAAACACTTCTGTAATAGAGAGTTTAATAATGTAATACAATGATTTAACACTGCTGAATTCAATAAAGCAGTTTCTAAATAATGCTAGCAATAATAACATTATGAATAATTATAGAAATGATGTGTTCTATGATCAGGTTAGGTATGATAATAAAACATTCATGCATATAAAGAATACAATTATTGTGGAAATTAAAAATTATCCAGAGACTAACATAACAATAAAGAAAGTAAAGCAATTTAAAACTTCGCTGAGACTAATTTAACCAATTGTGTTGTTTTGATGCAGTTAAAGGATACTTTAGACCTGAAATTAGTTTGACTATATTTCCATAATTTTTCTGTTAACATTTAAATGTAAAATATGAAATCACAAACAGTGTTGTTTTCCTTCCATGCTATCTTTTGTAAACTCCAATAAAAACTGCCCCTCATGTAATAGAGATGATCAGAGGAGGACATGGAGGGACTGATGCAAGGACATTTTTTGCTCCCGCTGTCCACTGGTGTCAGGGTTTTTTTAAATTCCTATGATGCTGAGCATTTTCTTCTGCTAACTTCCCAACATCAGGGCATTTTTACACCCAATAATGCTAGGGCATTTTTTTCTCCTACTAGCAACCAAAGTAGGGGCAATTTTTACTTCCACTGACTTACAATGGCAAGTTTTTTCATTCCTACCGTCCACTATCTAGCCCCTCAATAGTCTGATAGACAGTTTACTAGCCCTTTGTTTAAAAACAAAGGACCATTGTTATAGAGCCATTTATTCCAAATGGAAAATGGTGAAGAAAAAAGACATCAGCCAGCACAGGTTACAGGATATACACTCCCAATAACCTCCCTAGTTAACCTATATGGATCTGTACATGCATATTTTTCAAGTTATTATACAGAAATCAGATTACGGTAAATAAAGTAAATATTCAGACTTTAGCACACTGTTTGCGTTTGCTCCATGGCATTAGAAACCCAATAAATGCTTTCATACAGTACATGGAATTGCTCTATTTATTTGAAAAATGGCAGCTCTGATCTACTGCAAGACATACTGCAAGTGAAAAAGTAAACCTTGCCAAAAATGAAAAGATTTTCTTTGTTTTTTTCCTTTTTGATCAAACTAGCTTTATATTTGTTCATGCAATACAAAAGCTATTTACAAAGAAGGAGATTTTACTTTGTATTAATGGTTATTTGATTCTTAGGTAAGTTCTTTACATGAATTAACTGTCTATACCTTTACTAAAAGTTGAAGCTTTCCAAAAATGTTGGGAGCCCAAAGCATTAATAGCTTTTCATATACAAAAGAATTCCATTCCATGGCCTTCTTTACGCCAGATCCACAGCAGATATAGAATTGTACAGTAAATGTTCAAGAATCATTAACTCTGGAAAGATGAAGCATGATAAAAGAGTTTTAGCTTTCAATCATTGTTAATATAAATCAAAGCAGGTTTCAGAAGGTAAAATAGTTATATAGAGAACTTTAATAGTTTCAAGATATCAAGCCATAGAAAAGATCTTTTTTTTTTTTTTCTTTTTTTTGCCACTTCAGTTTGAAAGTTTCTCCCGGGAAATGATCTTTCAATTTTTTAAAATTCAAATTTCTTTCCCATCTTATCATCACATCATCGTGGCTTTATGTATGCTTAGTGATCCCAAACAGTATATTACAAAACAAATAAATATTCATCTCAAAGTTTACTAATATTTCCCTCCTGCCAATAATCCAGACCAGGGATGAGAACAAATAAACCAACAAGGATTCATTCAGATGTGTATTCTTCTTTCCACAATTGCATGTCTAGTAAAACATGAGATGGTGGGTTAGTTGCACCCCTTTCACACTGAGTGCCTGTTAGCACTAAAGCGCCACTCAGTTTTGCGCTTATGCGGCACTTTTCGGCTGCTATCGGTTCGGTTATTACCCCAAATAATGGTAAAAACACCTGTTTTGCGGCGCTTTCAAAACACTTTTCATTGCAATGGGCGTTTTGGGAGCACTAAATATAGCGCTTCTAAACCTGCTCCAAAGATACTGCTTGCAGGACTTTTCGTAGCGTCCCACAAGCACACCGCCCCAGTGTGAAAAGACACACTGCAATGAATAGGAGGCAGTTTTCAGGCGCTTTTCAGAGGCTATTTCTAGCTAAAAGTGCCTGAAAACCTCTTCAGTGGGAAAGAGGTCTTAGGGTTTTGTTGAACCTATGTGTGGGGGCTGACTGTTTCTATTAATATGATGCCCAGTGATTATTTAAAAACAGAGGAGCATACACAATCATCATGTATGGCTCTTAGCGCTGTAGACACTGAATTAAAAAAAAAAGAGCAGATTCCTTGTTTTCACTCCTGGTCTGAAGTTATAGTGAAGATGTAAACACAAGCTGAATGTATAGATTGGAATGTTTCACTGCTCACTGTACAAGATAAGAAAGGGCAGAGGCAGGGGCGAATCCAGGGGGGGCAACGGGGCAATTGCCCCCTCCAAGAAATGCGGGTGAGTGAGAGAGCCGGCTGGAGGCTCCGTAAGTGAGAGAGCTGGCGGGCGGCTCCGTAAGTGAGAGAGCCAGCAGGAGGCTCCGTAAGTGAGAGAGCCGGTGGGCAGCTCTGTAAGTGAGAGCCGGAGGGTGGCTCCATAGGTGAGAGAACCGGCGGGCGGCTCCGCAGGAGAGAGACAGCGGGCTGGCCCAGCGGCTCGGTTGGTGAGATGTGCTGCTCGATGTGTTTGCGGGCTGCTGGCCAATCAGGGAGCCGGCGGCAGCAGAGAGATTACATCATCTCTCTGCTGCCTGACTCTGGGACACAAGAGACCACCTTAGCAGGAAAATGACACAGCAAGTGACTGTCAGTCCGCAACGTGTGGCAAGTGACAATCTGCATCTGGTGACAGGCGACGTAGCAAGTGACAATCTGCATCTGGTGACAGGCGACGTGGCAAGTGACAATCCGCAACATGTGGCAGGCGATGTGGCAAGTGACAATCTGCATCTGGTGACAGGCGACGTGGCAAGTGACATGGCAAGTGATAATCTGCATCTGGTGACAGGTGACCTGGCAAGTGACAGTCCGCAACATGTGGCAGGCGATGTGGCAAGTGACAATCTGCATCTGGTGACAGGCGACGTGGCAAGTGACAATCCGCAACATGTGGCAGGCGACGTGGCAAGTGACAATCTGCATCTGGTGACAGGCGACGTGGCAAGTGAAATGGCAGGTGACAATCTGCATCTGGTGACAGGTGTAGTAGCAAGTGACACACTTGGGGCTCCCACTGATTCTGCATTATGGTGAGTTAAACTATTTAATTTTTTATAACAATGTAATAATAGTAATAATGCGTTTCAATCATCCAGACACCATAACAACCATGGTGCCATGATGATTGAAGCGCCAACACCAGCCACTTCCCCGATAGATCTACCCCCAAAAAATATATTTTCTGGCAGTGCCCCTCCCGAGACTTGACTCTGGATCCGCCCCTGGGCAGAGGTAAGAGCATATTTTTACAATGTTTAAAAATTGCTTGGAATCACTAGATTCAATAAAAAATGATTATTATTTTTCTTTTAAATACAGTTATCTTTTAAAACTCTAGGGTTTGTTTAATGGAACCAACAGTACTATTTCTTGAACATATCATGAAATTATCCCCTTTTGCTTATATATAAATATAAAGGAGAACCCCCCTTTACCACCTCCTGCCCAGTCTTTTATGAAAACTCGGTTAGGTTGGACATCATATGGGGGGGGGGGGGGCACAGCGATGCAAACTGTCACCTGCTATGTCCACTGGACACAGTGAAAAACTGATTGTTGCCAGCCTTGGTACCATGTGATTGCTTTGACCAGTCATAGTGATCACATGTTATTTCAGTACATAATGACTTTCATTCATAGCCATTGATTGTGTACTATTGTGATCTCTGTGATTGTCATTTACTATGGACCACACATTACAATATAGTGACAATGTACTGCTCTGGTCACAGTATGTAAAAAAATGAAAAGAAAAGAGTAAACAAATGAAAAAAATATTTTTCAATATTATTTATTTATTTTACATACTGTCACTAGTCAGTGTCCCTGATGGTGACAGTATGTAAAAAAAGTGAAAACTATTTTATTTTCTTCATTTTCCAAAAAATTGTGACAAAAACATTACAATTTTAAAAAAAACCTCACCATGCCACTTACTAAATTCTTTAGGGCGTGTACTTTTGAAAATATGGTTATTATGGGGGTATTAGTACCGTCCTGGCATTTTAAGGTCTCAAGAAATGAGATAGGCAGTCAATACCTCAGGATTTATACATTTTCAAATATATATACCATAGTCTGTAGACTCTATGGGGTAGATTTGCTAAAGCTGGAGCACTCAGAATTTGGTGCAGGTATGCATGGTAGCCAATCAGCTTCTAACCGCAGCTTGTTCAATTAAGCTTTGGCTTAATTGGACTTCAGCCTGCTGTCTGCTGAAAATGGGTCACAGGAGTGCAGAACGAACTGCACTCCTGTGAACCACAGAAGTACAGGCAAACAAGCTTTGGCTGTACTTCTCCTTTAGGCTCCATTCACACTAGCGCGTTTTTTGATGCATTTTGCATTTTGCAGAAATGCACGGGAATTTTTTAACATGGGTTCCTATGGAACATGTTCACATCAATGCCTTTTTGTTTCTCTGCATTTTTGGAAAGGGTCAGGGACTTTTTTTCATGCAAAATGCAGCATTTTGCATGTAATAGAATTCAATGGACAAGCATCAAAAACGCAAGTGCACCGTTTTTGCAGCGTTTTTGCAGCGTTTTTGATGCGTTTTTGCCGTTTTTTTTTTTTTATTTATTTATTTTTTTTATTTTTAAAAATTTTTTTTTTAGACTGTAAAAAAAAACTGTAAAAAAAAAAAAAAAAAACGCAAAACGCAAATCGCGGCAAAAACGCCGCAAAAACGCCGCAAAAACGCTGCTCAAAAACGTGGCAAGCATGAAAAAAAAACCTCCAAAAACGCCCAAAAGCAACATGCATAGGTGTGAATCGAGCCTTAGGCTTGATTGACACCTATGCATTTTTAGTGCTTTTTGCATTTTGCAGATTTGCACTACAGAACGTGTTCCATAGGAAACCAATGGACTGTAGTGCAAATCTGCAAAATGCAAAAAGCACTAAAAATGCATAGGTGTGAATCAGGCCTTAGGCTCGATTCACACCTATGCATGTTGCTTTTGAGCGTTTTTGGAGGTTTTTTTTTCCATGCTTGCCACGTTTTTGAGCAGCGTTTTTGCGGCGTTTTTGCTGCGTTTTTGCCGCGATTTGCGTTTTGCGTTTTTTTTTTTTTTTTTACAGTTTTTTTTTACAGTCTAAAAAAAAAATTTAAAAAAAAATGTAAAAAAAAAAAAAATGGCAAAAACGCATCAAAAACGCATCAAAAACGCTGCAAAAACGCTGCACTTGCGTTTTTGATGCTTGTCCAGTGAATTCTATTACATGCAAAACGCTGCATTTTGCATGAAAAAAAGTCCCTGACCCTTTCCAAAAATGCAGAGAAACAAAAAGGCATTGATGTGAACATGTTCCATAGGAACCCATGTTAAAAAATTCCCGTGCATTTCTGCAAAATGCAAAATGCATCAAAAAACGCGCTAGTGTGAATGGAGCCTTAAACTTTGACAATAAAACCTGGAAGCTGATTGGTTACTATGCACAGCTGCACCAGATTCTGTGTGCACCAGTTGTGGTAAATCCCCCCCAATGTGATCAGATTCCAAAGTAAAACCATATGTGCATAACAAGGTATTTCTTTAGTTGTGGGTTTATAGATTTATTATAACTCATGCATAGGGATGAGCTTCGTGTTCGAGTCGAACCCATGTTCGACTCGAACATCGGCTATTCGATCGTTCGCCGAATTACGAACGATATGGGCCGTTCGTGCCAAATTCGTGTGGCACGTCACGGCCCATAATTCACTGCGGCATCGCAGTGCATTGCTTGCTGATGATTGGCCAAGCATGCACTATGACCCGCATGCTTGGCCAATCACAGCGCCGCCTTAACAGAGAGCCATAATTGGCCAAAGCCAAGGAGGCTTTGGCCAATTATGGCTCAGGGGATTTAGTACACGCCCCACACTATATAAGGCCGCCTGCACGGCGGCCCTGTGCAGTGTGTTCCGGTGTGCTTAGAGAGAGAGAGAGACAGTGTCATTTCATTTGAGTTAGCTAGATTAGGCAGGACAGTCAGTCAGTTAGCTGCACTTAAAGTGTATTGTGTATATATATGCATCCCAGGTGTTGCATATATATATATATACACTGTATTCAGTTTAGCTAGATCTGTTCCTGTTATCTTCTAGACTATTTACATTTAGTGCAGTGCGTCCTGCTCACAGTGTTCAGCTAGATCCATTCCTGTTATATTCCTACTAACAGGCAGGCTTGTCTTGTTACAGTATTTTGAAGAAAATCACTGGTGTTCTTTTGATCCTATTAGTACCACAGTCAGGCAGCTACACTATTTACATTTAGTGCAGTGTGTCCTGCTCACAGTGTTCAGCTAGATCCGTTCCTGTTATCTTCTTACTGACAGGCAGGCTTGTCTTGTTACAGTATTTTAAAGAAAATTACTGGTGTTCTTTTGATCCTATTAGTACCACAGTCAGGCAGCTAGACTATTTACAGTTAGTGCAGTGCGTCCTGCCCACAGTGTTCTGCTAAACCTACAAGTAAGTGGGGTGCGTCCTGCTCACAGTGTTCAGCTAAACCTACAAGTTAGTGGGGTGCGTCCACCTCACAGTGTTCAGCTAAACCTACAAGCTAGTGGGGTGCGTCCTGCTCACAGTGTTCAGCTAGATCCGTTCCTGTTATCTTCTTACTGACAGGCAGGCTTGTCTTGTTACAGTAAATACAGCTACCTGAAGAAAATTGCTGGTGTTCTTTTGATCCTATTAGTACCACAGTCAGGCAGCTAGACTATTTACAGTTAGTGCAGTGCGTCCTGCTCACAGTGTTCTGCTAAACCTACAAGTTAGTGGGGTGCGTCCTGCTCACAGTGTTCAGCTAAACCTACAAGTTAGTGGGGTGCGTCCACCTCACAGTGTTCAGCTAAACCTACAAGCTAGTGGGGTGCGTCCTGCTCACAGTGTTCAGCTAGATCCGTTCCTGTTATCTTCTTACTGACAGGCAGGCTTGTCTTGTTACAGTAAATACAGCTACCTGAAGAAAATTGCTGGTGTTCTTTTGATCCTATTAGTACCACAGTCAGGCAGCTAGACTATTTACAGTTAGTGCAGTGCGTCCTGCTCACAGTGTTCTGCTAAACCTACAAGTTAGTGGGGTGCGTCCTGCTCACAGTGTTCAGCTAAACCTACAAGTTAGTGGGGTGCATCCACCTCACAGTGTTCAGCTAAACCTACAAGCTAGTGGGGTGCGTCCTGCTCACAGTGTTCAGCTAGATCCATTCCTGTTATCTTCTTACTGACAGGCAGGCTTGTCTTGTTACAGTATTTTAAAGAAAATTACTGATGTTCTTTTGATCCTATTAGTACCACAGTCAGACAGCTAGACTATTTACAGTTAGTGCAGTGCGTCCTGCTCACAGTGTTCTGCTAAACCTACAAGTTAGTGGGGTGCGTCCTGCTCACAGTGTTCAGCTAAACCTACAAGTTAGTGGGGTGCGTCCACCTCACAGTGTTCAGCTAAACCTACAAGCTAGTGGGGTGCGTCCTGCTCACAGTGTTCAGCTAGATCCATTTCTGTTATCTTCTTACTGACAGGCAGGCTTGTCTTGTTACAGTAAATACAGCTACCTGAAGAAAATTGCTGGTGTTCTTTTGATCCTATTAGTACCACAGTCAGGCAGCTAGACTATTTACAGTTAGTGCAGTGCGTCCTGCTCACAGTGTTCTGCTAAACCTACAAGTTAGTGGGGTGCGTCCACCTCACAGTGTTCAGGTAAAGCTACCTGTAGAAGGTTGGTGGTGTTCTCATTCTACAGGCAGGCAGTTGATTTTGCTAGCTGCAGTATCAGTACATATATATATATATATATATATATATATATATATCCCAGCTTAGTGCAGCTACAGGCCATTAGTATGTCTGGAAGGCCAAGAAGGAGAGGCAGACAGTCACAAGCCAATAAGAGAGGGCAAGCAGGCTCTGTGTCTAGTGCTGGTCGTGGAGACGGTGCATCCTCATCAGCACGTGGCCATGGGACACGCTTGGCCTTTTTTTCGGCAGCTGGCCATGTTGAGCCGCAACATGCGGAAGACTTGGTCGAGTGGATGACCAAGCCGTCCTCATCCTCCTCATCCTCTCTCATCCATGCCCAGGGTACTTTGTCTGGCAAAGCAGCGGCCTCTTCCCTCGGCTCAATGTCATCAGTGACTCCTTCCCTAGCCCCACCATGTCCTCCTGAGGAGTCCCTCGAACTGTTTGACCACAGTGTTGGGTACATGCTCCAGGAGGATGCCCAGCGTTTGGAAGGCTCTGATGATGATACTGAGCTCAATGAAGGCAGTAACACGAGCACGGACAGAGGGGGTGCCCAAGAAGGACAGCAATCTGGCAGTCATGCTCCCCCTGCTGCAGCATACTGCCAGGTTTGCTCCAGTGATGAGGAGGGGATGATGAGGTCACTGACTCAACGTGGGTGCCTGATAGGAGAGAGGAGGAGGAGGAGGAGGAGGAGGCGGCACATCACCAACGAGGCAGGATGCCCTCCAGGGGCCAGCCTAAGGGCAGCACATTGACTGCATCACACCCCAAAGCTCCACATGTGCAGGGCGCTGCAGTCTCTGCGCGTTATTCAAAAAGTTCTTTGGTGTGGGCCTTTTTTGAGACGAGTGCATCAGATCGCACCGCTGCTATTTGCAACATATGTCTCAAGCGTATCTCGCGTGGCCAAAACATCTCCCGCTTGGGTACCACATGCTTGACCAGACATATGTTGACCTGCCATGCAGTTCGTTGGCAAGCGTATCTAAAAGACCCACACCAAAGAACAAAGAGGACCTCTGCTTGCTCCTCATCAGCTGAGATTTCCAACCCCACTAGACCTTCAGTCCTCTCTGAGACCTGCACTGAGAGGAATTAAGGTGTAGAATTAGGTGTGTCACAGCCATGTACTTGTGGGCAATCTGATTTTGGTACACCGACGTCAGATTGTACCAGGCAAATTTCCCTGCCCCAGCTGCTGCACCGCCGAAAAAAGTTTGCTCCCAGCCACCCACATGCCCAACGGTTGAATGCTAGCTTGGCAAAATTGCTAGCACTTCAACTGCTGCCTTTTCAGTTGGTAGACTCTGCCCCCTTCCGTGAGTTTGTGGAATGTGCGGTTCCTCAGTGGCAGGTACCCAAACGCCACTTTTTCTCATGGAAGGCGATTCCGGCTCTCTACCAGCATGTGGAAGGCAATGTCCATGCCTCGCTGGACAGGGCGGTCAGCGGTAAGGTGCATATTACCGCTGACTCATGGTCCAGCAGGCATGGACAGGGACGTTACCTAAGTTTCACGGCGCATTGGGTGACTCTGCTGGCAGCTGGGAAGGATGCAGGACAAGGTGCAGTAGTGTTGGAGGTTGTTCCGCCACCACGCCTCCAAAATGCTAATGATTGTGACACACCTCTCTCCTCCACCCCCTCCTCTTCTTCTTCCTCCATGGCCTCTTCCTCGGAACCAGCGGTGCTCCGTAGTCGTTCAAGGGGCTACGCAAGTATGCAGGCCAAAAGATGCCATGCGGTGCTTGAGCTGGTGTGCTTGGGGGACAGGAGCCACACTGGGGCAGAGGTTCTGTCAGCTCTGCAGGGGCAGGTTCAGAGGTGGTTGACGCCACGCCAACTTAAGGCAGGAATGGTGGTTTGCGACAATGGCACCAACCTCCTCTCTGTCCTCCGACAGGGACAAATGACCCATGTGCCCTGTTTGGCTCACGTCCTTAACTTGGTGGTGCAGCGGTTCTTGGGCAGGTACCAGGGCTTACAGGATGTCCTGAGGCAGGCCAGGAAAGTCTGTGTGCATTTCCGCCGGTCATATAATGCCAGTGCTCTGCTGACGGACCTCCAAAAGGAGTTTAACCTGCCCAAGAACCGCCTAATCTGTGACATGCCCACCAGGTGGAACTCAACGTTGGCCATGCTGCAGCGGCTGCACACGCAGCAGAGGGCCATCAATGAGTACCTGTGCGACTATGGCACCAGGACAGGGTCAGGGGAGCTTGGTTTTTTTTCCCCACGCCAGTGGGCCATGATCAGGGATGCATGCACTGTCCTGTCACCATTTGAGGAGGCCACGAGGATGGTGAGCAGTGACAGTGCATGCATCAGTGACACTGTCCCCCTTGTCCACCTGTTGGAGCACACGCTGCGTGGAATAATGGACAGGGCACTTGAGGCAGAACAGAGGCAGGAAGAGGAGGACTTCCTTAGCTCTCAAGGCCCCCTTTATCCAGACAGTGTTCCTGCGTGCCCGCCGATCACACAGGAAGAGGACGAGGAGGAAGAGGAGGAGGAGGAGGAGGAGGAGGAAGATTGTGTCAGTATGGAGGTGGAGCCTGGCACTCAGCATCAGCAGCAGTCTTTAAGGGATCAGTCCCAAGAAACACATGGACTTGTACGTGGCTGGGAGGAGGTGGCTGCGGACCATGTCGTCCTTAGTGACCCAGAGGACTCCGGACCGAATGCCTCAGCAAACCTACGCTGCATGGCCTCCCTGATCCTGCAAAGCCTGCGTAAGGATCCTCGTATTCGTGGTATCAAGGAGAAGGACCAATACTGGCTGGCAACCCTCCTTGATCCACGTTACAAGGGTAAGGTTGCGGACCTTATCTTGCCATCGCAGAGGGAGCAGCCAGCGTCTGTTTTACATGGTGCAGGAATACCTAGGGGCAAGATCAGACTTGGACACCTTTCCCACCGAAAATCCTCTGGGTTACTGGGTCTTGAGGATGGATCACTGGCCAGAGCTTGCACAGTATGCAATTGAGCTACTGGCCTGTCCTGCATCCAGCGTTCTTTCGGAACGCACATTCAGTGCTGCTGGAGGCGTGGTAACCGATTACAGGGTGCGTCTGTCCACTGACTCGGTCGATCGACTGACCTTCATAAAAATGAATGAGTCTTGGATCACCACCAGCTACCAAGCACCTGATGCTGATGTTACATAGTTACATAGTTACATAGTTAGTCAGGTTGAAAAAAGACACAAGTCCATCCAGTCCAACCATTAAAAAAAAAAAAACGTACAATCCAATATACCCAATACTATACCCACAGTTGATCCAGAGGAAGGCAAAAAACCCCAGCAGAGCATGCTCCAATTTGCTACAGCAGGGGAAAAAATTCCTTCCTGATCCCAGAGAGGCAATCGGATTTTCCCTGGATCAACTTTACCTATAAGTGTCAGTACCCAGTTATATTATGTACATTTAGGAAAGTATCCAGGCCTTTCTTAAAGCAATCTACTGAGCTGGCCAGAACCACCTCTGGAGGGAGTCTATTCCACATTTTCACAGCTCTTACTGTGAAGAAACCTTTCCGTATTTGGAGATGAAATCTCTTTTCCTCCAGTCGTAAAGAGTGCCCCCTTGTCCTCTGTGTTGTAACCGAATAATTTTTTTTGAAATCTCAGATCCCTTCAAAGACTGCCTATGCTGATGCTGAGTGACTATCCCTGAGTAATTATCCTCTTCCTCCTCAATCATCACGCTAATAGCTTGTAAGAACATTTTTGGTTCTGGGTGCCACCACCAGTGCCTAAGGCACAATTTTTCAGCCCCTGTTTAACAGGGGCGTGTAATTACGATTTTTGATGTAGTACTTTGCAGCAGGGCTCGTTCCTGCATTCCAACTAGAGTGTCTGTGAGGGGTTGCAGTGTTGTGGCACCAGCACCAGTGCCTAAGGCCCAATTTTTCAGCCCTTGTTTAACAGGGGCGTGTAATTACAATTTTTGATGCAATACTTTGCAGCAGGGCTCGTTCCTGCATTCCAACTAGAGTGTCTGTGAGGGGTTGCAGTGTTGTGGCACCAGCACCAGTGCCTAAGGCCTAATTTTTCAGCTCCTGTTCAACAGGGGCATGTAATTACAATTCTTGATCTAATATTTCACAGCAGAGCCCTGTGAGGGCTTACAGTGTTGTGGCCACAGCAACACCTAAGGCCCAAATTTCTGCTGAGTATATAGGGCAGGACCCTACTTTCAAACAACTAACTTACAAATGACTCCTACTTGCAAACGGAAGGAGACAACAGGAAGTGAGAATAAATCTACCCCTAGGAAGGGAAATTCTCTCCTGTAAGAGTTAATATGGGAAAAACATTTCTCCTTTCCACTGATGCTTTCCAATCCATTGGGACAAAAAGTGAGGTGAAATCTTCTGAAGAGGAGGAAAGACAGCAAAACAAATGTCACAGGGGTGATAACCCTTCCCTATGTTTTCCAAAAAGCTTAAAAAAGATTTTTTGGCTGGAGCTAAACACGTTAAAAATGTACCCGTTCAAAGAGATTCTACTTAACAACAAACCTACAGCCTGTATACTGCTGTTCAGAGTATATAGGGCCTGGTGGCCCCACACCTTTCCTTATTTTAATTTGGGTGCGGGGTTCCCCTTAATATCCATACAAGACCCAAAGGGCCTGGTAATGGACTGGGGGGTACCCATGCCGTTTGTCTCACTGATTTTCATCCATATTGCCAGGACCTGACATTACATTAAACCCGCAAGCAATTTTAAATGAGATTTTTTCCTTTAAAAATGACATTTGGTGCAGGGACTGTTCTAAACACGGGAAACACGCGTCACTTTACAGGCATACTATAGACACCCCTCAGGTACGATATTTAAAGGAATATTTCACTTTTTTTTTTTTTACTTTAAGCATCATTAAAATCACTGCTCCCGAAAAAACGGCTGTTTTTAAAAGTTTTTTTTGCATTGATACATGTCCCCTGGGGTAGGATCCGGGTCCCCAAACCCTTTTTAGGACAATACCATGCAAATTAGCCTTTAAAATGAGCACTTTTGATTTCGAACGTTCGAGTCCCATAGACGTCAATGGGGTTCTAACGTTCGTGCGAACTTTCGGTCCGTTCGCAGGTTCTGGTGCGAACCGAACCGGGGGGTGTTCGGCTCATCCCTACTCATGCATTTTCATTTTTTTTGCATTGGTACATATATACCCAAACACTCACTTGTAAATAATTTATATCTGGATATATTTATGAATTTTGACTATTAATCTATATTTATAGTAAAAATACACAAGCACAATTAGTCTAATGATGGGTATGTATAATAAAGGATTTAAGCATCATTAGTGTGTGCGTATGCCTATAAATAGTTGTTCATCAGTTATATCTTTTAGCATGGCTAAACTGATTGTATTTCTTTGGGTGGTATTTGCATTCACAATGCTGAAAATAGAAAATAAAGAATATCTAAAACTGAAAAGCACATCATTTTGAAAATCATGCAGCTGTACATTATGTGACATTACAGTAAATACTTTTTGATGCTGCCTAATAATAATGCTTTTATTGTGTACACATATAGCACTGCAATAAAAGGTATATCGTCCACTTTAATTTACAACTTCCCACAGTGATGTTCAGAGAAGCAGATGAAATTCCCTCCTCTACCTGCTCTTCATACCCACAGCAAGAATGGAATGGATGAATGCTGAGTGCACATTTTACATCTCCCAACAGGATCACAAATGGATGTTTCCAAATGAATGAGTCTCTGCTGGTTACCACCAGGGATTATTTGAAAAAAAAAAAAAACGCAAATGGTAAGAGGCTATGGCAAAGTTTAAAATGTACTGTACTAGGACTAAAAAGCCAACAGAGCATTGCCATTCACTAGCGTGCTAGAAATTGTCAAGGCCAGGAGACTTAGAGATAGTAAAAACAAGGCAAGTTGCTAATACCACCTTCTTTTTAATGTCCCGAGACCAACCTGTGATGATGCTAGTTGGAAGAATCAAGCCATATCTAATAATGTGTCCATAATAAAAAATGAATTGAAAGAGCAGGAAATGTATTTAAAAAAAGTTCATCATGTAGTACTTTTGGTTGTAAACTAAGCAATTAATAATGTATGTATTTTTTTCTGAAATGTACAACAAACATAGCTAGGCAGTTACTGAGACAAATGTAAAGAAAGACAAAAAAAAAAACGTTCTGTGCGGTAAACAATTTTTGCATATTAACATAACTACCAAAATGTTACTCTCACAGTATGATAACTATTTAGACTCATAGATTCATCTGCTTTAAAGAAGACCTGAACACTGGGAGCTGCATAGCTCCCAACTGTCCTTGATTTTGAGGGACTGTCCCTGATTTGAAAAAAATGCCCCTCATTCCTCCTCATTTGTCCCTCATTTTGGTCTGATATATATAGTTGTGTATAAAATGCACTATTTATCTTTCAAAAAGTGTTTCCCAGTGCTAAACCTTTCACCCAATTTCTAAATTGCTGCATTTGTAAATACCAAAAGCCAATATAAAGCAATAGTAGTGGTAACAAGCACTTGTGGGTTTACCCAATCATTTTTTATTTATACAATTCTCCTTTAAGGGGGACATGGCAGGGGGTATGATCTATGCCCACATACTTTTGCTAATAGGTGTCACTCATTCCCATTTTCAGAAAGTTGGAAGGTATGGAGCTGTTCCCAGAAAGGCAAGCAGAGAGAAAACGGCTAGTCACCAGTATTGTCTTTGTCTCCTTGTAGTTGATCATTGCCCCAGTGACTTGCCATGCCTGTCCTGCATCACTGCATGGTGGTAGCCATTTGGTGTACATAAGTAAAGCATTGCTTCATTATATCAGAGCTACCCCTTGCTAACTTTTGCGGTGATATTTAAGAAGTAGCAAGAGAGCACAGAGCCACAGAATGGATGAATGATAAACAATGAAGTCCTTGGACTGCAGGACCACCTTTACAGATTACTCTCCAGAAAGGATAACATTGAGCAAAACTGTAGTGACATCACTCACTCAGAGTGAGTGAAATCAAATCTCATGTCAAATCTTGTAAGACTAGCAGCCAGAAACATCTTTGTCTTAGATGACCACACACTACAGCTTTGAGGCTCAAAGCATTAGAATGCAATGGGGGAGATTTATTAAAACTGGTGCACACAGTATCTGGTGCAGCTATGCATAGTAACCAATCAGCTTCTAGGTTTTATTGTCAGCTTAATTGAACAAGGTGAAGTTAGAAGCTGATTGCTTACAGTGCACAGTTGCACCAGATTTGGTGTGAAACAGTTTTAGTATATCTCCCCAATGGTATTTTACAGGAGGAATTCAAGAAAATAGGTATTTATTTGATCATACTGCTTAAGCGCAATTTTATTTTTTGGAGTTCATGATGCTGCGGACATCATCTAGGTACCATTTATAGAGCGGGCGGTCGGCCCTTTGAGGATAACAACTGATGCAGCTAAAGGCCGTTCGGCTATTATACTGAAGGAGCGAGAGGGGACACCCCCCGCCTTCTTCCGCCGCTCTTCCCAGGCCTCCCATCCCACTGGGAGACCCGAGACATGATCCAGCACTTCCGCTGGCTAGAGTAAGACTGGAACTAAGCCAGTCTTCTTTCTGTAAACACGGAAGTGACGTCACAACATCACTTCCAGCTTACTCGGCTGCCAATGACGCCGTTTAAAAAAAAAATTACAGTATTCAGAATCACTGTTTTTGGTGATCTGAATACTTTGAAGTGCATAGGACTGATTTGGGGTTCATTTAGACCCCGATCCCTCCATAAAGAGTACCTGTCACCACCTATTACTGTCACAAAGTATGTTTACATTCCTTGTGACAGCAATAAAAGCGATCAATTTTTTTTTTAAAGTAACAATGCAAAAAAAAAGAAGAAAAAAATTTTTAAAGCGCCCACGTCCCAGCGAGCTCACACAGCAAAGAAAACGCACACATAAGTCACGCCCGCATATGTAAACGGTTTTCAAATCACACATGTGAGGTATCGCCACGATTGTCAGAGCGAGAGCAATAATTCTAGCACTAGATTTCCTCTGTAACGCTAACCCGGTAACCGTTATTTTTTTTTTTTTTTTTTTTATTTCACCTATGGAGATTTTTAGGTACCGTAGTTTGTCACCATTCCACGAATGTGCACAATTTCAAAGAATGACATGTTGGGCATCTATTTACTCGGCGTAACAACATTTTTCACATTATACACAAAAATTGGGCTAACTTTACAGTTTAGTTTATTTAATTTCATGAAAGTGTCTTTTTTCCTAAAAATTGCATTTGAAAGACCGCTGCGCAAATACAGTGTGACATAAAATATTGCAACAATCGCCATTTTATTCTCTAGATTCTCTGCTAAAAAAATATATATAATGTTTGGAGGTTCAAAGTAATTTTCTAGCAAAAAATACGGATTTTAACATGCAAGCAACAAATGTCAGCAGTAGGCTTAGTCATGAAAAGGTTAAATTCATGGATTTGAAGTGATGGTAAAGTTGTGTGTTTCATTTTTCAATGACAAGTCTACATTTCTGTTACTTTAGATCATGAAAATGAATATACCATGTCAATTTTATATGTCATTTGTTCAGTATATACCCTTGATCTGTATTCACTATGTGTGCATTAGGATCTAATGTTTGACTGTTAAGATATGTTGAAAAGGTCAACAATTTCCATGGGAGGTAGTTGCTTTTTTACGTGACTTTATTTACAGATTAGAAAGTCGATACTCTGGATTTGTATACTTGCTCCAGATCAGTGACTCAGAAGTTTTTTGAAAACATTGAATGTAACAGCCAGGCAACTAGCAGTCTCAGAAAGCTATGTCAGCAACGTATTCTTTTTTATTCAAGTATCTTTTAAACATGTTGCATAGTTTATCTATTTTAGTATAGAAATGTTAAGGTTGGCAGCCAGCAATGATGTAAAATATTAACAGCACTGCAGTCTTTCATACTGTGAGGAATGTAAAACATTCATGGATGGGTTGTAATAAGGCACTGAGCTCTTGTACTGTAGGAGGTGTGATATGGATTTGGTTCCTAGCGCTTGTACTGTATGGGTTGTGATAAGGCAATGAACTTTTGTACTATATGGATTGTGATATGGCATCAAGCGCTTGTATTGTATGGGTTGTGATATGGCATCAAGCACTTGTAGTATATGGGTTGTGATATGGCCCTGAGCTCTTTTACTGTATAGGTTGTGATATGGCATTGAGCTCTTTTTTACTATATGGGTTGTGATATGGCACTGAGCTCTTGTACTGTATGGGTTGTGATATGGCACTGAGCTCTTGTACTGTATGGGTTGTGATATGGCACTGAGCTCTTGTACTGTATGGGTTGTGATATGGCACTGAGCTCTTGCACTGCATGAGTTGTGATATGGCACTGAGCTCTTGTACTGTATGGGTTGTGATATGACATTGAGCTCTTGTACTGTATGGGTTTGTGATATGGTATTGAGCTCTTGTACTGTATGGGTTGTGATATGACATTGAGCTCTTGTACTGTATGGGTTGTGATATGATATTGAGCTCTTGTACTGTATGGGTTGTGATATGACATTGAGCTCTTGTACTGTATGGATTGTGAAATGGGATTGAGCTCTTTTTTACTATATGGGTTGTGATATGGCACTGAGCTCTTGTACTGTATGGGTTGAGATATGGCACTGAGCTCTTGTACTGTATGGGTTGTGATATGGCACTGAGCTCTTGTACTGCATGGGTTGTGATATGGCACTGAGCTCTTGCACTGTATGAGTTGTGATATGGCACTGAGCTCTTGTACTGTATGGGTTGTGATATGGCACTGAGCTCTTGTACTGTATGGGTTGTGATATGGCACTGAGCTCTTGTACTGTATGGGTTGTGATATGGCACTGAGCTCTTGTACTGTATGGGTTGTGATATGGCACTGAGCTCTTGTACTGTATGGGTTGTGGTATGGCACTGAGCTCTTGTACTGTATGGGTTGTGATATGGCACTGAGCTCTTGTACTGTATGGGTTGTGATATGGCACTGAGCTCTTGTACTGTATGGGTTGTGGTATGGCACTGAGCTCTTGTACTGTATGGGTTGTGATATGACATTGAGCTCTTGTACTGTATGGGTTGTGATATGATATTGAGCTCTTGTACTGTATGGGTTGTGATATGGCACTGAGCTCTTGTACTGTATGGGTTGTGTGATATGGCATTGAGCTCTTGCACTGTATGGGTTGTGATATGGCACTGAGCTCTTGTACTGTATGGGTTGTGATATGGCACTGAGCTCTTGTACTGTATGGGTTGTGATATGGCACTGAGCTCTTGTACTGTATGGGTTGTGATATGGCACTGAGCTCTTGTACTGTATGGGTTGTGATATGGCACTGAGCTCTTTTACTGTATAGGTTGTGATATGGCATTGAGCTCTTTTTTACTATATGGGTTGTGATATGGCACTGAGCTCTTGTACTGTATGGGTTGTGATATGGCACTGAGCTCTTGTACTGTATGGGTTGTGATATGGCACTGAGCTCTTGTACTGTATGGGTTGTGATATGGCACTGAGCTCTTGCACTGCATGAGTTGTGATATGGCACTGAGCTCTTGTACTGTATGGGTTGTGATATGACATTGAGCTCTTGTACTGTATGGGTTTGTGATATGGTATTGAGCTCTTGTACTGTATGGGTTGTGATATGACATTGAGCTCTTGTACTGTATGGGTTGTGATATGATATTGAGCTCTTGTACTGTATGGGTTGTGATATGACATTGAGCTCTTGTACTGTATGGATTGTGAAATGGGATTGAGCTCTTTTTTACTATATGGGTTGTGATATGGCACTGAGCTCTTGTACTGTATGGGTTGAGATATGGCACTGAGCTCTTGTACTGTATGGGTTGTGATATGGCACTGAGCTCTTGTACTGCATGGGTTGTGATATGGCACTGAGCTCTTGCACTGTATGAGTTGTGATATGGCACTGAGCTCTTGTACTGTATGGGTTGTGATATGGCACTGAGCTCTTGTACTGTATGGGTTGTGATATGGCACTGAGCTCTTGTACTGTATGGGTTGTGGTATGGCACTGAGCTCTTGTACTGTATGGGTTGTGATATGGCACTGAGCTCTTGTACTGTATGGGTTGTGATATGGCACTGAGCTCTTGTACTGTATGGGTTGTGATATGGCACTGAGCTCTTGTACTGTATGGGTTGTGATATGGCACTGAGCTCTTGTACTGTATGGGTTGTGGTATGGCACTGAGCTCTTGTACTGTATGGGTTGTGATATGACATTGAGCTCTTGTACTGTATGGGTTGTGATATGATATTGAGCTCTTGTACTGTATGGGTTGTGATATGGCACTGAGCTCTTGTACTGTATGGGTTGTGTGATATGGCATTGAGCTCTTGCACTTTATGGGTTGTGATATGGCACTGAGCTCTTGTACTGTATGGGTTGTGATATGGCACTGAGCTCTTGTACTGTATGGGTTGTGATATGGCACTGAGCTCTTGTACTGTATGGGTTGTGATATGGCACTGAGCTCTTGTACTGTATGGGTTGTGATATGGCACTGAGCTCTTGTACTGTATGGGTTGTGATATGGCACTGAGCTCTTGTACTGTATGGGTTGTGATATGGCACTGAGCTCTTGTACTGTATGGGTTGTGATATGGCACTGAGCTCTTGTACTGTATGGGTTGTGATATGGCACTGAGCTCTTGTACTGTATGGGTTGTGATATGGCACTGAGCTCTTGTACTGTATGCGTTGTGATATGACATTGAGCTCTTGTACTGTATGGGTTGTGATATGATATTGAGCTCTTGTACTGTATGGGTTGTGATATGGCACTGAGCTCTTGCACTGTATGGGTTGTGTGATATGGCATTGAGCTCTTGCACTGTATGGGTTGTGATATGGCTATCAGCTCTTATACTGCATGGGTTGTGAGGTGTGATTTAGCACTGAGTTCTTGTGCTGTATGGGTTGTGCTATGGCTCTCAGCTGTACTGTATGAAGTGTGATTTAGTTACATAGTTACATATATAGTTACATAGTAGGTGAGGTTGAAAAAAGACACAAGTCCATCAAGTCCAACCTATGTGTGTGATTATGTGTCAGTATTACAGTACATATCCCTGTATATTGCGGTCATTCAGGTGATTATCTAATAGTTTCTTGAAGCTATCAATGCTCCCCGCTGAGACCACCGCCTGTGGAAGGGAATTCCACATCCTTGCCGCTCTTACAGTAAAGAACCCTCTACGTAGTTTAAGGTTAAACCTCTTTTCTTCTAATTGTAATGAGTGGCCACGAGTCTTATTAAACTCTCTTCTGCGAAAAAGTTTTATCCCTATTGTGGGGTCACCAGTACAGTATTTGTAAATTGAAATCATATCCCCTCTCAAGCGTCTCTTCTCCAGAGAGAATAAGTTCAGTGCTCGCAACCTTTCCTCATAACTAAGATCCTCCAGACCCTTTATTAGCTTTGTTGCCCTTCTTTGTACTCGCTCCATTTCCAGTACGTCCCTCCTGAGGACTGGTGTCCAGAACTGGACAGCATACTCCAGGTGCGGGCGGACCAGAGTCTTGTAGAGCGGGAGAATTATCGTTTTATCTCTGCAGTTGATCCCCCTTTTAATGCATGCCAATATTCTGTTTGCTTTATTAGCAGCAGCTTGGCATTGCATGCCATTGCTGAGCCTATCATCCACTAGTACCCCCAGGTCCTTTTCCATCCTATATTCCCCCAGAGGTTCTCCCCCCAGTGTATAGATTGCATTCATATTTTTGCCACCCAAATGCATTATTTTACATTTTTCTACATTGAACCTCATTTGCCATGTAGTCGCCCACCCCATTAATTTGTTCAGGTCTTTTTGCAAGATTTCCACATCCTGCGGAGAAGTTATTGCCCTGCTTAGCTTAGTATCGTCTGCAAATACCGAGATTGAACTGTTTATCCCATCCTCCAGGTCGTTTATGAACAAATTAAATAGGATTGGTCCCAGCACAGAACCCTGGGGAACCCCACTACCCACCCCTGACCATTCTGAGTACTCCCCATTTATCACCACTCTCTGAACACGCCCTTGTAGCCAGTTTTCAATCCATGTACTCACCCTATGGTCCATGCCAACGCACCTTATTTTGTACAGTAAACGTTTATGGGGAACTGTGTCAAATGCTTTTGCAAAATCCAGATACACCACGTCTACGGGCCTTCCTTTATCTAGATGGCAACTCACCTCCTCATAGAAGGTTAATAGATTGGTTTGGCAAGAACGATTCTTCATGAATCCATGCTGATTACTGCTAATGATATCATTCTTATTACTAAAATCTTGTATATAGTCCCTTATCATCCCCTCCAAGAGTTTACATACTATTGATGTTAGGCTAACTGGTCTGTAATTCCCAGGGATGTTTTTTGGGCCCTTTTTAAATATTGGTGCTACATTGGCTTTTCTCCAATCAGCTGGTACCATTCCAGTCAATAGACTGTCTGTAAAAATTAGGAACAACAGTCTGGCAATCACCTGACTGAGTTCCCTAAGTACCCTCGGATGCAAGCCATCTGGTCCCGGTGATTTATTAATGTTAAGTTTCTCAAGTCTAATTTTAATTCCGTCCTCTGTTAACCATGTAGGTGCTTCCTGTGTTGTGTCATGAGGATAAACACTGCAGTTTTGGTTACTGAAGCCCCCCGATTCACTCGTGAAGACTGAGGAGAAGAATAAATTCAATACCTTTGCCATCTCCCCATCCTTTGTAACCAGATGTCCTTCCTCATTCTTTATGGGGCCAATATGATCTGTCCTCCCTTTTTTACTGTTTACATACTTTTTTTTTGCTCTCCTCCGCTATGTGTCTTTCATGTTCTATCTTAGCCATCCTAATTGCACCCTTACATTTCTTATTGCATTCTTTATAAATTCTGAATGCTGTGGATGATCCCTCAACCTTGTATTTTTTGAAGGCCTTCTCCTTTGCTTTTATATGCATTTTTACATTGGAGTTAAGCCATCCAGGATGTTTGTTCGCTCTTTTAAATTTATTACCCAATGGGATACATTGGCTAATGCCCTTATTTAATATGCTCTTAAAGCAAACCCATCTCTCCTCCGTATTCTTTGTTCCTAATATTTTATCCCAATTTATGCCTTTTAGCAAGGTTTGTAGTCTAGGGAAGTTGGCTCTTTTGAAATTCAGTGTCTTTGTGTTCCCTTCATGTCTCCTATTTGTGTGATTTATACTGAAACTAATTGACCTGTGATCGCTGTTACCTAAATTGCCCCGTATTTCCACATCTGTTATCAGGTCTGTATTGTTGGTAATCAGTAGATCTAGTAATGTTTTATTTCTAGTTGGTGCGTCTACCATCTGACCCATAAAATTGTCCTGCAAGACACTAAAGAACTGGCGAGCCTTAAATGAATGCGCGGTTCCCTCCGCCCAGTCTATGTCTGGATAATTAAAATCCCCCATTATGATAACACTTCCCATCCTTGCTGCTAATCCAATTTGTGATAGGAGATCCATCTCCACTTCCTCCCTCAGGTTAGGGGGCCTATAGCATACTCCCAGTATTATTTTCCCCTTAGCTTCATCCCTTTGGAGCTCTACCCATAAAGATTCCACCTCCTCCCTAGCCCCCTCAGTGATGTCATCTCTCACATTCACTTGTACATTATTCTTGATATACAGGCATACCCCTCCCCCTTTTTTACCCTCTCTGTCCTTGCGGTATAGGGTATACCCTTGAATGTTTGCCAGCCAATAATGAGAGCTGTTGAACCAGGTCTCTGAAATTCCCACAAAATCCAAATCCTCCTTGTACAACAGTATCTCTAGTTCACCCATCTTGTCCGCCAGGCTCCTGGCATTGGTGAACATGCCACATAGTTTAGACCGGTCGCATATTGTCCTCGTATTGGGTGTTTCAAGATTGCAACTTGGACTTGCTACTATACTCACCTTGTGTTTTTGTGCTTTGGTTAACCTACCACTAATGCCCCCAATACTACCCTCTGGAATTTCTTCCGCGCTGGCTATCACTGTCTCTGGACCCTCCCCCCCATCGCCTATCACAGAGTTCTTGTGCTGTACAAAGTGTGATATAGCACTGACTTCTTGTGCTATATGGATCCTGATATGGCTTTCCGCTCTTGTAATGAATGTGTTGTGATATGAATATGTGATGTGGCTCTCAGCTCTTGTGCTATATATGTTGTGATATGGCAGTGAGCCGAAGCTTAGAACTTTCCCTATAACAAAAGAGGGAAATTTATTACTGACCTGCTACTTACTGTAAACAAGTGCACAACTTTATAAATAGGGCAATGTAAAAAGAAGTATGCATGATGATTTTCTTGCTAGGATGGTCACTTCAGTATTGTTCAACATAATCAATTTTTTTTATTAAACAATTTACATTATTGTAGGGGAGTGTGGAGGAAAGCAGAATACAAACAGTCAGACAATTATGAAACATTAGGACATAATTGAAGCTGTTTTAAGTCGTTAATTGATGTCATTTAGTTTGATAAAGCATTACATATCATAAACAATTTCCTTCCTTCTTAGAAACTACTGTTATTGATTTTTTTCTCTCTTCTCTCTTTTTACCGGCACAATCGGCTGGGCTATTGTATTCTTACACAAGGCAGCAGTGGCTGTCAGAATACCTGAACAGTGGTGGCATCATATTCAATGCAACCACAGTTCGGCTGACAATTTTCCATCTGACTATTTCAGTTTTTTTCAATGGAAGGATATCAGATAGGAAGGACCCAACAAAACCATACACTAAGCAAAATTTGCCCAGTTCATCAGGAACTATTCAAAACTCTAACAATATGTGGCCAGCTTAAGTCTAGTCTGTTTAAAAGTTTAAACCATCTCATGTTTAACTAAAACTGCCCACATAGCCAAAAAATGTCAGTTATGAGATCCACACACAGCAAAAAAGGATCAGTATTTTTTAACTGCATTATGGGATCATAGTCAGACCTTATTAACTTTTTCTAAATAAACACTCTTTATTCAAAAACCTGTGGTTTGAATAATCCGTGGCCCTTTATTTATAGGTATAAATAATAATTCATTTATTATATTAACTTCAATAAAACGTAATTAATTAATTAATTACACTCATAGCATATATTTAACATTTTTACATAATCATATACTGTATATAACTCTGCTTTTGAAGCTCGAGCTTCCACTTTAACTTGAATTTTACCATCCCCTTTCAAAGAAAGGGACAAACCTCATAAAACAATGGGCCAGGACAGGGTGGGAGGGTGTTATGTGCTGCTTTCTGTATCCTTGTCGTCTTCTGCCCCTATAATGACACACCCTCTCTCTTTTTATAGATAGAAGAGAACTGTTTTAGGGCAACTGTCAACTTATCCACCAATTACTGGTAAGTATTAATTTTTTTATTGTTTTATTTTATTAATAACTTACATTATCTAGAAACCTCTTGTCTCCCACAATCCCATAGGTGGTGGGGGTAGGGACATGCCCTACCCTTCACCTTTATTCTTTTCCTATTGATTTAGATGTTTTAAATGTCATTTGTTGAATTTTTAAGACTAACATTACAGCAAATTGCCATCGTAGTGCTGACAGACTACTAGTTTTATTGTCATCAATTGATTAATAAACACTTTGCAGCTTTTTATTTGTAGGATCAAATATATGAAATGGTTGTCCATATATGCTCTATTTACTAAATGAACACCCAAGTGTGTTCCTTGGTCTAAATAGCTTTACGGAGGTTTTATTTTTAGGAGTATTATATAAACCAAGCTACACAATCTTTAGGCAGGGTATGCACTATATGAACTTCGGCTGGTTTCACAAGAACCCTGATGGCCCTCTCCTGCATATACATTCTTGAGTTGATAAAAATTGTTGGCCCCACAGCGGCTGCGTCCAATTAGATGCAGCTGCTGTTCAGGAAATTCTGAGAAGTGTTGGCTGTTGCTGGTGGAAAACAATAACCTCCTAAACCTTGTGGACAGCCTTCCCAGGGGAGTTGAAGCTGTTGTAGCTGCAAAGGGTAGGCCAACTCAATATTGAACTCTAGGGACTAAGACTGGGATGCCATTAAATTCCATGTGCGTGTAAAGGCAGGTGTCCCAATACTTTTGATAATATAGTGTATATTTGTCGAGAGGTTCAAAGATTTGATTTACTTGTACTGCCGTCCAAAAATGCTTTAATTCTCAGAATATATTTTAGGGCAAATAAAAGTAAAATTAGAAAACAAATACTTTTCAGTATGACTAGTAACAGCTTTCAAACAGTTAGGGGTTGATTTACTAAAGGCCAATAGACTGTGCACCTTGGAAAGTGCAATTGCACTCTGTTTAGTAAATGAGGTAAAGCTTAACTTTGCAAAGAATAACCAATCACATGCAAGGAAAATAAAAAAAAACAGCATTTTTGCTTGCACATGATTGGTTGATGAAAGTCAGCAGAGCTTCTGCTCATTTACTAAGCTCTGGAGCAACTGCTCTTGCAGAGTGCAACTGCACTTTCCAAAGTGCACAGTTTTTTTGCCTTTAGTAAATCAACCCCTTAGTGTTTCTGTAGATAGAAAATGCAAATTTTTTTCTGTGATCTCTTTGATTAAAAGTTTGTTTCCAGTATAAAGTATGCCATTTTTTTTTTGCAAATGAAATAATAAATGGGTTTTTAACCCCTTCCTTTTCTGCCTTCGTTTGGCACTTTAAGTGGGTCTTAGTGCTGGGAGCTGGTGTCCTGAACATGCAATCACTGTGATTGTCTCTTACAGTGGTTACATGATCAAGAGGCTGTCACTCTGTATCCTAAAACAAACAGAGACCTAGAGCTGTTGTCAACAGCTCCATCAGTGAACTGGGAGCATGTAGTGAGCTTGCTCTCAATACGCAACCACAAAACCCATGGAAGCATATACAATATCTCACAAAAGTGAGTACACCCCTCACATTGTTTTAAATATTATATTATATCTTTTCATGTGACAAGAAAAAAAAGGGGGAAAGAAACTGCGCTTAGGTGAAGTGTATACAAAAAATTTTAAGTAAATGAGCTGCAATTCCTCTATGCAACATAAACACAGTGAAAAATAGAATTGGAAAAATCGGAATTGCGCTAAAAAGGACTTGTGACCATACATATGATCACCAATCCACAATATTCCTAAAATATGTGAATTAAACAAATTAAGCAAAATTATAAAAGTGATGACAGTCCATCAAATGTACTTTGCTAAATGTGAAATAATAACAATAATGAACAAAAGTCCATGTGCATAAAGTGGATATAAATCACCCATGTGATAGATAAAAGTCCATGTGAACTATGATTCCTGCTGTGTATAGACAAGAGTGCTTGATCCACCACCGTAGGTAAACAATGGCCGCTTACCAGAAACTCATGATCCCCCACTACAGAGGATCAGAGAGAGCTGTTTAAAGGGATGATAATCCGGATCACAACCACTGAGCCTGGAGCCTTGGAATATGTTGGCACATCAAAGACCATAATGCCGTAGTGAAGGTATTCAAACTGACAGGTAATGGGACACCAACCCGCAGCAGAGTGGATATAATCATGAAAAATAAAAAGGCTCCAATAGTGTAAAATCATTAACTTTTATTAAAATATTTAAACAAAAAAGAATGCACTCATATGCTGATGGTATAAAGTAAGCGCCTGAAAAAGTCTGGAGCGCCGGCCGGAAGCTCAAAGACAACCTGTCCTACTGGTAACCGCAGCAGCGATGAGAGGTGATGTGAACACGTCGCTACCTGGGCCACCGTGCTGCAGCTCAGTTTCAGGGTCTTGGCAATCTTCTTATAGCCTAGGCCATCTTTATTTAGAGCAACAATTCTTTTTTTCAGATCCTCAGAGAGTTCTTTGCCATGAGAACTTCCAGTGACCAGTATGAGAGAGTGAGAGCAATAACACCAAATTTAACACACCTGAGACCTAACGCGTCACGTGACACTAACGAGTCACATGACACCGGGGAGGGAAAATGGCTAAGGGCCCAATTTGGACATTTTCACTTATGCCGCGTACACACGAGTGGACTTTTCGACCGGACTGGTCCGACGGACCGAATCCAGCAGACAATCCGACCATGTGTGGGCTTCATCAGACCTTCAGCGGCCTTTTCCTGTCGAAAGTCTGACGGACTTTAGATTTGGAACATGCTTCAAATCTTTCCGCCGGACCCAGTTCCTATTGAGAAGTCAATTCGTCTGTTTGCTAGTCCGACGGACAAAAAAAACAACACATGATCAGAAGCAAGTATGAAATGGAAGTGCTCGGTCTGGTAAAACTAGTGTTCTTATTGTAGCTAGCACATTCCTCATGCTGCAAATTCTGTGATCGTTGAATGCAGCGCATTAATTGTCTTCTTTATAATGCTAGAAGGACAAAGTTGTTTTGCTGCTCAAATTCACACAGTTCTCACAAACTGATTTCTGGATTATTTCTCTTTGATCTCATGAATGATATTGTATTTTTTAAAAGCCTGATCTCCATTCTATATATATTTTTTTTTTATGTAAAGTTACCACAAGAACCTTTTTTTTTTTTGGTGTAAGGTTACCACAAGAACATTAGATATTTTAATTTTTTTGAAACCTCAAAGAGGTTGTTGTCCCTTGTTAATTTGACATTGTCTTTTAAAAATGTATTTTAATAAAAACACATAGGCAAGTATTTTCTGAAAATAAAATATCCATTTATTCTGGTTAACAAAATAAAGATGAAGTCGACGCTGGAGAAACTTTTGGAGTTTGTGAAGCCTTTTGGCCCCAGGGCACACATCAAGTCTGTGGAAAAGAAAATTGGGATCTTGAGGAGTCCATATAATAGGGAGCACAATCTGGTACAGGAATCCCAGAGATCAAGAGCAGCAGCAGATGACATATATGCCCCCAGGCTGTGGTACTACACCAGCCTGCGTCTTCTGTCAGACCAGACTGAAGCCAGGTCATCACTTTCTTCTCTTCATTGCAGCCTTCCCTTCATGCTGCCCTGCACCCTTCCTGACTGTCACTAAGCCCGGCCTCCTCCTACCTGCCACTTTCCAGACCCTCCTCCTGGCTGAGCTCATCCTGTGTATAAAAAAATGGACATAGTTTTAGTTTTTGGTCCATCAATCACACACAATTTTCAGCTCATGACTTGCAAATTCAATGTTAATACATATAAAAGAGTCCCCAGATGAAGTCACGAGTGGTGACGTAACGCGTAGGGAGTGGCGGAGCACAGTGACGGAGCACAGACGTAACCGGAAGTCTAGTAAGGAGGTGCTCTGAATGCCGCTTTTTGCTGTACTTGCTTATTTTTAATATTTTAAATGTAAGAGACCACTTTTTATCTTTAATAAATGACTACTTTTAATGAACATACTACACCATCGGAGCCCCTCTGTTTTTTCTCCTCCTTTCCCCCACCAGGCCGCTGTGCCCTGGAGATAAATTTCTCACTAGCCGGACAGTTATATCACAGGTGGAGAGGAATGGAATTTAACCTTATTTAGTGGAGAAGAACGACCAGGAGGCTATAGTGACTTAACCAACAGATACTATATCATACGCTTATTTACCAACAATATTAAGGTGAGGGTTCTGAGAGCCTTAAGTTATTGTACAATTATACATGAAGATACACATGAAGTCTGACCTATCCAGTCATTTTCACACTGAGACACCTTGAAAGGGCAGAACAAATCATCTGCTGCACACTCCATGAACTTACACTAGTTCTGCACTTAATTGGAACACTTGATTTTTTGATTATCTTATCCATTTTAATTGCTGTTTTTTTGTTTCGTTTCACATATTTTTTTCTTTCTCACAGTATTGTATTTATTAGATACTTCTATTGTACAACTATTGCTAGAATATGTGTGATTAGATTTGAACGTGCGAGATCACCTTTATTTAATATTTGATTGAAGTGCTATGTGAACACTTTTTGGTTTTGCTGCTATCATTTTAGATATCACTACACATATTTAGTTCCTTTCACTTTTTTGTGTACTTACCACACAATTTTACTATTACTCACTTTTAGCGCGAAGGACACTTTTACCTATATAAAAGAGTATCATTCTGACACCAGCATTTTTTCAAGCTGGTGACAAACATTTTTGGCCACTACTGTCAATTGATATGTAGACATAATTTTTTGGATAAAATCCTTAATAGGTAATCAATTAGAACATCTAGTTAACATCATTAATATTAGGACACTAAATATGTCTAAAAATGATATACCTGGTTCCACATGGTTGCATCCTGTTCTTCCAGGATGGAAGTCCCAGGTTGGTCCTCATCAGCCTCTGCTGGGGTGGAGGGAAGGGTGGAGGGAAGGGTGCAGGGAAGGGAGCAGGGAAGGGTGGAGGGGAGGGTGGAGGGAAGGGTCGAAATTGATTCCCTGGCTTCAGTCTGGTCATCAAGAAAACGTAGTTTATCGAAGTATCACAGCCTGGGTACATACTGTACACATCATCTGCTAATGATCAGGGAAGTCTGGATCTTGTTATGCTCCCTACTATACATATTTCGCAAGATCCCAGTTTTCTTTTCCAAAATCTCCACGGTTGCTTCGTGGATGAAAGTCTGCACAAATGCCAGAAGTCTCTCCAGCGTTGACTTCCTTACTGGTTTAATGTAATATTGAGGGTGTTTGACCTCCCACAGATTCCTCATCTCCCTGTACTTTTCAAAAAATGGTATCAGAAATTCAGGGTCCTTAAACTTATTATTCATTTTTGCTGTAAGACATTACACAAGACAAAAACACTAATGTCAGCCTAAACTCACATAATCTTATCCCAAATATAATAAGTATCACTCTTTAAGCAGTATAGGCCGCTACAAAGTAAAGAAAATTTACCTTAGTTTTGGACGCTCGTAACTTCAATTTCTCCGTGCACAGAACTTACGTATGGCACATGCGGGTTAGCCCTATATACACTGAGCATGCGTGGAACTCTTTCGTGCAGCATTACAGGCCTGATACCCCTGTAGGGGTTCTGACATCTGGTGAGTGAGCAATCTGAGGGGAACCACAGAAGTCACCATTCTACCCTGTACACACCAAGTCACTTTTGGGGAAAATATCAAGTCTGATTGCCGCATGAAATGCATGAGACTATTACATATCTGTGCATATGAACTATATGAATATTGAGACACAGAGATACTGTTATGATACTGTGTATGGAATCTTTTCCCCTATAGGAAATGTGGACCATGCAGGTTTTCATGCATTTTTGTCGCTATACATAATATGTCTCTATTGTGCATAAAGTGCTGAATGTATTTTATGGTGGGAAAAAGTACACTGGCTCATTGGGACCATAGGACATTTTTGCATATACATAGTTTTTTCTGACTATATATTAACATCCATGTAGGATGAATGCTATTATTCACTGATCCACACATATGTACTTTAGCCATTTCATTGCAACTTTTCAGCATCCAGTTTTCATCCAATTACGGTATTTTTTCACTCATATTATTTTGAAATCTAGTGACATATATATTAAAAAATTACGTTTATATAACGTTCCCTGTATAGGCAGAGCCAAACAGGTCTTACGGGTAGCGCAGTTTTTCCCTATTAACTCCTAATACTTACATTTCTGCAGGACATTCCTAGGGAGTGTCTTTGTTTAAGGGAGGCAGCAACCTGTATATATTTGGCCTATATACCTGTCCTAAGCGCGATTTTTTTCAACTTTATCTATGTGTAGAACTCCGCCTGCGTCGCCTGCCCCTGACGTTCTTTTTCACGAATATTCCCCGCCCCTTTCTCTGCGCACAGAACGTACATACAGCACATGCGGGTTAGCTTTAGATACACTGCGCATGCGTGAAACTCCGCCCACATCGCCCGGCCCGTGACATTCTTTTTCATGAATATTCTCCATCCCTTCTCTCTACGGTGCGCAGTAGGAGAAACAATAGCGGAGACTGACCAGGTGAGTGTCTGACACCCCAGCTTCTGGTAATCTATGTATGCCTGCATATTTCTAAATACATCTTTTTTCATCAATCTTAGGTGATGTTCTGGTTGTGGAAGAAGGGGAACCATTTACCACGGACAGGGCCCAAAGATTAATTGGGCAGATCATGGCCTGGAATGGGGATATTGATGCCATGCGCACTAGCCTGGACATAATGCGTAATCGGCTGGACAATATGCAGCAGGAAATGAAGAACATGATCGATGTTTTTGGGAGAATCTAATCCCTTTTTCCAAAAAAAAAAACATTGATCATGTTCTTCATTTCCTTTTTTGCTGACCCCATTCTGGGCTTTGACTTTTAACAATTTTAGGCCTGTTTGTTAAAAAAAAAGAAAAAATTCCCCAAAAAAAATGATGCCTGTTTATAATAAAAAACAGAAAAAAAAATAAAATAGAGGCCTGTTTGTTAAAAAAAAAAAAAATGAGGCCTGTTTATAATAAAAAACAAAAACAAAAAAAAATAGAGGCCTATTTGTAAAAATAAGTACATAAATACATAAATAAATAAATAAATAAACAAAAACCAATGATGTCTGTTTGTAAAAAAAAAAAAAAAAAACAATTATTTTTAAAAAAACAAAAAAATATATTGTTTAAAAAAAAATATATATATATTAAAAAAAAAATTCCTAATCGCACACGTGAATGTGCACAGATTAAAAATTATGTTAATCCACAAAAAGTGTGGCTTCTTCTTCAATGCTCAATACCAGTTTTGTAAGTTATTTGGTGTTTACAGTGACAATGGGGTTTATTTACTAAAGGAAAATACACTTGGCACTACAAGTGCACTAGGAGAACCTAGGAGACAGCCAAAAAGAAAGGCAAGCAATAAATATATTTCTAGATTTTATCTGATCATTATTTTTTATTAAGAAAAATTAAAGATTGTCTGGCATTGCAATGGCCTCCCTACCTGTAAAAAAATCAACATATTTATCCTGAACTTGACGGACACTTTGGGGGCCAAGCCAGTACGGCCAGTATCCAGGCCCGTCAGAGGATTCTCTGTAAGTCCGGCCTCAGGCCCAAGTGATGCAAGATAATTGGTTGAATGTTTGCGTAAAAAATTGTGCAGGATGCAACATACTAGGACAATGTTATTAAGTTTGTAGTCCGCCATGTGGTTTGCTATCTGAAACAGGCGGAACTGTCTGGAAAGTATCCCGAAGGCATTCTCCACAACTCTTCTCGCTCTCGCTAGCCGATAGTTAAAACCCCTCCTCTCCAGGGTGAGGGTCCTTTGGGGGAATGGCCTCATCAGGTGCTTGCCTTGACTGAAGGCTTCATCTGCAATGAAGGCAAAGGGGAGTCCTTCCACGTTATCTGCATCAGGTGACAATCCCAGGCAACCACTCTGGAGACACTGGTAGAACTCCGTCTGGTTGAAGACTCCTCCATCTGACATCCGGCCATTCTTCCCCATGTCCACATACAGAAATTCATATTGTGCCGACACCACTGCCATTAACACAGTACTATGAAACCCCTTATAATTAAAATATTATGACCCCAAATGGGGTGGTGGCATGATGTGGACGTGTTTCCCATCTATAGCCCCTCCACAATTGGGAAAGTTCCAACGGGTGGCAAAATGGGATGTGGCCTTGTTTGGGGAGTCAAACAAGAAAAAAAATATAAGTACTTTTGCACATAACATTGCAAGCACATTACACAAAAAACATTCTTGCACAACATCAGTATACCATTAATTATAATTGTTATTTAAAGACTAAACATATAAGGCCCACTTACCTGATTCCTCACCCCCTCTGATGTCCCATTGATTAAATTTACTAAGGGGGTGGGGGGAGGGGATTATAAATCAATTTAAGGACACACAGACCATTTGGATACATTTTAGAGGGGGGAGGGGATTATAAATCAATTTAAGGACACACAGACCATTTGGATGCATTTTAGAGGGGGGGGATTATAACAATTTAAGGACACACAGACCATTTGGATACATTTTAGGTTAGTGAAGGCAAATATGCATGCAGGACAAAAAAGGAGCATTAAAGATTACAGCATGCATGAGGACAAAGGGGACATTCACAGCATATTTCAATCATGGTAATTAGGGAATGAGTAAAGAAACAATACATTAGCAAACATTAAATACAATAAAATGTGATGTTAAAGGATAAATCTTGCCTTAATATAGTCCTTCTGCAGGACCTGTATGATGGCAGAACGGGTCTCTGGGATAATGATCCCCAGAGCCTGGGAGGAGATGCCTGTCGAGAACTTGAGGTCCTGCAGGCTTCTCCCTGTCGCCAAGTACCGCAACATGGCGACTAGCCTCTGCTCCGGAGTGATGGCTTGCCTCATGCAGGTATCCTGCCTGTTGATATAAGGGGTCAGCAAAGCCAACAAATGGTGAAAAACGGGGTCCGTCATCCTGAGAAAGTTCCTGACATCCTCGGGGTTATTCTCACGGATCTCACGGAGCAAAGGCATGTGAGAGAATTGGTTACGCTGGAGCAACCAATTCTTCATCCATGAACTCCTCCTCACCCTGTTCATGGACTGGGCTTGGGCTGAAAAATGAACTACAGCACCAAGCACATACAAAACATACAAAGCATGAACTCTACGATGAGTACGTACACGCAACATGGCTTCAAAACGGTCGGCTGGTCAGAACGAACTTAACAGAATGCACTGAAGAACAACAAGGCCTGTGAAGAGCGAGCTGAAAATCAGCAACGAGCGAACAATAACACACTGAATAAATCAATGCGAGCTGACTACACACACTGAAAAGCAGATACAAACCTCACAAGCACAAACTGAACAACAGTTAAACGATCTGAAAAACACGAGTCTGAAAAGCGCGAATCGTCTCTCACCAAACTTCTACTAACACAAGATAAACACAAAATTAGCAGAAGTGGCCCAAAGGGTGGCGCATGAGCTATTACACTTCCTTTTTATAATCTCGTCAGACCTGGTGTACGTCACCACGTACTAGGGGGCCGGACTTTGGTGTGATCATGTGAAGGGAAGTCCGCTCATTCAAAAGTCCGTTGGAAGTCCGTTGAAAGTCCGTCGGAAAGACCGTCGGACTTTTGTTGCTGAAAAGTCCGCCCGTGTGTACGCTGCATTAGGGCTGTACTCATTTTTGTTGCCAGTGGTTTAGACATTAATGGCTGTGTGATGAGTTATTTTGAGGGGAAATTTACACTGTTATACAAGCTGTACACTCACTACTTTACATTGTAGCAAAGGATCATTTCTTTAGTGTTCTCACATGAAAAGATATAATAAAATATTTACAAAAATTTAGGGGTGTATTCACTTTTGTGAGATACTGTGTGTGGTGGTTGGGAATTAAAGCCCACCTCCCCTGCCGCCACATGTTTGTGTGACAGCATCAGGAAGAGCTTAAAAATAGTGAGCTCATATTTACGGAACAGATGGAACAAAGGTAAATATAGAGAAAAAAATTGTAAAGGAGTGTATGTAAACTCAAAATCAAATTTTTAGATGTAGCCAGAAGCTGGCTAAGTTGCCTTCTGACAGGAGGGCATGCAGTCGCATGTTACATAGTTACATAAAAATAGTGAAGTGAAGTAAAATACTGCGCCACCACACTCAATAAATGAGCTGCTGACACTGCAATTAGACAAATTGTGTAAAGAGAGTGGTAAGGATTTAAGTGCAGCACTAAGTAACTAGTGATATGTGTAATAATACAAACATATGAGTGACAGTGCACAATCAAACATCCATTAATGGAATCGCCTATAAAGCAAGACTAGATGCAAAATAGTAAGACAACATATATATATATATATATATATATATATATATATATATATATATATATATATATATATATATAAACAAACATGTTGAGAACCATAATGTCCATTAAACTGCGTCAAAAAACACTTGGATGAGTCCAAAGTGAAAAAAAAGAACATTTTCAAATGGTGCAAGATAAGTAAATATTCAGACTTCCAGCCAAAGACGACCAACAGAGGTATGTGCTCAATTCAGCAGAGAAACAAATTCACCATCAAATGTGCTACTACCACCAGTAAAGGTAATAGGGCACTCTTACCAAATGGTGTGGGCTACCTGCCAGCAGCAGAGAGCCGAACAAGCAAAACTGATGGGGTCTTTAGCATCACAGGAACCAGCATTTTGGTTGTACAGCAGTGCAGATTCGGCAATCAAGTGTAAAATTCCAAGCTCAGCATATAGAGACTCATCAGCTCCACCAATCAACAGGAAGGAGTCATACAGGAAAAAAAGATTGCCACACAGCATAAAATCCTTGGCTAAAAATGTATTAAATAAAGTATTGCACTTATATCAATGCAGATAAAAACAGGCCTTTGTATAATGTGATCACAAGAACAACACAGTGTTGTGGAGCCAACGCGGTACGCTCTGACGCGTTTTGTCTACCAAGACATCATCTGAGCTGGCTCCCACAAACTGCATTTATATATAGTAGCATTCATAAGCAATTGTTCAATCATATGGGTGTGGTTTACATCCCCCACAGGAAATGATATCCACATGGCATCTAGCGTGCACTCCACGCCGCTCTCTGAAAGGTATAGAATCCTAATGTACAAAAAAAATGGCGCCCATGATGCGGACCAAGACTCGTTCTGGTCAGTCAGCACATGATCAGCATAATTCAAATAGAGTCATGGCAAAATGACGCCCGTAGTGTGAACCAAGCCTCACTTTGGCTCAGCTGACATGTGACCTGCCAACCAAGGCTCACTTTAGTTCTGCTGATATGTAACCTCCCAACCAAGCCTCACTTAGGTTCTGCTGGCAAGTGACCTGTCAATTTCCTATTAGGTCTTATTCTGTCTAGTTAAAAAGTCGTCACCTTAAAAAATAAGCAGACATACATATAGCTAAATGGAGATAGCACATAACAAATCAATATTAAATCAGATTAGTAAACTGAAATACATAATGACAAATGGGTGCAATCTTAACACCCCTTGGTGATCAGTACAATCGTTATAGAATACAAAGTGGCCCCAACGTATGTATGGTAGCGATACATTAGGATTTGTTGATAAACATGTTTATATCTCACTGCATAGATGTAGCTCCCATATACGTGACTGTAGCATGGTCAGGGAATGGGTGTGGTTTACATCCCCCTGTGGGGGATGTAAACCACACCCACATGATTGAACAATTGCTTATGAATGCTACTATATATAAACGCAGTTTGTGGGGGGCCAGCCCATACCCCAGATGATGTCTTGGAAGACGAAACACGTCAGTACGTACCACGCTGGCTCCACAACACAGCGTTCTTCTTCTTGTGATCACATTTTACAAAGGCCTGTTTGTATCAACATTTTAGCCAAGGATTTTATGCTAAGTGGTGACCTTTTTTTCCTGTATGACTCCTTCCTGTTGATTGGTGGAGCCGATGAGTCTCTATATACTGAGATTGGAATGTTACACTTTCTTGGTGCTGATCCCCGAAAGTTTGTTTGTCGAATCTGCACTGCTGTACAACCCACATGCTAGGTCCTGTGATGCTAAAGACCCCATCAGTTTTGCTTGTTCGGCTCTCTGCTGCTGGCAGGTAGCTCTCATCATTTGGTAAGAGTGCCTTATTACCTTCACTGGTGGTGGTATCCCATTTGATGGTGAATTTGTTTCTCTGCTGAATCAAGCACATACCTCTGTTGGTCCTCTTTGGCTGGAAGTCTGAATATTTACTTATCTTGCACCGTTTGAAAATTTTCCTTTTTTTTTTCACTTTGGACTCATCCAAGTGTCTTTTGATGCAGTTTAATGGACATTATGGTTCTCAACATGTTTATATATATATGTTGTCTTACTATTTTGCATACTAGTCTTGCTTTAAAGGCAGTTCCATTAATGGATGTTTGATTGTGCACTGTCACTTATATGTTTGTATTATTACACATGTCGCTAGTTAGCGCTGCACTTAAATCCTTACCACATAGTTATATAGTTACATAGTTGGTGAGGTTGAAAAAAGTTCAACCTGTGTGTGTGTGTTTGTCAATAGTACATTGTATATCCCTGTATTTTGTGGTCGTTAAGGTGCCCATCTAATTGTTTTTTTAAATTATCGATGCTCCCTGCTGATACCACTGCTTGTGGAAGAGAATTCTACATCCTTACCACTCTGACAGTAAAGAACTCTCTATGCAGTTTAAGGTTAAACCACTTCTCTTCTTATTTTTGTGAAAGGCCCTGTGTCTTTTTAAATTCCCTTTCACTGAAAAGTTTTTTTGCAATGCTAGGGTCACCAGTACAGCGTTTGTACATCAATAGCATATCTCCTCTCAAGCGTCTCCTCTCCAGAGAGAATAAGTTAATGCTTGTAGCCTTTCCCCATAGCTGAGGTCCTCCAGTGCCTTTATTAGCTTTGTTGCTCTTCTCTGGGCTCTCTCCAGCTCCAGCACATCCCCCCTGAATATAGGTGCCCAGAACTGGACAGCATACTCAAGATGCGGCTAGACCAGAGTGTTGCAGAGTGGGAGAATTCTCGTTTTGTCTCTGGAGTGAATCTCCTTTTTAATGGATACCAATATTGTGTTAGCTGTGCTTGCAGCAGCCTGGCATTGCAGCCATTGCTGAGCCTGTCATCTACTAGGACACCCATGTCCTTTTCCATCCTAGATACCCCAGAGGTTCTCCCCCCAGCGAGTAGCTTGCATTTTTTTGTCATTGGGGGATTGTTTCCCCTAGTGCCCAGCACGGACTCTGTTGCGGTTTCCTGACTGCAGGACAAACGAAGACCTCGGACAAGAGCTAGGGGTCTTGGGATATGTAGTCTGGTGAGTCAAGTTTGTATGGAAACCCAGTCATTATGGACTACAAGTTCCAGTCAGCTGCATGGGATAACAGAATGCTGGGAGAGCAGATAATAAGAGGAGAGAGAGGAGGAGTTCTCCTCTTGGGATCACGGCCTGGATCTACAAACAGTGACTCGGACCGTAGATTGTGCTGCAGCTGGGTTGCAGCCTATGCTACAGAGAGAGAGAGTTATTACAAACCTGTGCGGGTGCACATGCTGCCGGCAACATCTGATCATTCGGTGGCAGCCTGGTGGCCACCCTCAACATATCCACTCCAGATCCAGCTGGACAGCAGCAAAGTGCGAAGCAGGGCCAAGCACTGTTCCTTGAGCCAGACTTTGCAGGGGCCTGCTGGGGAGTCTTCACCCCACTCTTCAAAACAGAAGGTCGCTGAGATTGATGAGGGGGCACTTGCCCATCCTCTTTACACCAAAGGACACTGCATGCCTTATTCATTCCACCAAGCCTGTAAGGAGACCTGCTACACCTTATTCCACACTGAAAGAATCTAGTGTTCATCTTACTTGCCAGGACAGATTGCACCCAACTTAAAGTGCTAGCTGAAAATGCAAGCCTTTCACTTCAAAGGTCTACAGAATATCCCCCCCTACAAGGAATAAGAACTTCTGGTGCCTACCTAGTCCCACACAGCAATCAATCAACAGCAATCTACTTATAAGAGAATAGGGATAAGGACTCTAGAGTTGTTGCTTAATTTGAATTCAGAGTTTATACATCACTGGGACTGTGGTGTCAGGGAACAAAAGGGAGAGGTCTGACAGAAGTCTAGTCATTCTTTGATCCTTTTTGGCCTCTAGTCATAAACCCTATTCAGGGCTAAATTCTACTGGTTATATGTTCTTAAAGTGTCCTAATTCTCTATTTTCTTAATTGGCTTTGCCATCAAGCTTATTAACCGCATCTTATCTCCTGCATGTTACAAATTCTCTGTTGCAGAATTAATTTGCGATTAATCTAACTGGTTTACTTTGCATGTGTGTGTCTTTAAGTTCCTTTGTTCATAGCGAGAATGTCAAAGCCCAAAGTTTCAGAGGTGTTGGAGGACTTGCAATGTCAAGGCAACCAATGGGGTGCAGAATCTTTGAGCGGCCTTCATGGGGGTAGCACTGCATATGTTTGCCATCATACCTCACAGTATACAGTTTTCTTAATCCTTTTTTTTTTTTTTAACTGGTTGCAAAGTTTCTTTCCTAGAGATTAGGGATGAGCTTTCTGTTTGGGTCGAACATGAGTTCGACTCGAACATTGGCTGTCCGCCCGTTCGTCGAAAATCAAACATTATGGGCCGTTCACGCCAAATTCGAACGGCGCGTAATGGCCCATAATGCACTGTGGGAGCGCAGTACATTGCTGTATGATGATTGGCCAAAGCATGCACCATGACCTGCAATCCCAGAGCCCTCAGCTAAGAGAGCCATAATTGGCCAAAGGCAGTGTGCCTTTTGCCAATCGTGGCTCAGGGGGACTAAGTCCACGCCCCACACTATATAAGGCTGCCTGCACGTCGGCCCCGTGTTGTGTGTTGTTGGCATGGATGGAGAGAGAGTGTCATTTAGATTGAGAAGGCAGGCAGGTTATTCAGTTAGCTGCAGTGTTTTTAATATATATACAAACAGTCTCATATATACAGTATCTCACATTTTTGTAAATATTTTATTATATCTTTTTATGTGACAACACTGAAGAAATGACACTTTGCTACAATGTAAATTAGTGAGTGTACAGCTTGTATAACAGTGTAAATTTGCTGTCCCCTCAAAATAACTCAACACCCAGCCATTCATGTCTAAACTGCTGGCAACAAAAGTGAGTACACCCGTAAGTGAAAATGTCCAAATTGGGCCCAATTAGCCATTTTCCCTCACCGGTGTCATGTGAATTGTTAGTGTTACAAGGTCTCAGGTGTGAATGGGGAGCAGGTGTGTTGAATTTGGTGTTATCGCTCTCACTCTCTCATACTGGTCACTGGAGGTTCAACATGGCACCTCATGGCAAAGATCTCTCTGAGGATCTGAAAAAAAGAATTGTTGCTCTACGTAAAGATGGCCTAGACTATGAAAAGATTGCCAAGACCCTGAAACTGAGCTGCAGCACGGTGGCCAAGACCATACTGCTGTATAACAGGTCAGGTTCCTCTCAGAACAAGCCCTGCCATGGTCGACCATAGAGGTTGAGTGCATGTGCTCAGCGTCATATCCAGAGGTTGTCTTTGGGAAATAGACGTATGAGTGCTGCCAGAATTGCTGCACAGGTTGAGGGGGGTCAGCCTGTCAGTGCTCAGATCATACGCCACACACTGCATCAAATTAGTCTGCATGACTGTCGTCCCAGAAGAAAGCATCTTCTAAAGTTGATGCACAAGAAAGCCCTCAGTTTGTTGAAGACAAGCAGACTAAGGACGTGGATTACTGGAACCATGTCCTGTGGTCTGATGAGACCAAGATAAATGTATTTGGTTCAGATGGTGTCAAGTGTGTGTGGCGGCAACCAGTAGAGGAGTACAAAGACAAGTGTGTCTTGCCTACAGTCAAGCATGGTGGTGGGAGTGTCATGGTCTGGGGCTGCATGAGTGCTGCCGGAATTGGTGAGCTACAGTTCATTGAGGGAACCATGAATGCCAACATGAGCTGTGAAATACTGAAGCTGAGCATGATCCCCTCCCTTCAAAGACTGGGCCGCAGGGCAGTATTCTAACATGATAACAACCCCAAACACACATCCAAGATGACCACTGCCTTGCTAAAGAAGCTGAGGGTAAAGGTGTCTCAAGCATGTCTTCAGACCTAAACCCTATTGAGCATCTGTGGGGCATCCTCAAACAGATGCTGGAGGAGCGCAAGGTCTGTAACATCCACCAGCTCTGTGATGTCATCATGGAGGAGTGGAAGAGGACTCCAGTGGCAACCTGTGAAGCTCTGGTGAATTCCATGCCCAAGTGGGTTAAGGCAGCGCTGGAAAATAATGGTGGCCACACAAAATATTGACACTTTGGGCCCAATTTGCACATTTTCACTCATTTTGCCAGCGGTTTAGACATTAATGGCGTTGAGTGTGTTGAGTTTTTTTGAGGGGACAGCAAATTTACATGGTTATACAAGCTGTACACTCACTACTTTATATTGTAGCAAGGTGTAATTTCTTCAGTGTTGTCCCATGAAAAGATATAATAAAATATTTACAAAATTGTGAGGGGTGTACTCACTTTTGTGAGATGCTGTATATATATCCACTGTATCTAATTTAGCTATATCTGACTGCAGGCCGTTTCTGGTGTACTGTTTCTAATATACTTCAGGCCGGCAGGTTATTCAGTTAGCTGCAGTGTAGTTAATATATATGTATATATAGACAGTCTTGTGTATATATATGACTGCAGGCTGTTCCTGGTGTACTTTTTCTAATATAGTTCAGGCGGTGAACACAGTACACAGTACTGTGCACTAGGGATGAGCTTCGAGTTCGAGTCGAACTCATGTTCGACTTGAACATTGGCTGTTCGCAAGTTCGCCGAACAGCGAACAATTTGGGGTGTTCGCGGCAAATTCGAATGCCGCGGAACACCCTTTAAAAGTCTATGGGAGAAATCAAAAGTGCTAATTTTAAAGGCTTATATGCAAGTTATTGTCATAAAAAGTGTTTGGGGACCCAGGACATGCCCCAGGGGACATGGATCAATGCAAAAAAAAGTTTTTAAAACGGCCTTTTTTCAGGAGCAGTGATTTTAATAATGCTTAAAGTCAAACAATAAAAGTGTAATATCCCTTTAAATTTCGCAGCTGGGGGGTGTCTATAGTATGCCTGTAAAGGGGCGCATGTTTCCCGTGTTTAGAACAGTCTGACAGCAAAATGAAATTTCGAAGGAAAAAACCCATTTAAACCTACTCGCTGCTATTGCGTTGCCGACAATACACATAGAAGTTCATTGATAAAAATGGCATGGGAATTCCCCACAAGGGAACCCCGAACCAAAATTTAAAAAAAAAATTGACGTGGGAGTCCCCCTAAATTCCATACCAGGCCCTTCAAGTCTGGTATGGATATTAAGGGGAACCCCGGCCAAAATTAAAAAAAAAAATGCCGTGGGGTTCCCCCTAAATTCCATACCAGACCTGGGTCTGGTATGGATTTTAAGGGGAACCCCGCGCCAAAAAAAAAAAAAAAACGTTGTGGGGTCCCCCCAAAAATCCATACCAGGCCCTTATCCGAGCACGCAACCTGGCAGGCCGCAGGAAAAGAGGGGGGGACGAGAGTGCGGCCCCCCTCCTGAACCGTACCAGGCCACATGCCCTCAACATTAGGAGGGTGCTTTGGGGTAGCCCCCCAAAACACCTTGTCCCCATGTTGATGAGGACAAGGGCCTCATCCCCACAACCCTGGCTGGTGGTTGTGGGGGTCTGCGGGCGTGGGGCTTATCGGAATCTGGAAGCCCCCTTTAACAAGGGGACCCCCAGATCCCGGCCCCCCCACTGTGTGAAATGGTAAGGGGGTACTTACCCCTACCATTTCACTAAAAAACTGTCAAAAATGTTAAAAATGACAAGAGACAGTTTTTGACAATTCCTTTATTTAAATGCTTCTTCTTTCTTCTATCTTCCTTCATCTTCTTCTTCTTCTGGTTCTTCTGGTTCTTCCTCTGGCATTCTTGTCCAGCATCTCCTCCGCGGCATCTTCTATCTTCTTCTCCTCGGGCCGCTCCGCACCCATGGCATGGGGGGAGGCTCCCGCTCTTCTCTTCATCTTCTTCTTCATCTTCTTCTCTTCTTCCTTCTTCTCTTCTTCATTTTCTGCTCCGGGCCACTCCGCATCCATGCTGGCATGGAGGGAGGCTCCCACTGTGTGATGGCGTCACCTCGTCTGACGGTTCTTAAATAACGGGGGGCGGGGCCACCCGGTCACCCCGCCCCCCTCTGATGCACGGGACATGACGGGACTTCCCTGTGGCATTCCCCGTGACGTCACAGGGAAGTCCCGTCAAGTCACCGTGCGTCAGAGGGGGGCGGGGTCACCGGGTGGCCCCGCCCCCCGTTATTTAAGAACCGTCAGACGAGGAGACGCTGTCACACAGAGGGAGCCTCCCTCCATGCCAGCATGGGTGCGTAGCGGCCCGGAGAAGAAAATGAAGAAGAGAAGAAGAGAAGAAGATGAAGAGAAGAGCGGGAGCCTCCCCCCATGCCATGGGTGCGGAGCGGCCCAAGGAGAAGAAGATAAAAGACGCCACGGAGGAGATGCTGGATGAGAACGCCGGAGGAAGAACCAGAAGAGCCAGAAGAACCAGAAGAAGATGAAGGAAGATAGAAGAAAGAAGAAGCATTTAAATAAAGGAATTGTCAAAAACTGTCTCTTGTTATTTTTAACATTTTTGACAGTTTTTTTGTGAAATGGTAGGGGTAAGTACCCCCTTACCATTTCACACAGGGGGGGCAGGATCTGGGGGTCCCCTTGTTAAAGGGGGCTTCTAATTTCCGATAAGCCCCCTGCCCGCAGACCCCCACAACCACCGGCCAGGGTTGTGGGGATGAGGCCCTTGTCCTCATCAACATGGGGACAAGGTGTTTTGGGGGGCTAACTCAAAGCACCCTCCCAATGTTGAGGGCATGTGGCCTGGTACGGTTCAGGAGGGGGGGCGCACTCTCGTCCCCCCCTCTTTTCCTGCGGCCTGCCATGTTGCGTGCTCGGATAAGGGTCTGGTATGGATTTTTGGGGGGACCCCACGCCGTTTTTTTTTTTTTGGCGCGGGGTTCCCCTTAAAATCCATACCAGACCTGAAGGGTCTGGTATGGAATTTAGGGGGAACCCCAGGGCATTTTTTTTTTAAATTTTGTCCGGGGTTCCCCTTAATATCCATAACAGACCTGAAGGGCCTGGTATGGAATTTAGGGGGACTCCCACGTCATTTTTTTTTTTTAATTTTGGTTTGGGGTTCCCCTGTGGGGAATTTCCTATGCCGTTTTTATCAATGAACTTCTACGTGTATTGTCGGCAATGCAATAGCCGCGAGTAGTTTTAAATGGGTTTTTTCCTTCGAAATTTCATTTTGCTGTCAGACTGTTCTAAACACGGGAAACATGCGCCCCTTTACAGGCATACTATAGACACCCCCCCAGCTACGAAATTTAAAGGGATATTACACTTTTATTGTTTGACTTTAAGCATTATTAAAATCACTGCTCCTGAAAAAACAGCCATTTTTAAAACTTTTTTTTGCATTGATCCATGTCCCCTGGGGCAGGACCCTGGTCCCCAAACACTTTTTATGACAATAACTTGCATATAAGCCTTTAAAATTAGCACTTTTGATTATTCATGTTCGTGTCCCATAGACTTTAACGGTGTTCGCGTGTTCGAACTTTTTTCCTGTTCGCATGTTCTGGTGCGAACCGAACAGGGGGGTGTTTGGCTCATCCCTACTGTGCACCCATAGTGCAGTTGTTACTACTTTTCTGGTGGTGTACACAGTACACCCATAGTTGTTATTACAATCCTGTTGGTGTACACAGTACCGTGCACCCCTAGTGCAGTTGCTACTACTTTTCTGGTGGTGTACACAATACAGTACACCCATAGTTGTTATTACACTTCTGTTAGCGTACACTGTACTGTGCACCCCTAGTGCAGTTGCTACTACTTTTCTGGTGGTGTACACAGTACACAATACATACAGTGCACCCATAGTTGCTATTAAACTTCTGGTGGTGTACACAATACCGTTCACCCCTAGTGCAATTGCTATTACTTTCTGTTGGTGTACACAATACAGTACACCCATAGTTGTTATTAAACTTCTTTTGGTGTACACAGTACTGTGCCCCCCTTAGTGCAGTTTCTACTACTTTCCTGGTGGTGTACACAATACATACAGTGCACCCATAGTTGTTATTACACTTCTGTTGGTGTACACAATATCGTGAACCCATAGTGCAGTTGCTACTACTTTTCTGGTGGTGTACACAGTACACAATACATACAGTGCACCCATAGTTGCAATTAGACTTCTGGTGGTGTACTCAATACCATTCATCCTTAGTGCAGTTGCTACTACTTTCCTGGTGGTGTACACAATACATACAGTGCACCCATAGTTGTTGTTAAACTTCTGTTGGTGTACACAGTACCGTGCACCCCTATTGCAGTTGCTACTACTTTCCTGGTGGTGTACACAGTACACAATACAGTGTAGTGTGGTTTTGCTAAACAAAATTTACAGCATGTCCGGAAGGCCACCAAGGAGAGGCAGATGCTCACAGGCCACTAAAAGAGGGCAAGCAGGCTCTGTTGCTACAGTCCACAGTGCTGGTCACGGATGCGGTGCATCCTCAGCATGTGGCAGTGGGGCACGCTTGTCCTTTTTTCTGCAGCTGGCCGTGTTATTGAGCTACAACATGCAGAAGAGTTGGTGGAATGGATAACAAAGCCCTCCTCATCCTCTGTCACCCAGGCACAGAGTAGTTTGCCTGCCAATGCAGCTGCCAAAGCTGCCTATTCCATCAACAGTCATTCCTTTCCTAGCCCCACCATCATGCACGGAGGAGTCCCCCGTACTATTCGACCACAGTGTCAGGTACATGCTGCAGGAGGATGCGCAGTGATTTGAAGGCTCCGATGATGGTACCCAGGTTGAGGAAGGGAGTAACGTGAGCCTAGAGAGAGGGGGTGCCCAAGAAGGTCAAGAAACTGGCAGTCATGTTCCCAGAGCTGCAGCATACTGACAAGTTTGTTCCAGTGATGAGGAGGGAGGGAATGATGAGGTCACTGACTCTACTTGGGTGTCTGATAGAAGACAGGAGGAGGAGGAGGCACATCTCCAAAGAGGCAGGATGCCCTCCAGGGGGCAGCTTAAGGGCAGCCACCCTATTGCATTACACCGCAGAGCTAAGCAGGTGCAGGGCGCTGCTGACTCCCCACATATTTTGAAAAGTTCTTTGGTGTGGGCCTTTTTTGACACGTGTGCAGCAGATCGCACCATTGCTGTTTGCAACATATGTCTGAAGCGTATCAAAACAGCAGCCGCTTGGGCACCGCATGCTTGAGCAGACATATGACAACCTCCCATGCAGTCCATTGGCAACAGCACTTAAAAGACCCACATCAAAGAACAAGGTGGACCTCTCCTTGCTCCTCATCAGCTGGGATCTCCAACCCCACCATACCTCCAGTCCTCTCAGAAACCTGCTCTGAGAGGAATGAAGGTATAGAAATAGGTGTCCCAAGTACTTGCGGGCAATCTGCTAGCGGTACACCAGCATCGGATTTTAGCAGGAAAATTTCCCTACCCCAGATGCTAAACTGTCGAAAAAAATTTGGTCCCAGCCATCCACATGCGCAGCTTCTGAATGCTAGCTTGGCCAAATTGCTAGCACTGCAACTGCTGCGTTTTCAGCTGGTAGACCCCTTTCATGAATTTGTGGATTGTGCAGTACCTCAGTGGCAGGTTCCCAAACACTATTTCTTTTCTCGGAAGGCCATTCCAGCTCTATACCAGCATGTGGAAGGCAATGTCTTGACCTTGTTGGACAGGGCGGTCAGCAGTAAGGTGCATATTACTGTTGACTCATGGTCCAGCAGGCATGGACAGGGACGTTACCTTTTTTCACGGCGCACTGGGTAACTCTGCTGGCAGCTGGGAAGGATGCAGGACAGGGTTCAGTATTGTTGGAGCTTGTTCCACCACCACGCCTCCAAAATGCTAGTGGTGATTCTGCCACAGCTCTCTTCTTTGCCCCCTCCTCTTCCTCTTCCTCTCTGTCCTCTTCCTGTGCAGATTTCTTCTCTGAACCAGCTGTGCTCCGTAGGCATTCAAGGGGTTACGCAAGCACTCAGGCAAAAAGATGCCAAGCGGTGCTTGAGTTGGTCTGCTTAGGGGACAGGAGCCACACTGGGGCAGAGATTCTGTCAGCTCTACAGGAGCAGGCGCAAAGGTGGTTGACGCCATGCCAGCTTCAGCCAGGAATGGTTGTATGCGACAATGGCCCCAACCTCCTCTCCGCCTTCCGACAGGGACACTTGACCCATGTTCCCTGTTTGGCTCACACCCTGAATTTGGTGGTGCAGCAGTTCTTGAGCAGGTACCCAGGCTTACAGGATCTCCTGAGGCAGGCCAGGAAAGTCTGTGGTCATTTCCGTCAGTCATATAATGCCAGTGCTCCGCTGGCTGACATTCAAAGAGAATGCAACCTGCCCAAGAACAGCCTCATTTTTGACATGCCCACCAGGTGGAACTCAACATTGGCAATGCTGCAGTGGCTGCACATGCAGTAGAGGGCCATCAATGAGTACCTGTGTGAGTATGGCACAGGACAGGGTCAGGGGAGCCTGGCTTTTTTTCGCCACGCCAGTGGCTACTGATCAAGGATGCATGCACTGTCCTGTCACCATTTGAGGAGGCCACGAGGATGGTGAGCAGTGACAGTGCATGCATCAGTGATACTGTCCCTCTTGTCTTCCTGTTGGAGCACATGCTTCTTGGAATAATGGACAAGCCACTTGAAGCAGAACAGCGGGAGGAAGAGGAGGACTTCATTACCTCTCAAGGCCCCCTTTATCCAGATACTAGTATTCCTGCAGGCCTGCTGATCACACAGAAAGAAGAAGAGGAGGAGGAGGATTTTATCAGCATGGAGGTGGAAGATAACACTCAGCATCAGCAGCAGTCTTCAAGGGATCGTTTGTAGTCCCCAGAAACCCATGGAGTTGTACGTGACTGGGAGGAGATGGTTGAGGATCATGGGATCCTTAGTGACCCAGAGGACTCAGGATCGAATGCCTCTGCAAACTTGCGCTGCATGGCCTCCCTGATCCTGCAAAGCCTGCGAAAGGACCCTAGGATTCGTGGTATCAAGGAGAGGGATCATTACCGGCTGGCAACCCTTCTTGATCCATACTACAAGGGTAAGGTTGCAGGACTTATCCAGCCTTTGCAGAGGGAGCAGAGGATTAAACATCTTTGGGAGGCCTTGCAGAACATTTTTGCAATGCGTTTTCAGAGCCTGGGAGTTTACAATTTCCTGGTGCTTAACAACATGTTGCTGAGGCTTCATTCAGTCATAGAAAGCGCGGTGGAGAAGGTGGCTGGCTAACTGATTCTTCAGTCATCAGTGCTCAGGTCTGATCGGTTCCATCAACCATCGCCAGCGTCTGAATTACATGCAGGAATATCTATGGGCAAGATCAGACTTGGAGACCTTTCCACCAGAACATCCACTAAGTTACTGGGTCTTGAGGACATTCAGTGCTGCTGGAGGCTTTGTAACTGATTACAGAGTGCGCCTGTCCACAGACTCTGTTGATCGACTCACATTCATAAAAATGAATCAGTCTTGGATCACCAGCTACCAAGCACCTGATGCTGATGTAACCAATTGATTTTTCTATGAATGTGGGATCCCTTGAAGACTGCATATGCTGAGTGACTATCCTATTATGCTGAGTGACTATCCTATTCCTCCTCCATCTTCATGATGATAGCTTTTAGGAATATTTTCGGTTCAGGGCACCACCGCCACTGCCTAAGGCCTGTTCCTGCACTCAACAAAAGAATCTGTGAGGCTTTACAGTGTTGTGCCACCACCACCACCACCACCAACACCACCTAAGGCCCAATTTTTCTGCCCCTGTTTAACAGGGGTGCGTAAATACAACTTTTGATTTAATATTTCACAGCAGGGCCTGTTCCTGTGCTCAAAAAAAGTATCTGTGAGGCTTTACAGTGTTGTGCCACCACCACCATCACCAACACCGCCTAGCGGCCAATTTTTCTGCCCCTGTTTAACAGGGGCACGTAATTACAATTTTTGATCTAATATTTCACAGCAGGGCCTGTTCCTGCACTCAACAAAAGTATCTGTGAGACTTTACAGTGTTGTGCCACCACCGCCTAAGGCCCAATTTTTATGCCCCTGTTTAACAGGAGCGTGTAATTACAATTCTTGATATATTATTTCACAGCAGAGCACGTTCCAGCGCCCACCAAGAGTAACTGTGAGGGCTTATGGTGTTCTGGTACCACCAACACCTAAGGCCCAATTTTCCGCAGAGTGTATAGGGCAGGCTGTATAGTATATACAGGCGGTCCCCTATTTTCAAACATCCGACTTACAAACGACTCCTACTTACAAACGGAGGGAGACAACAGGAAGTGAGAGGAAATCTACCTCTAGGAAGGGAAATGTTCTCCTGTAAGTGTTAATATATGAAAAAGGTGTCTCCACTGATGCTTTATTATCATCAATCCTTGTTTCCCTAAGAAAACTAATTTTCAAAATCCAATTGTCATTTGGACAGAAAGTGAGGTGAAATCTTCTGAACAGGGGCACAGACAGCAAAACAAATGTTACAGGGGTGATGATAACCCTTCCCTATGTTATCCAAAAACACTTAAAAAATGCACCTGTTCCAAATTACAAACAGATTCAACTTAAGAAGAAACCTACAGTCCCTATCTTGTTTTTAACCCTGGGACCACCTGTATACTGCTGCTGTTCAGAGTATATAGAGCCTGGGGGCCCCACACCTTTTTTTTTTTTAATTTGGGTGCGGGGTTCCCCTTAATATCCATACCAGACCCAAAGGGCCTGGTAATGGGCTAGGGGGGGCAACATTACATTACAGCCGCAAGCAGTTTTAAATGACTTTTATTCCTTTAGAAATGTAATTTTGCTGCAGGGACTGTTCTAAACACGGGAACAATGTGCCACTTTACAGGCATACTATAGTCACCCCCCCAGGCACGATATTTAAAGGAATATTTCACTTTTATTGTTTCACTTTAAGCATTAATAAAATCACTGCTCCCGAAAAAACGGCTGTTTTTAAAACTTTTTTTGCATTGATACATGTCCCCTGGGGCAGGACCTGGGTCCCCAAACACTTTTGCATGTTTGTCAACAACTTGCATATTAGCCTTTAAAATTAGCACTTTAGATTTTTCACGTTCGAGTCCCATAGACTTTAACGGTGTTCGCACAATTTTTTTGCCTGTTCGCATATTCTGCCGTGAACCGAACCAGGGGGTGTTCGGCTCATCCCTACTAGAGATCCTGCCAGTAATAACCATTCTTATTGAAGACTGACAACACTAAAGTGCAGTATTGCAATTATCAGCATTGTTGTCAGTTTGTTACACATGGTCCTTCATGATCCTTCACTTAGCCTCTTATCCTTCACTTAACCTCTTAAGTGCTATACATTTTCTTTTCAGTGTAGCTCCCCCTACCCCTGGGTAGTGGTGGTAGCCACCCAAGTCTCTTGGTGGGCTAGCATTTCAAACTTCAGGGTTAAATCCTTGACTCTTTGCAGGGTGAGAATAAAAATCGGCACCAGTCATTTTATGAATTTTTACCCATGGAGATATGGGTTAGGGCACAGGATACCCCCGAAATACTAAAATATTCAAAATCCTATTTACAGTCAAGACAGAAGAAGGCACTCTGAATTCTTCTGACTGCAGAGTAGCTTAAAGGTAGCAAGCCTATTCCTTAGATAACCCACCAGAACTTCCAACAATAATATTATCAAAACTTTATTTACCTCTGTGCTTCCTTATCTAACCTAAAAGTGGTCAACTAAGCTGCTGTGCTTATTATCAGTAATGATGATAAATTAATGCTGTTAAGGTAAAGCCAAGCGCTCCTAGTGTTCTCAAACTTAATAAATACTAACAATGTATAAAATTTGTCTAAACCACCAAAAACCAATTGAAATAGTACATCAACAATTGAAATTATAACAAACATAATCTACAATAGCCAAATATAAGTGCAAATAAGAATGTACATATCATAAAAAAGACCCCGCTCTGAAACAATTCCTCATCTTCCAAGACCATGTCCTTGGTGCAAAACATGTTTCAACAGTTTCCAATTACTCCTAAGTGTCCTCTCCCAATGTCATGAATTGCTGGTGAATGCTTATCCCTTAGGGTGTGTGCCGTGGTAAGCAATTCATGAGATTGGGGGAAGACACAAAGGAGTAATTGGAAACTGCTGAAACACATTTTGCACCAAGCTCATTTTTTTCCAAGGACATGGTCTTGGAAGATGAGAATTGTTTTAGAGTGAACTCTATTTTATGATATGCACATTTTTATTTGCACTTATAATTGCCTATTACAGATTATGTTTGTTATAATTTTAATTGTTGATATATATAATTTCAATAGCTTTTTGATTGTTTAGACACTTTATATAAATAGTTAGCATTTATTAACTAGGAGCGCTGGGCTGTACACTTTCAGAACTTCCTACAATGGGGTTGATTTACTTCAAGTAAAGCTTCACTTTACAAAGACTTTTTCTTTAACCAATCACATGCAAGGAAAATAAAAATAAAACATAATTTTAGCTTACACATAATTGGCTGATGGAGTTCAGCAGAGCTTCCTCTTATTTACTAAGCTGTGGAGCAACTGCACTTGTAAAGTGCACAATCTATTTACCTTTAGTAAATCAACCCCAATCAATGTCCACAGCTTCTACTCATCTTTTCTGGACTCTCTTACAGTAAGTGGATGAAGTTTCACCCTAGTGTTCCAATCTAGGTGATTGCCTTCTTGTTACACGTTCCCTGGATTTAGACTCCATCAGGACAGCAGGAAGTTTTGGGCACCGAAGCTTGAGCCTCTGCTCCAAAGCAGACGCTCCCTAGGCAGCAGGCCTGGGAAAAAGAGAAACAGAGTTACACACACCTCCTAACCAGGCAGAGCCCCTGGACCAACATAGCATTTTAAGGTCGCTCCAAATATTTATGTACTTCCCCAATATTAACCATTGCAATAAACCTCCCAGTGGTTGTCCAGGGAGACATATTTATTCAAAACTCAGGTTATTGGGGTTAGGGACACAACTGCTTACAACAGGGTGTTCCTACATCAATAAAGGGTCAGTCCGCTTAAAAGTGTTACCTGTGTTAAAGTGTTATAGCAATGAAAACCCCTTGCCACAATTCCTGTCTCTATTTCCCATCCACTGTGGAGTTGTGGGTGTTCCCACTCATTTTGGTGTATTCCTATTCTCTTTGTTATATTTTGATGGAGTAAGTAGTATCCTCTTGATCTTTCTGTGCACAGAGAAATTACCATTGGTGATTTAACTATTCAGCATCCACCAAAACTGAAATATCAGATTTGACCCTTTAAATAATTTTATCTATAGATTAATTTTGGGGAGTAAAGCTTCCCCAGGTTTTCATTCTGTACTTACAGCCACAGAAGGTATATACATTTTTAGATTTGTTTTCTGAAAGTATTTTTAGAGACAATGACGTGTATAGGAATTTTCTATAATATTTCTGTGTGTTTTGTAATTTGCTTTTGATCTGTTCTATTATTTTATTGGTATACATGTTGGCATCTGCTGGAAAATATGACATTGACATCTGTACAGTAAGTTATCTCAGACTTCAATATAGAAAATAGTTTCATCCTGTGTTCACTGGTCCTCTGTGGAAATGCTAGTCCATAGCTTTATCTTTCCTTTCACGATGGTCTCTTATTCTTCAAAGGAAACGAGTATTTGATTTTCTCGGCTTCTCACACTGCAAGTCATTATTTGCTATTGGTATTGTCCTAGCTAGGCTACTGGCTAAAGGGCATAACATCATTCAATGTCTGAGGGTTACACAGATGATTTGTTTTCCCTTTGAAAAGGTGACAAGGACTCTCTCTTTGACTTCAGAAGTACCTTGGTGTCTTCTTGACGTTCTCGTTCAAGTTTGATTGTAAGTTCATTAGTTGTCACTGCTGCTCTAGAGTCTTATGACACGGTGAATTCAAGACAAAACAAGCAACTGAGAAAATATACATCATGGATCTCACTGGTAGCTTTTCCCCACTAATAGCTTTTTTTTCCAGATATATTTTTAACGTGCACAAGCAAATGTGTGCCATTCACCAAACAGCATGAAAAAAACATGAAAAAAAAAACCACATTTAGCCCTCATGCACACAGGCTGTTAAAATAACGTTATGAAAACGCCAGTATCTTTGCAGTGATTTTTTTTTACTTTTTTCAGCTTTTTTCAGCGTTTTTGCAATAGCGTTTTTTAGTGTTTTTTAGCGGTTTTTAGCGTTTTTCCGCGTTAGCGTTTTTTAGCGTTTTTTTTTTTTCAAAAATTTTTTTTTTTTTTTTTTTCAATGGATCAAAAATGTTAAAAAACGTTGGTGAATGACGTTTTTGAGCGTTTTTGGGCGTTTTTCAGCATTAGAGCGTTTTTACAGCTGAAAAACGTCTCTCAGAACCCACTGGTCCTGGGTTTTTTTTACAGCTTAAAAACGCCTATGCCACTTGCAGCTCAAAAACGCCTAGGTGGGCATGAAGCCATAGACTAACATAGACAGGCCTTTTTAAGCTGCAAAAAAAGCTCAAAAAAGCAGCTGTAAAAACGTCCGTGTGCATGAGGACTTATACTTTGACAAATTACAGAGAATTTTCTTTTAAAATGTCTATTCTATCTTTCCTAATTTTTTGTGCCAACACATAGAGAAGGTCTATTTACAAAGCAGTGAATGTGACATTCACTGAATTTTCTATTATATCCATGTACACAAGTTCAAATATGTGATACAAATAATAAATGCAATGTTTCAAAGTTCAACATCTTTCTGAGTAACTGTTTATTATTCACCACACAAAAATGTCAGTGGAAATGGATCCACTGCCTTTAACCAGGTAAAATTTCAACAACACTGCATGTTTTCTAAACTCCCTATTAGATATGCACTAACTGTATTATCTGCTACCACCTTCACAAAGGCTCGTGGACCTCAAATTATAAAGGTCAGATTTGCAATTTCACTAGATCTCTTATTGGAAGTAAACATCCGGATTGAATACCCAAACATTTCATAAAATATCTTTTTTCCATCATTTCAACTTCATCTGCATAAAGTCTCTCAATGTGGGAAGGACGTAAGCATCAAATACGATCCAATAATGCAATACTGCTTTATTAAAGAAAAAAAATGAAAATATATATTATTATATATGCTGATATTGCAAAAGTGCACCAAAAGATAAACAACATGCAAGTATGGAGATATATCCACATTTAGAGTCTCACCAAAAAATGAAAACTTTAGCTCTATTAGCATTAAATTCTGGGTTCATCTTTACACACAGGGTAGGTACCATAAATTAGCACAATGATGTCACTGGCTTGACCTTGCTCTATGTATTTTGTCAAAGAACTTTACCAGAAACATTCATCATTCACAAAACATTCACTGGTGGTAGATCATTCATTCTATGAACATACATTTGCAGTGAATGTCACATTCACTATCACTATAGAAAACAGTCCACTGCGTTAGGTCTAGTAAAAATTATATACACAAACATAGAACATTCCCAGGAATATAGTGATATAAAGTGCTTGTGCTAAAAGTTAATATATCCATGCATCAATGTGCTCAGACTTGGGTGCCCCACATAGATGTAAACTCACTCCCTGGAGTTGACCAACTATTGCTAGTATGGTCCTTTAAGCATGTGGGGAGACCCCTGTAGAGATCCGCTGCTGGCGTCTCATGCAGTGCAGTTCCTCATACATATAAACAAACCAAAAGAATCCTCATTGCGCAAAATATTGTTCCAAACCATTTATTAAAAGCATTTAAAAGTAAAAAGTATCACTCACATGGTAGCCTCCCTGGCAGTATGATTATGTCAGATTTTTGCGTCTCAATTATTTTGCATAGAAATTTGGCGTTTTATATTGTAGGCCTGTAATTCTTAGCAATAACACACTTAAATCTGTCCAAACAAGAGTCTAGTAGATATCCCGGCTATGATGAAGTTTGAAACACAAAATCATAAATTATAATATAATAAATAAATAAAAATAATTATAAAATAAAAATAAAATAATAAATAAAATAAAATAAAAATAATTATAAAAAATAATAATATAATAATAATAAAATGAATTTCCCCATGATTCACTATCGCTCAATTCTGCAAGTGTTCTAATTTACTATCGCTGTTTTCTAGCTGGTCTAAAACCACTTTTGATGTAAAGGGACACTTTTCTGGTTGCTATGGACAATCTCCAGTTTCCAGGCAGAAAGAACAGTATATATCATATAAAACTGCATGCAGGGCATTGGACTGGGGACAAAAGGGATGTGAAATAATTTCATACAGTAATGTAATCTGTAAGATTACACTGTACTGTATGTATTATGATTTTTCACTTTTTTGAATTTGCCACCAAGCTCCGCCCCCATGCGTCGCAACGCTCACAGGTAACGGAGCCCGGCACACAGAGGCATCAGACACAGCGGAGGGGACAACGCAGGATCCTGGGGACAAGGTAAGTATACCGCACCAGGATCCTGCAATGCAATCTTGAGTATTGCTCGGGGATACTGCTAATGGTGCTGAAATTTAACACCGAGCCACACTCTGGAAAACCGCCAGGGAGGTTAGGGAGCCTGAACATCCTGGCACCTGGTGTGTGTGTAACAGGTCATTTTTGGGGGGAAAATTGTCCCACAATGGTGGTTATTACCGCTATCATGGTGCTGCTCGATTCCCTGTGTTTGTTTGGGCGGAAGTATGTCGCGGTGACACGGTAATACCTCAAAGCGTTTAAGCCAATCAGCAGGCCATCATCAGGAAACTCTGCCATTTTGGGTGAGGGCATTTATACCCTCACTTGGGATTTTGTAATTGAATATTACAGTCACCTGTACATTGGCAGTGCGTACAATCTAATATTTACACACATGCAACCATATATACCATTAGTACTACAATGTCAAAGTATTTTAATGTGAAAAATAAATAAATATATAATTTAAAATAGAACTAGTTAATCCATATATAATGCAATTTGACTTGTATGAGGACCTCTGGTGGTGATAATTAGTATGTGTTTAAAAATCACCTACAGAGTGATCTCTGGGTGAACGAAAGCGATATGGCTAATTTGTGTTCAGAATCAGGTAATGACCTCTAAAATTGTAAATTGTAAATTACATAGAAAGTGTTCATGAGGTGAAATGATTAGTGAATTAGATGATAAGTGGCCATCTAGTGGTCAAAAAAGGGTATTAGCTATACATTTATGTTTAATACCTAAAATAGGATTCTTAATGAAGTGATTATTTATAAGATATGGGATTATTTGTAAAAGAATGTGAATAATATCAACTTTTAGACATAAGGGGGTGACATTAACCTAGAATGAACAGTTAAAGTGGACCCTGGTAACTAATAATCTGTTAAAAAACAGTTAAGGTCAAGTTCAACATTCATTCCCAGTGGTGATAAAGTTTGAAAATCCATTTAATTTCATTTTTGATAGTTGTTTAATCATATTAGCCCCTCTCCAGTGTCTAGTGATGGTGTTAATGGCATAAAAGGATTAAGCAGCTGGCTCTTTATTATGTACCAATCTAAAATGATTGACACACTGTGTTTGAGGAATCCGTTAAGAATGTTTGTTATATGTCACCAACATGCGCTGCCAGTGTTCTCGAAGTCCTGCCCAAATACTGATAACCACAGTTACATTCCAAGACATACGTTACGTGTCTGGTGCCACATGTGATACATTATTTTATAGGATACTGTATACTGGTTTGAAAAAGGAGCGTTTCCTAGGAGCTATTTTTGTGCTTTTACAGGGGCCACATCTTTCACATGTAAAAGCCTTCTAGATTGAACATGGTAGTGGGATATTTTTTGGGTGGGGTCAGGGATGTTTTTCACTAGCCTTGTTCTCATTTCCAGGGCTCTGCAGTATATGAACTTTGGCCTACTTGATAGTATTTGATTTAAGATAGAATCTATTTTGTAAAATTAGCCAATATTTCTTAATACTTTTTTCTAGGTGTTTAAACTGTTTAATAAAACCTGTGATGATTGTAATATCATAGGCTTGGTCTTTTTTCTTTTTTGTAGCTAGAAGGATGTCTCTAATGTGGTGATCCTGGGGATAGCCTTTATCTTTGAATCTTTGTATCAATACATCGGTAGTCCTGATGTATTGTACAGTTTCTTTTTATAGGTGTAAATTGGCCTTTTGGGATAGCCATCTTCCACTTCGGGTGGTGGTGGCAGCTTCGGGTTGGAATGTAACCATTCTTTTGAGATAGGTTTTAGTGTTTAACATGTCGTCATTCTTGAATATATGTGAACCCAAGAAGTCTATATGTTGTATGGGGGTGTTTACAGTAAATTTCATGCCATAGACGTTATTGTTGATATGGTCGATAAACTTTTGTAGGGTGGTCTCCGACCCCTTCCATATCAACAAAATATCAGCTATATACCTGCAGTATACTTGCAGGTCTGGCCAGATGTCTCTGTATATGATAGGTAATTGTAACAAGATACTAATTGGGACTTTGCGTGAGGACAGTGGGGCCGTCCAATACCCCTCCTCCATCCCGGCTCTATGCATAAGTAAAGGAGAACAGATGCGGGACTTTGAATGAGGCACAAGGGGGCAAGAATGTAAATTGGAAAAAAAAATGCGATTTATTCTTGAGATAATACAAAAATTGCAAAATTACATATCATTACATACATATTAAGGCACAAGGCTCTATATATGCTGGCACATAGCTCAATAATAATGATTAAAAACATTTAAACATTGTATAAGATTCGACAAGAATTATTAATGCAAAAAATGACATACAGTAGGTAGGAACGTTCATACGTTTGTGATGAATCATTATGTATACAAAACGGTGGATCTGAGCTCTACGTCGTTTCGGGGCCTTATAGCCCCTCATCGGGAGCGTAACCGTTGTATCATCTATGTATTAAGGAAATAGCAATCATGAGTATAAATAAAAAATAAAAAATAAAAAATAAATGGGTAATGGTGGAACAGGTCAAGATGTTATTTTCTCACCGGAAACATGGACTTGCAACACGTATGCACGGAGGCGTCACGGCCCCACATGCCACGCCAGCCCGTGTGCCGGGGTCTGAAGCTGAGGGGGTGTATCTCAGCGGCGCCAACCACACAGGTGACCCTCCAGGTTAGGTCGGTGTGGGGGATGAGGATGGATGGGTGAAGTGTGTGACCCCATGAGGGGGGGGGGGAAGGATGATGCACTGCCCAACCTGTAAGAGACAAGTATGGGGGGTAGTGTGTAACTATTGAAAGTGTGACAAGAAAACAAACATATAAACGTGAAAACTCAAAAAGAACAGCAAAAAGGTGAATATGTGGGTTTCTTCCAATTCACCCACATATTCACCTTTTTGCTGTTCTTTTTGAGTTTTCACGTTTATATGTTTGTTTTCTTGTCACACTTTCAATAGTTACACACTACCCCCCATACTTGTCTCTTACAGGTTGGGCAGTGCATCATCCTTCCCCCCCCCCTCATGGGGTCACACACTTCACCCATCCATCCTCATCCCCCACATCGACCTAACCTGGAGGGTCACCTGTGTGGTTGGCGCCGCTGAGATACACCCCCCCAGCTTCGGACCCTGGCACACGGGCTGGCGTGGCATGTGGGGCCGTGACGCCTCCGTGCATACGTGTTGCGAGTCCATGTTTCCGGTGAGAAAATAACATCTTGACCTGTTCCACCATTACCCATTTATTTTTTATTTTTTATTTTTTATTTTTTATTTATACTCATGATTGCTATTTCCTTAATACATAGATGATACAACGGTTACGCTCCCGATGAGGGGCTATAAGGCCCCGAAACGACGTAGAGCTCAGATCCACCGTTTTGTATACATAATGATTCATCACAAACGTATGAACGTTCCTACCTACTGTATGTCATTTTTTGCATTAATAATTCTTGTCGAATCTTATACAATGTTTAAATGTTTTTAATCATTATTATTGAGCTATGTGCCAGCATATATAGAGCCTTGTGCCTTAATATGTATGTAATGATATGTAATTTTGCAATTTTTGTATTATCTCAAGAATAAATCGCATTTTTTTTTTCCAATTTACATTCTTGCCCCCTTGTGCCTCATTCAAAGTCCCGCATCTGTTCTCCTTTACTTATGTCTCTGTATATGACTTCATCCTTCCATTTGTTGAGGAAGATGGTCACAACACTGGGGGCATATTTGGCCCCCATGGAGATGCCTTTAATTTGATTGTAATGTTGGCCCCCATACCACAAGAAGGTTTTCATCATGGCAAGTTTTAAGCCATGTAGAATGAATTGTTTCTGCTTATACTTTAAAGCAGTATACTTAATATTTAATGCCCACTTCACTGCACTCATGGCATCTTTTTGGCGAATATTAGTATACAGCGATTTCACATCTACTGTAACCAATATACTATGCTCATTCATTTTTACATGTTTAAGGTGGTGGTTAAGAACAACTTTACTGTCTTTCAGATAAGATGGACTCTTAACCACTAGAGGCTGAAGGAAAATATCAATATATTCTCCCAATCTTGAAAATAGTGAGTTAATGCCACTCAGAATTGGCCTGCCAGGTGGTTTGTCCGCATTTTTATGTATCTTAGGCACTTGGTAAAGAATTGGCATAATGGGAGCATCTGGAACGAAGTATCGTTCTTTTTTATTAAGAATATTACTGGCCCCTGCTTTCTCTACTAAATTTTTTTGCTGTAATTTGAGTTTTTTTTTGGTAGGATCATAAGAGATCTTTTGATAGGTGCTTTCATCTCTGAGAATACGTGTCATTTCTCTCTCATAATCTGTCTGATTTAAAATCACAATAGCCCCCTTTGTCCACAGGACGAATCACAATACTTTTCCTCTGTTCAATCGCTCTAATTCCTTCCCAGATCTGTTTGTCTTTGAAATCTCTCTGCACTGGAATTTCTCTTATATCTGCTTCTACCATCTTTTTAAATACATCTATATAATGATTTTCCGATGTTTTTGGATTAAAGGTAGATTTGTTACATAAACCACCGTTTGTATATTTAGTTGGTGGTACTGTAGAGGTTATACCTTCTTTGGTTGCAAAATGTCTTTTTATGCCCAATTTCCTTCCAAACTTTTGTAAATCTATGAATGCCTCAAACTTGTCTATATTCTTGGTAGGTGCATTTTTTTTACTGCAGCTGGACTGGTATTGTGCTTATTACGTTTGATATGCATTGGCACTTGGTTCTTTTATGTTTACATTCACTGCTTTATAAATATGCCCCATACAATTCAGAATCACTTATTTCTTTAAAGTTTTCATTACATGAATAGTGATGAGCCAAACTGCCCTGGGATCAGTTTGGCAGGGCTTTGGATGCCAAACCTAAACCTCACTGAAATCTATGGAAACCGAATCTGTCAAATTAAAAATGCTCGTTTTCAGGAAGGTGATGCCAAAAAATAGCATGGGGGCACTACCCTGGGGAATATGTACCAATGCAAAAAAAAAAAAGTAAAAATTATTCCACAAACTACTACAACAACAATGAAAAATAGAATTTACATAACCCCCCCCCCCCCAAAAAAAAAAAAAAAAGTAAGACCTTGAGTCTGATGATATGGATTTTAAGGGGGATGCAGACCTCCTAAAAATGCAGTGTGCAGCCTCCTCCCTCCTGAACTACTTTATATCAGGCCACATGCCCTTAAAATGAGGAGCCATGCCCCCCTGGCAAAGCACCTTGTCCCCATGTTAATGAGGGCAAAGGCCTCATCCCCAAAACCCTTGCCTCATCCCCACAACCCTTGCCCGAAGGTTGTGGGGGCCTGCAAGTGAGGGAAATTATCGGAATCTGGTCGCCCCCTTTAATATTAATGGGGCCCCCAGGTACCAGCTCCCCCCTTCATGAATGAGTATGGGGTACGTAGTACCTCTAGTCATTCACACAAAAAAGATGTAACCTAGAAATAAAGACACCCAAATATTTGACAAGTAGATAAAAGAAAATCCCCCAAAACTGTTCAAAAATCATTTTCAATCACAATGCCTGCTGCTGCTTACTTGCTGATGAAAAAAAAAGCTAAAGACCCACCATACCACGCTGTTATCTATATGCTATATAAAGGAAGGGGTGGGAATAGTGGTGACCTCATTGCCCAAATATGGCCATGTAGCAATATTTAAGCAATTATGTAATGCTCCATTTCCTGCCCATTTGCTCATGTGGCCAGGGCTTCCCGAGCCTGTCAATAAATGGGCCATGTAGTCTTAGTGGTTGGTAAGGATGCAGCGTGTGCAAACAGCTGCTGCTTTCTTAACAACCTTTGACAGACAGTATAATGGTGAAATCATTGGTCAAATATGGCCGTGTGGCCATATTTAGACAATGATGTAACCCATCCCCTTACCCATTTGCATACATGGCTGCTGATTCCACAGTAATATTCCACAGAAATACTGCTACTGTACATGACTTTTGGCTCCCACCAAACATGTAAATGTTTGGGCATTCATCTGAATGCCCAAACTTGTGTTCAGATCAAGCCTTAAGCTTATCTTTAGTTGTGACATGCAAAACCTCTAAAACGCAGAAAAATGCGCCCGAATCCCCTGTCTTGTGATTTAAGCCTATTCTAGAAGCAGCACATGTGGATCAGGAGCTTATTTTGCTGCTCCCCATTGCTCAGTCAGCCAGTGTTAAGTCTGTCCCATGTCATACTAAAAGGTTTCTAAGGTCCTTTAAAAACTCCAGTGAGGCTCTGCTGTTTAAATGTTCGTACAGTCAATGGCCAACATCCACTTCACTAGGAAAGAAAGAAAGAAGGAAGGAAGGACGGACAGAAGAAAGTCATGTGACTGAAATTCTAGCTAAGTAATTAAGGCTTTTAGGTTATGATTTGACATACAAAAAATGTGCCACTGCCCTCACCTATAACTGGCCTTTGCAGCAAGGAGTATTGGAAGGCAATGCATATCAAACAAAAGCCAAAGAAAAATGCTTGGAAAAAGCTCTACTTACCAACCAGCCTGCGATCAACCAGATTAACCTAACAGTATGCATTTAAAAACAGGGATTTAGTTGCATAAATGATTTGAGCCTATTCCATAAGCAGCACCTGTGGATCAGAAACTTATTTGCATGCTCTCCATTGCTCAGTCAGCCAGTGTTTGAGTCAGCCAGAGTCTGCCCCATGTCATGCTGAAAGGTTTGTAAAGATCCTTGAAAGACTCCAGTGTGGCCTTAATGATGCAGTGTGGCCTTAATAATGAAATCTTGATACAGTCAATGGGCAACATCCACTTCACCAGGAAGTGAGGAAAACAATGCAGACCAGACCTTCCCACAAGAGTATAGAGGGAATGGAACCCGGTCTGTCATGTGACTGAAATTTTAGGTAAGTAATTGATGCTTTCAGGTAGATTATTTAAAAATAAAAAATAAAGATTGGGTATGGGGTTGGAAAGGTGACATAAGCTTTAACAACAAATCCATCGTAGATAACACTTTCTAAAGTATCCCATGTGGAGATATACTGTTTTGTTCTGCTATGTCTGAAGTAAAAAGAAGACTTTGTACTCTTAAACTGGAAAAGAGAATATCAAAGTCTAAAACTCTGGAATATAGTCCTGATGCAACTGTTTCAGTTTTATGTAACTGTTGGTTGAACTGGGCTATTTGTTGGTTGAACTGGATGGACTTGTGTCTTTTTTTCCTTGTCAAAAGAAGTTTATTGAGTATACAATGTTATAAAGATACATAAAGTAAGTTTACAAGGATCTATAAAGTAAGCTCATTGTTTTACAGTAGGGTTTATATAGGTAAATATCATGAAATTTCAAATATTAAACATTGGGTTCACGTAAACCTAAATTAAAGATATATATCATTTTCTTAGTTACTTTTGTAGGTATTTAAATGATTTATACCTACTATACATATTGTTTACAAGTAGAGTGTATATAGGTCAAATAAATTCTGATAATGAGCTTTAATCGTAAGGTGGAGAAAAGGAAAGAGAAAGAAGAAAAAGGGTTGAAAGGTAGAGGTATGGTCCACAAGGTTGTCCCGCTCGTCAGTTTATTATTCTTTTTAGTTCTCTTTGAAGCCTTAGAATGGGTGTCTCTGTAAGTCATTTAATCTGTTACCATGGCAACAGGACAGAGTCATTGAAGTTTGACAGGAACTGTTGTTTTATCCAAGGATGCCAAAGATTTTCAAATTTTGGAATTTGATTTTGATCGATGGCTACCATCTTAGCATGGGACATTGTATTATTCATTCTGTGAATTGTTTCTGCTAGTACCAATGTAGGAGATTTCCATGCCTTGGCCGCTGTTTGTTTTTGCAGCCGTTATTAGTTGGATCATAAGTTTGAATTGAGAGAGTGTTAACCATTCCGGTTTTAGATTAAGTAAAGTTAAATATGGATCTGGTTGTATTATTTTTTAAAATATTTTAGATGCAATCACGAAGACTTCCTTCCAGAAGGTTTGGATTACTGGGCACGTCCACCATATGTGTAAATATGTGCCTATTTCTGGGCATCCTCGAAAACAAAGAGCTGAGGTATTAGGTGAATATTTTGCCACTCTAGCGGGTACAAGGTACCAGCGAGTTAGGACTTTATAATTTGTCTCCAGTGCTAAGATGTTGGGTGAAGATGACTTAGATGTGAGCCATATGTTAGACCAGTCCGTGTCTTCTAAAGTTCGTCCCAGGTCCTCCTCCCACCTCTGAACGTAAAAGGGTCTATTAAGATTTGCTACTCCATATAATTGATTATAAAGTGATGAAATTGTACCTTTAGCAAATGGATCTTTTGTACAGATTGATTCAAAAATGGATAATTGGGATAATGGTGTATCCCCCTTTAGGAATGGTGTATAGAAAGTTTTGATTTGGAGATATCTAAATATCTCAGAGTTTGGTAGATCATATTTTTCTCTAAGCGATGGGAATGAAAGGAATGATTTAGATGCTATGAAGTCATTTAGTGTCTGAATGCCTGATGTTGTCCAAGCTTTAAAAGAATTTGGGTAGATCCATGCCGGATAAAAGGCCAGATTTCTGATAAAAGAAAGGAGAGGATTGTGTGGAGATTGTAACTGATATTTGGTTTTTAGTTTATTCCAGAGAGATAAGAAGTGTTTAGTTATGGGATTATGAATTTTAAAGCGGTCTTTAGGATCAAGCCATAATAAATTTGATATTAATAGAGGGTCATTTTCTGAAGCCTCTATAAATACCCATAATGGGATTTCCTGTTTTGCATGGTATTTGGACAGACTGGCCAAATGTACTGCTCTGTAGTAGTTAGTAAAGCCTCCAGGACTCCTTTATTTTTGGGAAGATGTAGTGTGTGTATAGGTATACGTGGTTTAGAAGAGCCCCATATAAACGAAGTTGCTCTTTTTTGTACTATTCTCAAAAAATAGGAAGGAATTGGAATAGGGAGGACTCTGAATAGATAAAGCAATTTGGGTAGAATAGTCATTTTGATTGCATTAATCTTCCCTATCCAGGATAAAGGAAGTTGCGACCATTGTTTTATTAGATTTGTGATCTGTCTTAATATAGGAGGATAATTGGTTGAGAATAAGTCAGAATGAGATGCTGTTAAATGAATTCCAAGATATGGGATTGATTTTCCTGCCCATGTGAATGGGAGTGCAGCCCTAGCCGGGATCAATTCCATGTTTGTGAGTGAAATATTAAGCACTAGGCATTTCTTAGGATTAATCATAAGGCCGGATAGGGCTGCAAATCCATCAAGAGCTGGTATTAAGTTAGGACCAGAGACCTGTGGTGATGATAGAAAAAGTAATATATCGTCTGCAAATATACATAATTTGTGTGTAATACCTCCTACTTCAATGCCAGTTATAGTTTGGTTTGTTCTGATGTATTGGGCCATGGGTTCGAGTATAAGGGCAAATAATAAGGGAGATAATGGGCAACCCTGTCGGGTACCTCTTTCGATATTAAAGGCTTCAGATTTGTATCCAGCATATTTTATATAGGCTTTGGGTTTATTATATAATGCTTTGATCCATGTTAAAAAGTGGGGTCCAAAACCCCATTTTTGTAATGAATATTGCATATATTGCCAGGATACTGCGTCAAATGCCCTCTTAATATCGAGAGATAGAAAACATAAAGAGATTTTCCGTTTTTTAGCAATATGTGCCAATAACACTGCCCTGCGTATATTATCGCCTGCCTGTCTATTTGGCATGAAGCCTACTTGATCTCTATGTATTAATTTTCCTATAATGCTATTGAGGCGTTTTGCTATTATTTTTGCTAATAATTTAATATCGAGGTTTAACAGAGAGATAGGCCGATAATTCACACAGGAAGTATCATCAGAAAGGGGTTTTGGGATCATACAAACAATTGCCATTAGTGTTTCTTGCCGAAAAGAATGTCCATCTAGAAGTTTGTTAAAAGTTTCAGTGAGAATGGGAGAAAGTATTTCTGAGAATGTTTTATAGTATAAAGCCGAGTAGCCGTCTGGGCCTGGTCTTTTGTTAAGTTTTAGGTCTTTTATGGCATTAGCAACTTCATCTATAGTTATAGGCTCATCCAAACTGCTTTTTTGATTCTGAGATAACTCAGGTAAGGTTATTTTTGAGAAGAAGGATTCAGCCTCTGTAGGATTAAATTCATTGTTTGTCTTGTATAAAGTTGCGAGATGTGAGTGAAATTTATGGACTATTTTAACTGGATTACAAGTGTAAACATTTTTTGATAATTTCAAACGTATTGGTTTGAAAGATTTGTTAGTTGAATTTAATGCCCGAGCCAAATATGTACCTGGTTTGTTTGTATTCATGTAGAAATTGTGTTTGGAGCGTTTGAGGGATTTATCAACTGACTCAGTGAGAAATAGATCGTATTCCAATCTAGATTTTTCCAGATGAGATTTTGTACTCTGAAATGGATTATCTTGAAATGATATGTAGGCTGCATTAAAATTGAGTTCTAGTTTTTTTGCTAGATTTTTGCGTTCCCGTTTAAATAGTGCCATTTGTCTTTGTATTGTACCACGCAAGACAGGCTTACGAGCTTCCCACAGTGTTATTGGGGAGATGTCTGTTGTATTATTAATTGATATGTATTCCTTTAAAGCTTGTTCAATGGCCATCTGATGTAGTGGGTGTTTGAGCTTTATGTCCGGTAAGTACCACGTTGGGTCATGCGCTTTTGGTATGGCTGAGGCTATAGTAGTGTATACTGCATTATGGTCAGACCACGGAATCGGAATTATATCTGATGCAATAATTTCTGGTATCATTCCTATTGTTAGAAAAATATGATCTATTCTGGTGAAGGTTTGATGAGGGTGCGAGAAATAAGTGAATTTCTTTTTCATTGGGTTACTTTCTCTCCACGAATCTACCAGATTGTATTTGGAAAGAAGTTGAGAAAAAGGTAATCTAGAGTTGTGTCTTTTTTTCAACCAAATTAACCATGTAACCTCAGAAGTCATCAAAAAATGAAATGCTGACACTGCTGTTTACCAACATGAGACTGTTGTGAATAGGTCTATTTTACCTGTTTACACAATTTGGGGATTTTTTTTTGCAAAAAAGATGTTTATTCTGATATGTCACAAACTTTATGAGATGAGATTTTTGAACTAAAACCACAGTATCTCTCCTTTTAAACATCCTGAAAAATGTGAGTCAATTACAACAAACTGTGGGTGTTTGATGGCAGAATATGAATATATATATAAAAACTGTTGCAATGACTATATTATTAATTTGTCATAACTTGCAGAGAATAAGTTATTATTTCTATTCAAAGCAACAGATATTATCTTTCCCTGTTCTCCCCTGCCGTTGTTTCCCTGAGCTGCATTGATCTGCATAGATCAACATAGGCTCATGTAAGGGCATATAGAAAGAAATTGCTTTCCATGTGCCCTGTTTACACCACAACACTGTGGTGAGGTGGATCGGGGTGCTTTGTGTAAAATTGCAGACATGCTGATTGTAATACTATTTTGTGAAACTTCAATAAGTTAACAAAAAATAAACAGTTTGATGTGTTGTAACAATTCATCACACCTCTCCTCATTGCCCTACACAACATAAAGTGATTGTAAAGTCTTGTTTTTTTCTATTAAAATAACAAACATATTATACTTATCTGCTCTGTGCTGTGGTTTTGCACAGCGCAGCCCAGATCCTCATTTTCTCTCTGGCTAGAGCTCCTCCTTCCTGTTGAGTGCCCCCACAGCATGCAGCTTGCTATGGGGCATCTGAGCCGAACTTCAGCTCTGTATAACCATTCAGACATGGAGCTGTGGTTCGACTTCACTCCCTCTCTCTCCTGATTGGCTAACTGAGTTTGATTGACAGCAGTGGGAGCCAATGGCACCACTGCTGTGTCTTAGCCAATCAGGAGGGAGAGTACCGGATGGCCAAATCACTCGTGGACATTGCTGGATAGAGAGGAGGCTCAGGTAAGTATTAGGGGGGCTGAGGGGGGCTGCTGCACACAGAAGGCTTTTAATCCTAATGCATAGAATGCATTAAGATAAAAAAACCTTCTGACTTTTCAACCCCTTTAAGCCTGGCCAAAAATTGACCAGCTTCTGTTGAACAGGCATGCTGGAAAACCAGCATTAGTTCAGCTTTTTTTTTTTTCAACCCGCTGGTTGAATGGAAAAATTAAAACTGAAAGTGTGTACCCAGATTTACACCAGTACTGCATCTCAATGTGAGGCCTGAGGGAGAAAAAAGCCTGAAGACTCAGCTTACTTTATCTGAATGTATTTGTCTCTGTAGCACTATGACCCCTTTCACACCGAGCCGCCTGTAGCGTCGGCGATAAAACGCTGTGTTTTACCGCCGGATTTGCGGCACATTTTGGCCGCTAGCGGGGCGTTTTACCCACCGCTAGCGGCCGAGAAAGGGTTAAAACCCCCCACAATGCACCGCAATAGCGGCATTTTTCCGGCAGTATCCCAGCGCTGCCCCATTGATTTCAATGGGGAGCAGCGGTGGAGGAGCGGTAAACACACCGCTCCTTCACCGCTCCAAAGAAGCTGCTGACAGGACTTTTCCTGACGTCCTGCCAGCGCAGCGCTCCGGTGTGAAAGCCCTTGGGCTTTCACACTGGAGACAATGCTGCAGCTGTTTGAGGGCGGATTGCAGGCACTATTTTTAACGCTATAGCGCCTGCAAAACGCCCTCGGTGTGAAAGGGGTCTTAAGAGAGAACCTTTCAAATCACATAATAAACACAGCCATGAAACAAAATTATTAGCCGTTTTCAATACAGTGAAAATCAAATTTTAAGACTCAGCAGGAACTGGCCAGCTTTCGGGCCATGTGTAGGGCTGTCTGTTCTACAGAAGGCAGTCTTATGCCCTGTACACACGGTTGGATTTTCCAACCGAAAATGTGCGACCGGAGCGTGTTGTCGGAAATTCCGACCATGTGTGGGCTCCATCGGACATTTTCCATCGGATTTTCTGACACACAAAGTTTGAGAGCAGGCTATAAAATTTACCGACAACAAAATCCGATCGCGTCAATTCCGACTGTGTGTGGACAATTCCGACGCACAAAGTGCCACACATGCTCAGAAGAAATTTCCGAGACGGAACAGTTCAGTCTGGTAAAATTAGCTTTCGGAATGGATATAGCACTTTCGTCATGCTGCAATGTTTAAAATTCTTTAATGCAGCGCACTCTCTTTTTCTTTATAATGCTAAAAGAATGAAGTAGTTTTACTGCTGTTATTCACAAAGACTTCTCACAAACTTCTTTCTTTATTATTTATCATGATTTCATCAATATATTTTGCTTTGTCACATCTTTCAAAAAAGACATATGTTTTCTTTTTGGGTTTGTATTTTTTTCAAGCCTGATCGTGTTTTTTTTTTTACATCAAACAACACCATTATTATCTTGTATTATTTAATCTCAAGGAGATTGCTTGGTGTTGGTGTCTCTTGTTAATTTCACATTGTATGTTTGAAATGTACCTGCCTCCTCACAAACTGTCCTTTTTGAAGGAAAACACACATAGGCGAGTATAATTGAAACCAAAATTCCTTTATTAAGGGATCAGAACCAAACAAAGAGGGAGGCAACACTGGATAAACATGAGAAATTGTCGAAGCCTTTGGCCCCCAGTGCACTCATCAATTCTTTGACAGCAAAATTGGTGGCCTGAGGAGTCCATATATAAGGGAGTGCAGTCTGGTCCAGAAGTCCCAGAGATCATGAAAGCAGCAGATGACATGTATTGTCCCAGGCTGTGGTTATACAAGAGCCTGCATCTTTTGCCAGACCAGACTGAACCCAGGCCATCACTCTCTGGTCTTCCTTCCATGCTTCCTTCCCGGCTGTGGCTCTGGTGTCGGAGGGGTGGCAGGAGGAGGAGTAGGAACTGGAGGAGGAGGAAGAGGACCATAGGTGAGCTCACAAATGTGGGTTTCACATGTGAGTTGGCCCCTCAACCCCTTATTTAGAGCTTCCAAAATTAAAAACTCACATAAGAGGCGTTGGCCCTCCTCCATCTGCATCATTTTGCATGCAATTAGCTCTGCAAAATCATCTTCCACACTGTGGGGTGTTCTGAGGGCCTCAGTAGCCTTCCAAAATAGGCCTATTGCAGCCTCCTCCAGGTTACTCCTCTTTCTGCCACTTTGTCTTTGAAGGCGGAGGGGAGGGACCTGGGTATTGGGCAATCTACTTGGCCCGGCCACCTCCTGGCTGAGACTCCCCTGTGTATAAAAAAGGGACATGGTTTTAGTTTTTGGTTTATCAATCACAATCATAAATTAGTACTCCAAACTAACATCTATTTAACATCATTGATTGGACAACCAGAAATATTTAGAAGAATGCTATACCTGGCTCAAGCTGGGCTCCTCCACATGTTGCTGCCTGGAAGGCCCAGGTTGGGCGTCAGAAGCCTCAGCTGAGGTGGAAGGAAGCGTGGAAGGAAGACTGGAGAGTGCTGGCCTGGGTTCAGTCTGACCTGACAGAAAATGCAGTCTGTCATAATACCACAGCCTGGGGACATAGATGTCATCTGCAGCTTCTGATCTCTGGGAATCCTGGACCTTCTTGTGCTCCCTTAGATATGTGCTCCTCATGCCACCAATTAGGATCTTCAAATAGGTGATGTCTGCCGTGGGGATCACCGGCTTCACGAATTGAAGCAAATTATCCAGCGCTGCCTTCCTCTTTGTTTGGTTCTTATATTCAGGGTTGTTTACCTGCCACAGACAGGGCAGCTCCCTGAACATATCAATGAAGATTGGCATAAAGTCCTGATCATTGACTAGATCCATTTTCACTGCAGGACACAACACCAGACAAACCCTAATGTCATCCTAAAGTCTTATAAACTTGTTTAAATACAGGCCTCAATCTAGAAGCAGTATAGGCCAAAATGTAAATCTTACCTTCGTTATCACGATCGGCACCTCCGATACTCCTTCCTCCGCTCACAGATCGTACGTACTACGCACGCGTGTTATGTTTTATATACACTGCGCATGTGTGAAACTCCGCCCGCCCCTGACGTTCTTTCTAGTCTATTCCCCGCCCCTTCTCATTCGGTGCAGTGGGGAAGAGCACATGGCGGAGACAGAGCAGGTGTCTGATAATTACACCAACGAGGAGGAGGAGGAAAGCTCGGAGCCTGAAACGTCCCGATCCCGGAGGAGACGATTTAAGGCATCAAATATGTCCTTTGGGGAGATGTTGGAGATGGTGGACATCCTGAAGAGGGCCGACTATGACGGGAAGTATGGACCTTACCCCAACCCCAATGTCAGAAAGGCCAAGATAATCGTGAAAGTGGTCAAAAGTCTGCAGAAGAATTTCAGGGTACGGCGATCCAAGGATCACCTCAGGAAGCAGTGGTTGGACCTCAAATTAAGGGAGCACGAGCAGTGCAGAAGGATCAGGAGAGTGCTGCAAAAAAGTAAGTAGTTGTCCTGTGTTGCTATTCTTTATTTTTCTAACGTTAGTGGTGCTCCATGTGCTTTTCTTTACTGTTGTACAGTTTAAAATGGCAACTTTCATGTTCATGGCCACATTATTCGTTCGTATGAAACATTGTTCGTTTATCATAGAAAACACCATGTTTTGGACATATGCATTTGAATACATTTTTGCTAGCCTACTTCTCGTCAAATAATTTTGGTGTCTAGATGGGTTGGTAACTAGAATGAAATGCAAACTAGATTCTGTTTAAGGAGAGGACATTCAGCAGCTGTTTACACATCTGGACACAGGAGCACTAGTGTGGGACACAAGAACACCCTTTTTATTAAGGGGTCCCACACAGGTGCTCCAGTGGATACTATAGGGGTGTCTCCATCTGTGAAGCTTGTACAAAACAGGTAAGTATTCAAGCTTGACAAAGTGACCCAAATAATTCTTCATCTTGGAACTCTGCCAAAACAGACAATTGTACGACACTTCCAAGCAATGTTTCATATTCCTATTTCTGCCATGAAATATCTGTGTGCTAAGTATACATATTTTTTTTTACATAGGGGAGAAAAGACTCGGAGGACACCCCTTATCCGAGGAGACCACAGACCCCCCACCTCATGAAGAAGTGGAAATCCAACAAAGTCAACAGGAGGAGGAGGAGGAAGGAGACGTGGTGGAAATAGTCACCACAACAGGTGAGTGTCTGCGACCACAGGCTCAGGTAAGAGATGGATGCCGGCATATTTATAATACATGGTGTGTTTTTGTTTTTATATTTTTAGGTGATTGTGATGTTGTGGATGAAGGACATTTCACCAGTGAGAGTGCCCAGATCCTGATCGGGGAGATCATGGGGTGTAATAGGGACTTGGAAAACATCCAGAAAAACATCAATGATGTTCAAAACAAAATGAAGAACATCATTGATGTTTTAGGGAGAGTTTAAAACACCTCCAAATCCTTTACTTTTTTTTGGTTTTTTGAATAGAAAAATTTTTCAGATTTTTGGATATATTCAAGAAAAGCCAAATTTTGAAGATGCACACAGTGTGTCAACATGTGCTATCTGCCATCACGGGAGATCAATGTAGGTGTTTTGGGGGTGCAACCCCTTCCTCAATAATAACGTAGCTGTGAGGAAGGGGTTGCACCCCCAAAACACATCCCTTGATCCTCCGTGATTGGCAGCTAGCACATGTTGACATTTGGCAATTTGTGTGCATCTTCAAAATTTGGCTTTTCCAGGGGTGACTTCACCCCATCTGAACGCAATATCAAACACAGTTTATAAATACTCATGTCTGATATTGCCTTCAATTTCTACAAAAGTTAAACTTTGTAAGTTCCATATTTGTGTATTTCTTGTTTGTTTGAAACATGCCTGTTTTACCTTAAATGGACATTTCTGCTTTTATTAATGTGACCCAAAAAATTGTTATACAACAAACAAATGTTGGTTTGTTTTAAAAACCTTTTATAAATGCACATGTGATTGTGCTTGTATTAAAAAGATTGATACTCAAGAATGTGTGGATTATTGTTTCAGTGCTCCTAAAATTTTGTTGTGGTAAAATTGGTGTTTTCAGTGACAATGGGGGTTATTTCCTAAGGGCAAATCCACATGCACTACAAGTGCAGTTTTAGTGCAGTCTCAAGTGCACTTGTAGTGTGTGACGGACCTAGCCGGGAGAGAGACTTTTGGAGGGGACTGAATACTAGCCTCTTGCCGTCGATCGTGGGCCCTGGCATCTGGGGGAACGGTGCTCTTTGTGAGCTGTATGCCTGTGGACCCTTGAGGTGGTATTACTGTGGATTCGGGTCCTGGTCCCCCAGGACACACAGACTCTGGGGACCCTGGATTTGCCATATTAGAAATACTGGCTGATTCATAATGCTGGGACAAATACTGTTAGGAGATGCTGATGTCAATTCCAGCCACCTGTCTGTCTGTTGCCTGCTAGAATGTGTATTGTAAATAAGTCTAGTATGGGATCTAAGAGTCATTAGATCCCCATTGATGTTTGTATTAATTAACTCTGCTATTGTGTGAAGAAGAGTTCGGTGTTGATTTGTGATAATGTTGATTGGGTTTTCTGAGCTACAAGTCGGCCAGTCTGGCCTAAAGGTCATGTCTGAGTCATCTAGGCTGTCTAAAGGGATTAGTTAATTAGCCCATGTTAATTAGGTTTCTGATCACAGGTGTACGTTCAGAGTAATATGAGCACCTCCTCTTTTACTGTATAAAAGAGCCTGTATTCCTTTCAATAAAAGAGATTCCTGTTTGAACTTACATACAGCCTGCCTGGTGTTTGTTCTGAGCTACACAACTGGATTAGAACGGCACAAAGCTGTAGTTCTAGTCCCGGAGCATCGGATGACTGAACCATCAGATGTTGTGATCTGCAATCTGATTCTATAGCCACAGAGGAGTGTCAGGAGAGTGGAATTGAGCGAGCAGGGACTAGTTACATAATACAAAGTGTATTTTCCTTTAGTAAATAACACCCAACAGTGCTTTTTTAGGTTACACAATCACGCCATTTTCAGGACTCCCCACATTTCTGCCAGGGTCAGCTAAAAGAAACACAAGCAGTAAATGTCACCAAAGATTTTAGTACCTCGCGGGCACTCGGGAGGGCAAGCCAGGACAGCCAGCCTCAAGCGCCGTCAGGGTTGGTTCATTTACTTGAATTCTGGCCTCAGGCCCAACTGAGGCAGCATAGTTGGCAGAATTTCGCTTTAAAAAGTTGTGGAGAACACAGCACGCCAGGATGATATGATTCAGTTTATACTCCTCCATGTGTATGGGTGTAAGAAATAGGCGGAACCGGCTGGCCATGATTCCAAACATGTTCTCCACCACTGTTCTGGCTCTGGCCAGCCGGTAATTAAAAACCCTCTGGTCCGGGGTGAGGATCCTCATAGGGAATGGCCGCATAAGATGGTCCCCCAGTGCAAACGCTTCATCTGCAACGAAGACGAATGGGAGTCCTTCCACATTGTCTTCTGGAGGTGGCAAGTCCAAGCTGCCATTCTGGAGACACCTGTAGAACTCCGTCTGGACGATGACTCCACCATCGGACATCCGGCCATTCTTCCCCACGTCCACATACAGGAACTCATAATTAGCCGACACCACCGCCAACATCACAATACTATTGAACCTCTTGTAGTTGTAATAGTATGACCCTGAGTTGGGTGGTGGGACAATGTGGACGTGTTTCCCATCAATTGCCCCTCCGCAGTTAGGAAAGTCCCACCGCTGGGCAAAGTGGGAGGCCACAGTCTGCCATTCCTGTGGCGTGGAAGGAAACTATGGAGTCAAACAAGAAAAATTAATCATTTTGCACATAAACATTGCAAGCAGATTAGACACAAACATTCTTGGCCAACATCAGTATAACATTTATTTTAGGGAGTATTTAAAGACAAAGGTATAAGGTCCACCTATCAGATTCCTCCCCCTCTCTCATGGCCCATTTTTTAAATTTTATCGGGGGGAGATGTTTTGGACAGGTAACCCTCTCCACTTCATTGAGAGATGAATGCCTAAATAATGTATTACTTTGGCCAGTCCCTCCTTACTTTACACTATTGGCAGCCGACTGGACAGGTAAGAAGTGTCATAATACAAAGAGATAAATACTGTACACATTTTAGCACATTTTTACATTCTGCTATTACCTATCAAGATAATAATAGGATACCAAAACTTTAAACAGTACCATTTGAAAGTATTCAGGCAGGCCCTTGCACTACATGCTTTGGGGAATTCATCCATAAATCTGACCACTAAAGAGGTGGGTATAATGTGTATGGGTTTGGCAAAGTCAGCAGATAGAGGATTGTTATCAGCTGAGTCAGCAGTTGGAGGGGAGGGAGGGTTCCAAATGATTTTGGGACACCAAAAAAAAGCCTCTGGCACTCTGCCTGAATTTCAAACACACATCACAATTTTCAAAATTTTAGGGGGTTTTTAGGGTAAAGCACTACTATGGAGCTGACAAAATACATTGTTAAATGACTACACGAGGTGAATATAGGGCCAGGAGAGCATGCTGGGGAGGAAAGTGAAGGCAAATATGCATGAAGGAAAAAAAATAAAACCTAAAATTCCAGCATGCATGAGGACAAAGGGGACATTCACAGCATATTACAATCATGGTAATTAGGGAATGAGGAAAGAAATACAATATATTAACAAACATTAAATACTATAAAATTTGAGATTAAAGGATAAAAATCTTACCTTAATATACTCCTTCTGCAGGACCTGGATGATGGCAGAACAGGTCTCTGGGATAATGATCCCCAGAGCCTGGGGGGAGATGCCTGTCGAGAACTTGAGGTCCTGCCGGCTTCTCCCCATCGCCAAGTACCGCAGGGTGGTGACTAGCCTCTGCTCTGGAGTGATGGCTTGCCTCATGCAGGTATCCTGCCTGCTGATATAAGGGGTCAGCAAAGCCAACAAATAGTGAAATAGGGGGTCTGTCATCCGGAGAAAGTTCCTGAAATCATCAAGATTATTCTCACGGATCTCACGGAGCAAAGGCATGTGACAGAACTGGTCACGCTGGAGCAACCAATTCTTGGTCCATGAACTCCTCCCCACCCTGTTCATGGACTGGACTTGTGTCAAGGTAAGAACCCCAACACCAAGCCCCCGCACAGCACGAACTCTACGAGTAGTACGTATATGCAACATGGCTAGAAAACAGTCAGCTGCTCAGAACGAAGTAACAGAACGCACTGAAGAACAGCAAGGCCTGTGAAGAGCGACCTGAAAAACAGTAACGAATGAACAAGAACACAATGACAGAGTCGCGTGCAGTGAGTCACGTAACTCACTGCACGCACTGAAGACCAGATACAAACCTACAAGCACAAACTGAACAGCAGAAAATGATCTGAAAACCACGAGTCTGAAAAAGCGCGAATCATCTCTCACCAAACTTTTACTAACATGAGATTAGCAAAAGGAGCCCAAAGGTTGTCGCGCTTGTTTCTGAATTGCCCTTTTATAGTCTCGTCGTACGTGGTGTACGTGACCGTGCTCTTGGTGATTGGAAATCCGACAACTTTGTGCGACCGTGTGTATGCAAAACAAGTTTGAGCCAACATCCGTCGGAAAAAATCCATGGATTTTGTTGTCGGAATGTCTTATCAATGTCCGATCGTGTGTACAGGGCATTACAACTGTCTTCTGTCAAATAGTCATGCTGGAAAACAAGCATTCGATCAGGGCTCACAGTCAATGGCTGCGAGCGCTGATCCATTTTTTCTGGTGGGGGAGTCTGCCAGAAAAGTGAGAACCCCTTCAAATCACATTCAAATATGCTAAATTATTAGCTTTTTAATAATAAATTGAAAGTGAAAAGCACTCTAAACTCTTAATGCACATCACTGTTTTTTCCTTTGTCCTATTTCTTTTGACAGAATGGTCACATGCCCAGATAGCAAGCAATTGTGCTGCAAGTTTGAAAATGACTTACTAAGTTATTGCTAGACTTACCAGGCTTCACAAGTTTGTTGCACATTTGTAGCAAGTCTGCATTGCATGACTCTAAAGCCATGTACACACGATCTGACTTTTCGACCCGACTGGTCCTACGGAACAAATCCGTCAGACAATCCAACAGTGTGTGGGCTTCATCGGACCTTCAGCTGACTTTTTCTGTCGAAAATCAGACGAACATTAGATTTGGAACATCGAACTCGAATCCGGTCGAAAAATCCATTCGTCTGTATGCTAGTCCAATGGACAAAACTGAACTTCCTTATTCTAGTCCCTTCGTAAGTCATCACATTTAAACTAACGGACTTTCAAACGGACTTTAATCCATTTGTGTGTGGGCAGGTTGGGTCATTTGAAAGTCCGTCGTAACTCAGTTGAAAGTCTGTCAGAAAGATCGTCGGACCTTTGGTGCTGAAAAGTCTGCTCATGTGTATGCGACATAAATCAACTTTCTATGCAAACTATCTGCAGGTCTGCTGCAAGTTCTGGTTTGGTTATTTTGTGCAATAGTCCTCCCACCGCTGGCTGCAGTGGCAGTCTATGCATTGTGGGCGCATGGGTGCCCCCCCTATCCCTGCTGCCGCCTCTCTATCCATGCGCCCAGCCTCTTTTAGGATGCCAGATGCATGGACTTCTATGGCGGGGGTAGGAGGGGGTGTATTTTTTTGAAGCACCTGATTAGAGCCAGAGGCTCTACTAGGCTTCAAAAAAGGGTGGGCTCGGGGTGCAGAGAGTGTGCCCTGATCCCACCCAATTGTGTGAACATATCGAATGAATATTCGCTATTTTCACACTGCATTGCCTCCCTGCCAATCAGGAGGCAGGTCAGTGAGACCTGTTTCCTGATTGGCCAAAGCACCAGGCATCCCTATTAGATGCTCAGCGCTTTGGTGGAAGTGGGACAGAGTGCAGGAAGCTGAAAAGAAGAGAGGAGACGCCTGCAATCCATTCACGGGGGGTGTGTGAGTGGGCTGTGGTGTCCTGCGATCCATCTGCATGGGGGGGTGTGAGTGGGCCTGGGTGTCCCGCGATCCATCCGCATGGGGGCGGTGGTGGATGCGGGGTGTCCAGGGAGGGACACTGGCAGCATTTGATGGACACATTGGCAGCATATGATGGGCAGACTGGCAGCATTTGATGGGCAAACTGGCAGCATATGATGGGCACACTGGCAGCATTTGATGGGCACACTGGCAGCATATGATGGACAGACTGGCAGCATTTGATGGGCAGACTGGCAGCATATGATTAGCACACTGGCAGCATTTGATGGGCACTCTGGCAGCATTTGATGGGCACACTGGCAGCATATGATGGGAACACTGGCAGCATATGATGGGCAGACTGGCAACATATGTTTGGCACACTGGTAGCATTTGATGGGCACACTGGTAGCATATGATGGGCACACTGGCAGCGTTTGATGGCACATTGGCAGCGTTTAATGAGCACAGTGGCAGCGTTTAATGGGCACAGTGGAAGCGTTTGATGGCACAGTGGCAGTGTTTGCTGGCACAGTGGCAGTGTTTGGGCACAGTGGCAGCATTTGATGGCATAGTGGCAGAGTTTGATGGCACAGTGGCAGCATTTGAGGGCACAGTGGCTGCATTTGATGGACACAGTGGCTGCATTTGATGGGCACAGTGGCAGTGTTTGATGGCACAGTGGTAGCATTTGATGGCACAGTGGCAGCGTTTGGGCACAGTGGCAGCGTTTGGGCACAGAGGCAGCGTTTGATGGGTACAGTGGCAGCATTTGATGGCACAGTGGCAGCATTTGAGGGCACAGTGGCAACGTTTGATGGCACAGTGGCAGCGTTTGATGGGAACAGTGGCAGCATTTGATGGCACAGTGGCAGCGTTTGAGGGCACAGTGGCTGCGTTTGATGGGCACAGTGGCTGCGTTTGATGGGCACAGTGGCAGCGTTTGAGGGCACAGTGGCTACAATTTATGATTTTTTTTTTAAAAAATTTGTGCCCCCCCAAAAATTTTGAGCACCAGCCGCCACTGACTGGCTGAATGTTCATGCTGTAGACTTGAAGAGCTCTTGCTGTAGACTCACCACTGCAGCTTTGCTCTTGCTAGAGACTTGCCTCGCAAATTTGCTACAAATTTGCAAGTTACCAGACTTATGCCCTGTACACATGTTTGGACTTTCCGATGGAAAATGTGTGATCGGAGCTTGTTGTTGGAAATCCGACCGTGTGGGGGCTCCATCGGACTTTTTCCATCGGAATTTCCGACACACAAAGTTTGAGAGCTGGCTCTAAAATTTTCCGACAACAAAATCCGTTTGCGTAAATTCCGATCGTGTGTAGAAAATTCCGACGCACAAAGTGCCACGCATGCTCAGAATTAGGGATGAGACGAACATCCTCCGGTTTGGTTCGCACCAGAACCTGCGAACGGACCGAAAGTTCGCACGAACGTTAGAATCCCATTAAAGTCTATAGGACTCAAACGTTCTATACCAAAAGTGCTATTTTTAAAGGCTAATATACAAGTTATTGTCCAAAAAAGGGTTTGGGGACCCAGGTCCTGCCCCAGGGGACATGTATCAATGCAAAAGAAAGTTTTAAAAACGGACGTTTTTTCGGGAGCAGTGATTTTAATAATGCTTAAAGTGAAAAAAAAGTGAAATATTCCTTTAAATATCGTACCTGGGGGGTGTCTATAGTATGCCTGTAAAGTGGCGCATGTTTCCCGTGCTTAGAACAGTCCCTGCACAAAATGACATTTTTAAAGGAATAAAAGTCATTTAAAACTGCCTGCGGCTTTAATGTAATGTCGGGTCCCGGCAATATGGATGAAAATCAGTGAGACAAATGGCATGGGTACCCCCCACCCCCCAGTCCATTACCAGACCCTTTGGGTCTTGTATGGATATTAAGGGGAACCCCACACCCAAATTAAAAAAAGGAAAGGCGTGGGGCCCCCAGGCCCTATATACTCTGAACAGCAGTATACAGGCGGTGCAAACAAGCAGGGACTGTAGGTTTGTTGTTAAGTAGAATTTGTTTGTAATTTTGAACTGGTACATTTTTAAAGTGTAGCTTCAGCCAAAAAAATCAATTTTTAAGCTTTTTGGAAAACATAGGGAAGGGTTATCACGCCTCGCCTGTAACATTTGTTTTGCTGTCTGTGCACCTCTTCAGAAGATTTCACCTCACTTTCTGTCCCAATGACAAATGTTTTTTGAAAATTTGGGGTTTTTAGTGAAACAAGGATTGGTGATAAAGCATCAGTGAAGAGGAGACACGTTTTTTTCCCATATTAACTCTTACAGGAGAGATTTTCCCTTCCTAGGGGTAGATTTCATCTCACTTCCTGTTGTCTCCTTCCGTTTGCAAGTAGGAGTCATTTGTAAGTGGGATGTTTGAAAGTAGGGGTCTGCCCTATATACTCTGCAGAAATTGGGGCCTTAGGTGTTGATGTTGCCACAACACTGTAAGCCCTCACAGTTACTCTTGGTGGGCGCAGGAACTCGCCCTGCTGTGAATTATTAGATCAAGAATTGTAATTACATGCCATTGTTGAACAGTGGTAGAAAAATTGGGCCTTTGGTGGTGCTGGTGCTGGTGCCACAACACTGTAAGTCCTCACAGTTACTCTTGGTGGGCGCTGGAATGGGCCCTGCTGTGAAATTTTAGATCAAGAATTGTAATTACATGCACCTGTTGAACAGGGGCAGAAAAATTGGGCCTTTGGTGGTGGTGGTGGTGGTGGTGTTGCCACAACACTTTAAGCCCTCACAGTTACTCTTGGTGGGTGCAGGAATGGGCCCTGCTGTGAAATATTAGATCAAGAATTGTAATTACATGTCCCTGTTGAACAGGGGCAGAAAAATTGGGCCTTAGGCACTGGTGCCACAACACTGCAACCCCTCACAGATGGGCCTTGCTGTGAAATATTAGATCGAGATGTGTAATTATACGCCCCTGTTAAACAGGGGCTGAAAAATTGGGCCTTGGGCACTGATGCTGGTGCCACAACACTGCAACCCCTCACAGATACTCTAGTTGGAGTGCAGGAATGAGCCCTGCTGCAAAGTATTGCATCAAAAATTGTAATTACACTTCCCTGTTAAACAGGGGCAGAAAAATTGCCACAACACTGCAACCCCTCACAGATGCTATAGTTGGAGCGCAGGAATGAGCCCTGCTGCAAAGTATTACATCAAAAATTGTAATTACACGCCCCTGTTAAACAGGGGCAGAAAAATTAGGCCTTGGCCACTGGTGGCGGTGCCCAGAACCAAAAATGTTCTTACAAGCTATCAGCATGAAAATTGAGGAGGAAGAGGATTGTCACTCAGCATAACAGGATAGTCACTCAGCATCAGCATAGACAGTCTTGAAGGGATCGTTTACAAAGCATCCAGCAGCACTGAATGTGCGTTCTGAAAGAACGCTGGATGCAGGACAGGCCAGTAGCTCAATTGCATACTGTGCAAGCTCTGGCCAGTGATCCATCCTCAAGACCCAGTAACCCAAAGGATTTTCGGTGGGAAAGGTGTCCAAGTCTGATCTTGCCCCTAGGTAATCCTGCACCATGTGAATCAAATGCTGGCGATGGTTGCTGGAACCGATTAGACTTTGGGGCTGCAGCTTAAAAAATTGTCTGAACGCATCGATCAGACGGCCACCTTCTCCACCGCTCCTTCTGTGACTGACCGAAGCCTCAGCAACACATTGTCCAGGAGGACCAGGAAATTGTAACCTCCCAGGCTCTGGAAACGCGTTGCACAATCCTTTCTGCAAGGCCTTCCGAAGATGTTTCATCCTCTGCTCCCTTTGCGACGTCAAGATAAGGTTTGCAACCTTACCTTTGTAACGTGGATCAAAGAGGGTTTCCAGCCAATAATCATCCCTCCCCTTGCTTTCACGAAAACGAGGATCCTTCCCGCAGGCTTTGCAGGATCAGGGAGTCCATGCAGCGTAGGTTTGCTGAGGCATTTGGTTCAGAGTCCTCTGGGTCACTAAGGACAACATGATCCGCAGCCACCTCCTCCTAGCCACGTACAAATCCATGGGTTTCTTGGGACTGTAAATGATCCCTTGAAGACTGCTGCTGATGCTGAGTGCCAGGCTCCACCTCCATGATGACACAATCCTCCTCCTCATCCTCTTCTTGTGTATCTTGGGCATGCAGGAACGCTGTCTGGATAAAGGGGGCCTTGAGAGGTAAGGAAGTCCCTGATCATAGCACACTGGCGTGGGGAAAAAAAACAAGCTCCCCTGACCCTGTCCTGGTGCCATAGTTGCATAGGTACTCATTGATGGCCCTCTGCTGCATGTGCAGCCGCTGCAGCATGGCCAACGTTGAGTTCCACCTGGTGGGTATGTCACAGATTAGGCAGTTCTTAGGTAGATTAAATTCCTTTTGGAGGTCAGCCAACCGATCACTGGCAAAATATGACCTGCGGAAATGCACACAGACTTTCCTGGCCTGTCTCAGGACATCCTGTAAGCCCGGGTACCTGTCCAAGAACTGCTGCACCACACAGTTAAGAACATGAGCCAAACGGGGCACATGGGTCAGTTGTCCCTGTCGGAAGGCGGAGAGGAGGTTGGTGGCATTGTCGCAATCCGCCATACCTGCCTTAAGCTGGCGTGGCGTCAACCACCTCTGAACCTGCCCCTGCAGAGCTGACAGAATCTCTGCCCCAGTGTGGCTCCTGTCCCCCAAGCACACCAGCTCAAGCACCGCATGGCATCTTTTTGCCTGCGTGCTTGCATAGCCTCTTGCACGCCTACGGAGCACCGATGGTTCCGAGGACAAGTCAGCACAGGAAGAGGCCATGGAGGAAGAAGAAGAGGAGGGAGTGGAGGAGAGAGGTGTGGCAGAATCACCACTAGTAGAATTTTGGAGGCGTGGTGGCGGAACAACCTCCAACACTACTGCACCTTGTCCTGCATCCTTTCCAGCTGCCAGAAGAGTCACCCAGTTAGATAAAGATAGGTAACATCCCTGTCCATGCCTGCTGGACCATGAGTCAGCAGTAATATGCACCTTACCGCTGACCGCCCTGTCCAGCGAGGCCAAGACATTGCCTTCCACATGCCGGTACAGAGCCGGAATCATCTTCCGTGAGAAAAAGTGGCGTTTGGGAACCTGCCACTGAGGAACCGCACATTTCACAAACTCACAGAAGGGGGCAGAGTCTATCAACTGAAAAGGCAGCAGTTGAAGTGCTAGCAATTTAGCCAAGCTAGCATTCAACCGCTGGGCATGTGGATGGCAGGGAGTGAACTTCTTTCTGCAGTGCAGTAGCTGGGGCAGGAAAATTTGCCTGGTGCAATCTGACATTGGTCTACCGATAGCAGATTGCCCGCAAGTACTTGGCTGTGACACACCTAATTCTACACCTTCATTCCTCTCAGTGCAGGTTTCATAGAGGACTGAAGGTATAGTGGGGTTGGAGATCCCAGCTGATGAGGAGCAAGGAGAGGTCCGCTTTATTCTTTGGTGTGGGTCTTTTAGGTACTCTTGCCAATGAACTGCATGGCAGGTCAACATATGTCTGGTCAAGCATGTGGTGCCCAAGCGGGTGATGTTTTGAGCACGCGAGATACGCTTGAGACATATGTTGCAAATAGCAGCGGTGGGATCTAATGCACTCATCTCAAAAAAGGCCCACACCAAAGAACTTTTGGAATAACACGCAGAGACAGCAGCGCCCTGCACATGCGGAGCTCTGCGGTGTGATGCAGTCAGTGTGCTGCCCTTAAGCTGGCCCCTGGAGGGCATCCTTCCTCATTGGAGATGTGCCTCCTTCTCCTCCTCTCTCCTATCAGGCACCCACGTGGAGTCAGTGACCTCATCATCCCCTCCCTCCTCCTCACTGGAGCAAACCTGGCAGTATGCTGCAGCTGGGGGAACATGACTGCCAGATTGCTGTCCTTCTTGGGCACCCCCTCTCTCTGGGCTCACGTTACTGCCTTCCTCTAGCTGGGTACCATCATCGGAGCCTTCAAAACGCTGGGCATCCTCCTGGAGCATGTACCCAACACTGTGGTCAAACAGTTCGGGGGACTCCTCAGGAGGACATGGTGGGGCTAGGGAAGGAGTGACTGATGCCATTGAGCCGAGGGAAGAGGCTGTATTGGCAGCTGCTTTGCCAGACAAAGTACCCTGAGCCTGGGTGAGAGAGGATGAGGAGGATGAGGATGGTTTGGTCATCCACTCTACCTAGTCTTCGGCATATTGCGACTCAACACATAAAATCAGGAATGCATCATTCCATTGACATTTGTGGTGTTTATTTCATGAAACAGACTGGTATTTTATATTGTGATGTCATATTCAGTGGGATGGATACAGTGGAGATGGATTAGAACACCTGTCAGTTTTTATTGCCATCTGTGCCCCCTTTAGGGAGATTCACTCTCTCAATTGCTACTGTTTCGCCTTATCATTGTAAGTGAAATGAAAATAAATTCCCACATTTTGTATTGACATTGGAACACTAATAGAAATCTCCCTGATGGGACATAAATGGGAAAAAAACTGTCAGGGAGTTCTAACCCTTCCTTACTCTATCCGAAATGCAAACAACAACAAAAAAGAAAGAAAAAAGAAAAAAAAAAAAAAGATGCGCTTTTTTTTGCTATTATATTATGCAAATCCATTGCTATATTATTGAACATGTGTGTTTTGTCTTGATTTTAGAAAAGGGATTATGGGTGTATTTGGATAAATGATTATTATAATAGATACCATTTTTCAAGTTTATCATAAAGCAGTATTAAACCCAAAAGCAACATATATTATATAACAGCTAACCAATTCTTACATGTGATGGCTGTATTAGTTTATTTTGTTGAAATAGAAAGGTTTTTCAACATTTAATAAAAAAGAGCAGTAAAAATTTGTTTCAATTGAACTAAAAAGCGCAGTACAACTGTGGCTGGGGTAACACATTTATTTCAATAAATCCTATATCCTCATTGGATTTACACTATGTGGAGGCTTCCCCTTTTTTGTTTCTTTTCCTTTACATCATGAGAACTACCTCTGATTGAGCGGAGCTCGGTTGACAACTAAAGCCAGCCCTAGGACAACAAGTCACGATAGCTGGGAGTCCAGGCTCAGCCTATTTCTTCCAGTGGCGAGTAGGTCTCCAAGCTCTCCTTCTGCTGAGAACACCCAATAAGTCCGGATTTGATTTATCTTCACCGCTTGGCGGTATAAGCGCATTTGACTCACCGCTAACAGCCTGCGAGTCCACCTTTTCTGGTAAGGGTATTTTATCTGTCTTTCCCAGAAGTTGTTTGATGAGAAGATAGTACCCTATATGTCCACGCACTTCCAACTGTTTATGAGAAGCACATAAGGATTAGAAGTATTACCAACATCATGGTCTCATCCCCATGAACCCCCACCTTGCATATTGATATGGACTTCAGATGTTTAATACTATATAGTTACATAGTTACATAGTAGGTGAGGTTGAAAAAAGACACAAGTCCATCAAGTCCAACCTATGTGTGTGATTATGTGTCAGTATTACATTACATATCCCTGTATATTGCGGTCATTCAGGTGATTAATAGTTTCTTGAAGCTATCAATGCTCCCCGCTGAGACCACCGCCTGTGGAAGGGAATTCCACATCCTTGCCGCTCTTACAGTAAAGAACCCTCTACGTAGTTTAAGGTTAAACCTCTTTTCTTCTAATTGTAATGAGTGGCCACGAGTCTTATTAAACTCTCTTCTGCGAAAAAGTTTTATCCCTATTGTGGGGTCACAATAGGGATAAAACTTTTTCGCAGAAGAGAGTTTAATAATCTATATGTTAATATTTGTTCACATTTATGAAATACATTATCTTGACCTATTAGGCACGTGGAGTTGTCAGTTTGATCCATTCACTTATGTACACCTAAGTATCCCTTTGCTTTTGAGGATCATTCACTTTGGGTGTGCGGATCCTGAATTCCTCATTATATTTTATATTTTTTATATTTTTTATTGCTTTTTTTCCGTTGGTTTTGCACTATTGACATGACATTCTGTGTGATTTACAACCATACTCCTGTCATCAACATTATTTTTATAGCTTTTTTCATTTTGGGTTCATGATTAGTTGGTACACAAGTCACAATGATTTCTGTGGGTACTGCTGTTCAAACAATCACTTAAATTGATATATTTTTCACCATATACATTCTCATGTGTATACACATTTTTTCTTCCTTATATTACCATCACGGTTCAGATACCATATATACACATTGATTACTTCATTAGCGCTGCACATTTATGTTCACATTGATATTTTACAATTAGTCTGATTGTTGTGCTGGCTGCTTATAATTTGGAGTTGGCACGGCGTTTCTCCCATTCACCTCTAAGCTTAGATTAAGGCTTACTTGTTGGTGCAAGAAATATCTCCTAAACCTACCTAGGAGATATTTGCGAAAGACAGGCACCGATGTCTACAGCGCATGCGGCCTAGACAACGGCGTGCAGGCACATTGAGCGTGCCGTTCCTAGCGGCGATCCTGCCGTTAGTGGCGGTTCCCGCGCGCATGTGCGGGAGTGACATCATCACGGCTCCGGCCAATCACAGTGCCAGAGCCGCGATACCTGGAAGGAAGATGGACGCTTCGTGGAAGAGGGGAGGGACAGCGGTGATCGCAGGCTCCTGTGTCAGGTAAGTGACACATAATGGGCTAGTATGCGATGCATACTAGCCCATTATGCTTTACCTTTGCAGGGAAACAAAGAGGAAGTAAAACCCATCAGGGTTTACTTCCTCTTTAAAGGGGTTGTAAAGTCAGAAGGTTTTTAATCTTAATGCATTCTATGCATCAAGATAAAAAGCTTTTTGTGTGTAGCAGCCCCCTCAGACCCCTAATACTTACCGGAGCCCAATCTCTGTCCAGCAATGTCCAGGAGTGTCTCGGCCATCAGAGACTCTCCATCCTGATTGGCTGGGACACAGCAGTGGTGCCATTGGCTCCCACTGCTGTCAATAAAAGTCAGTCAGCCAATCAGGAGAGAGGGGGTGGTGCCTGATCACGGTCCTGTGTCTGAATGGTGAGTTAATGGTGAGTTAATTTGGGGTGAATGGTGAAGAATTGCAACGGGTGTCTTCTACAGTGATCAGAATAATATCTCTAAGAAGATTGTTTCAATGCCTTCCTGGAAATGTTCCTTTCAAGATCATATATGAACTTTATACACATTTTTTTGGATAACATATGTACTTTAATTTTGGAGCTTATTAGTATTTATGCTATGCACTTTTTTCTGCATTTATAGCATTTTTTGCACTTTTTTCAGCATTTGCACTTTTATAGAATATTTATCATTTGCATTTCATTGGATTGTATTATTATGATATACACTATGTGAGATATGTTGGATTGATTTTTCACTGCACACATTGAGATGGATATTTACCATTGGATTTGATTGTGTATATCACTGGTTTATGGTATTTGAGATCATAGATCTGCACCACTTGTTCTTTTTATTTCAGTTTATGGAGTATGCTTAATCACAACATTATATCACTGCTATTAACATGAATACCACCCTATGTGTTGTCATAAGCTGAGGATAAAACTCCATGCATAGCATATTTACCAATTTGTATATAAACTGTTGAATCAGCTGGCAACCATAACAGGTAGAGCATTTAGCTCAATAAAAAAATAGATGCAAGTGTATCTATACTGGGAACATGCTCATAGGGAACTTAAATTCTTCAAAGCTCACTCCATCCTTTGCTAATTGTTCTATACACACACTTCTCCATTACTCTGTTTTCCCTTTGGAGATTTCAGGAAAAGTCCAATGCAGGCGTTGGTCTCAGTTAGGGCTAACACAGAGCCTAGTTCAATACTGCACTACATGAAAGCTCCCTGGCCTGGCAGTTGGTTGTTCATGTTCCTAACACTGCCTACTGGGGGAAAGTAGAAATAGTCACATGCTGTCTTATACCTATAAGTGCCATGTGTTTCAAAAGATCCATTGGGACAAATAGGGCAGTGGGATAAATTTTGCAAAGATAAGTATTAGCAGTACAGTGGTAGGCTATTAAGACAATGTTTTTACTTTGGCTTTGAAGGGTAAATTATAGGTCCAATTAAAGTCATCAGTCAAGTGAAAACATTTTAGCATTCTTCATAAGGCTTTTGTAGGTGAAAGTATTAAAGAGGAAGTAAACTCTCCCACTGTGTTGCCACTTTTCATCTAGACCATTATATAAAGTTATAAACAAACATCACCCGTTGTAAATAAGCCTCAATCGCATATTACTTACATTTTATTAAAACTTTTATAAATTATTTCTCCGGGGATTAGGCTGCACCATTTTAGGTATTGTTTCCCGAGTCTGCACTGCAAATTACTTCCTCCCTTCCATGTATGTCTTGCTGTATTCTCGCACATGTGTGATCGCATCTTAACCAAGCCTCTGTTTCGATCCGACGTTGCTATGGCAGCCGTGCTCTGCCGCTCATAGCCGACCTGACAATGCAGAATTACACAGTCGTTTTGCCATTCTCATATTGTGTGCCTGTCAGGCTGCTGTATGCTGCAGCTAAACACTGCTATGCTATGTTTTCCGATTGCAAAGTATACACCCCATGTGATGTCACGCGGGTTTTGATCGCAGTGCCACTGGGAGAGGAAATCACTTCCACGGCATCCTGTCAATGGAGGGAATGCGTAACGGCATTCAGAGCATGCCGTGAAAAACGGGAGAGATGCGCATGCACCGGTGACATCACTACACAGAATGGGACGGATTACAAGAAAAGTAAGCAAGTAAGGAGACATCTACAAGCAGCAACCATTAGGGTTTTTTAAGCAGATTGAAATGTGATAAAGTTGTGGGGGAGAGTTTACAATCACTTTTACCCACGTATAAGTTTAAAACCTAACTAAAGTTTTTCAATCTATGCCATCTATTTAAAATTTGATGTGAATATTAATAAATAGGATTTTGTTTGCTTAAGCATTGTGTATCATAAATTGTCTTTTTTAAATTAAATACTTTTTTTAAACAAAATTTGTTATGTTGTATCTCAGCATTGCCAATCTCCTAGGGCCTCCTTTCAGCCACTTCCTGTCCACATGCATGCACTTTAGTAATGGTCGCTTGGCATTTCTCAGGGTGAATTTCCACATGACATTCTTACATTGTATATGACATTTTAATGAATGATGATTTATTGGTGTTCAAGAAATATTTAATTTTGAGTTTGTTTTTCTGCATACTAGGCACTTTAAAATCAACCCCTCTGCAATTATACATTCCTAGATCCCATTCCTTCCCATTTTGCAAGTCCATTGTCATTCAGAAAGGGCCTATTTACATCCATGATCTACCCTTCCCTGCCCGTCCCTCCTCCTTGAAGAATGAGCAGTTTTTATGTCCTGCCTGGTGTTGTTGTTTTTTTTTTTTTTTTTACAGCAAATGCACATTACTTGCTCAAAATAAGCAAAATGTAAAAATGATTTGGCAGATTTTCTAGGTTATCAATGCATGCACCCATACAGATAAATATTATAGTTAGCCCCACCATGTAATAGCCTTACAATTACATAATGCATTTAATGATATTAAGGAATTACTTTCTTCTTGGATATGTTATGTGTGAACACTCTTTTACTGGCACAAGCGTTCAAAAGTAAAAAGTTTTAGACAGTTACATTCTTCTTGCCAGACTGTATCATAATTGTTAAAACATCACTTATGTGAGTAAAGAGTGGAGTCTCTTCCTTTCCCCACTGTGATTCATAATGATACTTTTCTGGCAATTTTTAAGCTGGTAATGTGTCTGACAGATAGTTGTTCCTGTTTTTATGTACCAGCCACAAGCTGGCAAGAGTCCACTTATCAAAGGATACAGTGAAAAAAAAGAGTGCTTTAGTGACTTTTTGTCTGTCTTAAGAATGACATGTATTTGTGGAAATTAAAAGAATTAGATCTAATATATAACTAGCTTGTTCCATGTTCCACTAACATTATACGTTTAATTACTAAGAACTCTTAAATAAGTTTAGGGTGTACAAGTACTAAAATCATAGTGTGAGTAAAAGCAAAACATTTTTGAGTTTTGGATAGAGTATTTACACCTTTTGTCAAGTTTTTATTTCTGTCTATATCCAAATTATGGAGATTAGCCCCTCTATTTGTCCTGGTGACCATATATTGATACATAAAGTAATACGAAATCCAAAACTTTAGAGTTGTCACTAGATCAAAAGATGAGGGCAAGTAATCCAATTGGGACACCTTGTCTCAGTTTACTGTCTTTAGACCTCACTTGTGCTGCTCTCTGCAGGTGTCTCTGCTGAGTTTCTATTAAATAGTCCTCTAATAACACTCAAGTGAAAGATTCTTTAGTGTGTCCACCCTCCCTAGAGCTGAGATAGATCGTGCCTTTTCAACTGATTAGACCATATTACTGATGCAGAAGGATTGTACTTGTTCTTATAAGGTACACTGCAAAACAAACCACTCACCTTGTCCAATATTTAATGCACTAACACAGGACAATTGCCATTTATTTGTCACATCTGTGAGAAGCTGCAGGCCTGGGAGGTGGTTTCAATGTCCCCCTCAATCGGGCTTTGGAAATATCTTCCACTTTGCCTTATCAGGAACTGAAGTCTATTAAGTAATGCATCTTGGATCTTTGCCTTCATAATGCTTGGTGACTTCTTCAGCTTGCAACCAAAGACTATACATTTTTTACTTCCCCACATAACAAATACTCAAGGATTGATTACACAGGCTGACACACATTTTGGTGTCTCGAATGTTAGAACTGTTCGTGGGAATATTTGACCCACTGATTCCAAAAATAGCATCAATTTTCCCTATCAACTCAGTTTTTGAGATACAGCATGAATGCCATATACCACTCTGCACTCTGGTCACCCATCAAAAATCAGGATATAAATATAGCAAAATACATTGGGATGATTCGCGCAGCACTGTTGTGAAGTAACCATAACCTCTACAGTGCTCGATCTGCTAGAAATTAAATTATATGAGTGGCAAAATACACACACGTCTTATACAATCATATCTTTGATGCAGTTAATAACTTGCACATTAGATTCCAATGTTTCCAATGTAAAACTACAGTTGGAACTATATGAACACTATCACTATATTTTCTAACTTGTATGCAAAAACACAAACTAGATAACAGAAGAAAAAAAACTGACTAAAAAAATTAGATAAGCTTGACCATATCTAAGATACTAGAGCTGATGCAGTCTAGCCAATGCAATTTTCTGAATCAGCACCCCAAATAGCCCCAAGACTGTGTTATCCAACCATCATCCAGTCACCATGACACTCTCCTTCTGATTACAGGTGTATTGCTGGAAAATGTGGTGCCTTAACGCCTCCCTTTTATGTGACCCAATTGATATGCTGGCATTCCAGTTGACAGATTACTTCTCCTGCAATAATACCGAAGATGTTGCTCATGCAATGGGAAGCTCCAGGGAGACTTCTTAGACCTTGGGGCTGTCAGGATCACCTAGTGCTCCTGTTCCTCATTCCAGCATCCAGGGTTTTGGCTATGGCACTCTCCTTGTCTGTCTGCCCACTTGCAGGCTGATTAATGTGATCAGTCTCTGGGTGGAAACCAAGCCTGTTATAAGCCAGCTCAAACCTCATTTGGGTGCTTGTGATAGAGAGTGATACGTGTGTGGTTCCTGATCAAGCTCCCTGTCTGTCTGCCCTGCTCTGCGCTTCTCTGCCTTTTGGCTAAGATCAAATGTAGTATCTGTTCTTATCAGTTGCCAAAGAAGGCGCTGTGCTACGCCCATAGGGGAGAGCTATGCAAATCCAATGGCGTAATTGTACCTGGAAGGGTGGTTTCAGCAGGGACTATGTTGAGCTGCCCGACAGATACTGGGGGCCGAACGATGGTTGCGTCTGAGCCGGGTGCTCCTGGTGAGGATGGGTGCTACATTGGGTATGGCCAGAGGGTCGGGTCCCTGGCCTTCTGGCCTAGATATGTGTAGTTCTAGCTCCGGCCAGTTTTTCAGGAAAGAAAGCTGGCTTCCCTATAGCACCAGGGGGAGCTGTTAGTATTTCCTGAATGTAATTAAGTAGAAGTTATAGAAGAATGGGAGTTTCGGGACTTTAAAATGAGGTCCACGGACAGCAAGGAGGTGGGTGAAATAAAATAGTATTTATTAATCATGGAACCTGTATCAAATCATGTCACAAACATGAACCACATGTAAAAGAAGGACATTATAATAAATGTCATTCAATAAATATTCATACGCACATATGTATGGGCGCATGCAATAAGGCATCAAGAATACATCAAATATGTCAACTAGAAGCCACATGATAGTCTCAAGTGATCGATTGATACATACAATAAATACATATATATATACACATAAAAGCAGCATTTGGCAGTGATAATAAAACTTATGTAAAACCATAGAACCATAGTTTGATTGAAGAAAGATGTTCTGAGTTGATGGTAAGATGTGAGCATGTATCTGCGTAACAAAATCCCCAACGCGTTTCGTGTAAACCACTCATCAGGGGCAAGATGCTCAAAAATATCTATGAAAGTGTAGTAAAATAAACAATTACTCTATATGCAACTGATTGTGGCAGGGAGAGGCAAGTATGCGACCCCTGAGTACTTACATAAAGTCAGTGCAGGGAGGTGTGGTGATGATGGAGCCAAGGCCAGAATAGCAGTCCTTGCTGGGAGCTGAGGTGATAGAACCGTGCACCTGGCGGGGCGCATGCACAGAGCCCCCCACATACACAGAGCCCGGAGCACTAGATCTTGAGATGAGACAGTACCCTGCCAGTAATGACTGCCAAACGGGGTCTAAGAAAAAGGGGATGCATAATCAGTCTATCATATTGTACTGATAAAATGAGTAAAAAATATATGCATCAAATGAGGGGAAAATAAGAATTGAAAAGGTCAGAGCAAAAGACTAGCTTGGGATAAAAGGAAAGGGAAAATAAATCACATCCAATACCCATAAAGTGTGATATGAACAAAAAAGGCAGCAAAAACAGACCTGATTGGTCAATGAAACAAGGAAAAAAAAAGAGAAAAAAAGAAAAGTGACTGGCTGTAGTAATATGTGAGTGGGGTAGCCTGGTAAGAGCTTACATTTTTCCCAGAAGGATAGACGAGTGCTGTGGTAAAGTCTGTCATCATCTGTTTGCAGCGCCCAGACGGTGTCGGGAGCGGCCATATATGTACACCCGCCCCAGCCACGTGCACGCTGATTAACACCAGCGTCACGCAGGCATGGCATGTGCAGGGAGGGGCTCTGACGTGGGCAAGAAGCACCACCCACAGAAGATCCCACATAACCCCGCTAACCAGCCAAGATGGAAAGCCTAGTGCCTGCATGTCGTGATGCCAGAAATGACATCACCCATGTGGCAGGATGCATGGCAGCGATGCGCTGTGGGCACCCGCCCGCCCCCCAACCATGTTCACTCCCCCCGATCCTGATAGGGCAGGAGGGAGTGGGGGGAGGGGGGACACGCAGAGCACATCGCAGCTCCCGGATATCGGACAACAAAGCAGCCCTGGTGATTCAAAAGCCACATCAGTCCCCCATAAATAAGTGTATCACAGCTGTGCTGCATAATCTCATGGACACACAATTATTGTGTCCATTGAAGTGTGTAAACCTGGACAAAGTAAAAAACCCTCCAGGACTAAAAAAACTCACATGTGGGTAGCAAGGGAACACTGCTATCCCTGTCCATGGACCTCCATCCCTAAATGAGGAAAAAATATGGGGGTTTTTGGGACTTTAAATGAGGCACATGGGTGTTGTGCCTCCATCCCAGGTTCAGAAAGAAGAATGGGAGTTTTGGGACTTTAAAATGAGGTCCACGGACAGCAAGGAGGTGGGTGAAATAAAATAGTATTTATTAATCATGGAACTTGTATCAAACCGTGTCACAAACATGAACCACATGTTGTTCTTCTTTTACATGTGGTTCATGTTTGTGACATGGTTTGACACAGGTTCCATGATTAATAAATACTATTTTATTTCACCCACCTCCTTGCTGTCCGTGGACCTCATTTTAAAGTCCCAAAACTCCCATTCCTCTTTCTGAACCTGGGATGAAGGCACAACACCCATGTGCCTCATTTAAAGTCCCAAAAACCCCCATATTTTTTCCGCATTTAGGGATGGAGGTCCATGGACAGGGATAGCAGTGTTCCCCTGCTACCCACATGTGAGGTTTTTTAGTCCTGGGGGTTTTTTTACCTTGTCCGGGTTTACACACTTCAATGGACACAATAATTGTGTGTCCATGAGATTATGCAGCACAGCTGTGATACACTTATTTATGGGGGACTGATGTGGCTTTTGAATCCTCAGGGCTGCTTTGTTGTCTGATATCCGGGAGCTGTGATGCGCTCTGCGTGTCCCCCCTCCCCCACCAATCCCTCCTGCCCTATCAGGATCGGGGGGAGTGAACATGGTTGGGGGGCGGGCGGGCACCCACAGCGCATCGGCGCCACACATGCTGCCGCATGGGTGATGTCATTTCTGGCATCACGACGTGCAGGCACTAGGCTTTCCATCTTGGCTGGTTAGCGGGGTTATGTGGGCATCTTCTGTGGGCGGTGCTTCTCGCCCACATCAGAGCTCCTCCCTGCACATGCCGTGCCTGTGTGACGCTGGTGTTAGCCAGCGTGCACGTGGCTGGGTCGGGTGTACATATAGGGCCGCTCCCGACACAGTCTGGGTGCTGCAAACAGATGATGACAGACTTTACCACAGCACTCGTCTATCCTTCTGGGAAACATGTAAGCTCTTACCAGGCTATCCCACTCACATATTACTACAGCCAGTTACTTTTCTTTTTTTTCTCTTTTTTTTTCCTTGTTTCATTGACCAATTAGGTCTGTTTTTGCTGCCTTTTTTGTTCATATCGCACTCTATGGGTATTGGATGTGATTAATTTTCCCTTTCCTTTTATCCCAAGCTAGTCTTTTGCTCTGACCTTTTCAATTCTTATTTTCCCCTCATTTGATGCATATATTTTTTACTCATTTTATCAGTACAATATGACTGATTATGCATCCCCTTTTCTTAGACCCCGTTTGGCAGTCATTACTGGCAGGGTACTGTCTCACCTCAAGATCTAGTGCTCCGGGCTCTGCGTATGTGGGGGGCTCCTTGCATGCTCCCCGCCAGGTACACGGTTCTATCACCTCAGCTCCCGGCAAGGACTGCTATTCTGGCCTTGGCTCCATCATCACCACACCTCCCTGCACTGATTTTATGTAAGTACTCAGGGGTCGCATACTTGCCTCTTCCAGCCACAATCAGTTGCATATAGAGTAATTGTTTATTTTACTACACTTTCATAGATATTTTTGAGCATCTTGCCCCTGATGAGTGGTTTACACGAAACGCGTTGGTAATTTTGTTACGCAGATACATGCTCACATCTTACCATCAACTCAGAACATCTTTCTTCAATCAAACTATTTGTTCTATGGTTTTACATAAGTTTTATTATCACCGCCAAATTTATGTGTATATATATATATATATATATATATATATATATATATATATATATATATGTATTTATTGTATGTATCAATCGATCACTTGAGACTATCATGTGGCTTCTAGTTGACATACTTGATGTATTCTTGATGCCTTATTGCATGCGCCCATACATATGTGCGTATGAATATTTATTGAATGACATTTATTATAATGTTCTTCTTTTACATGTGGTTCATGTTTGTGACATGGTTTGATACAGGTTCCATGATTAATAAATACTATTTTATTTCACCCACCTCCTTGCTGTCCGTGGAACTCATTTTAAAGTCCCAAAACTCCCATTCTTCCTTCTGAACCTGGGATGGAGGCACAACACCCATGTGCCTCATTTAAAGTCCCAAAAACCCCCATATTTTTAGTAGGAGTGATGGGAGCAATCGTTGAGCCTCAGGGGTCAGGGGCTCTCCCTAAGCTCTCGGAACTTCAGGCCTTCCTGGCTGGGGTGGGGGCTGTACTGACTGGGCTGTTGGTCAGGGTTGTGACGAAAAGCCTGTGGTGAATGTGCCCCTGAAGTGGCAGTTCAGGGGTGCCGTACAATCACTGTGACTGAGGGTCAATTTGATTTATGGCACCATGGTCACTTCACCATACACACGTTTTTCACACCTGCCCCTAGGGCCAAGCCTTTTGGCTAGGACCAGGGGAATTTTTTATTCCTGGCCAAAGGGCCGGCTATTGTATTGCACAATGGCCACTTTTCACTTTTCCCACTTCCTTCTCCCCCACTTTCTATTTATTTACCCTTTGTCACTTTTTTGTATTTGTTTGTTTGATTCTGCATGTTTGTCAGAGTGTGATGAGTAGGGTGTGGGTCCTCGGGCCTACCCTGAAAGTCTTGGGAGGGGGTGGATATAGGCCTTCTGGCTTGGTTCGCCCTCTCTCATGGGGACTCCTTCGGGGGAGTCCCACTGAGTACTTGGTTGGGTCTGTTTTGGCAGACCTTCCAGAGAAAGGAGGCCCATCTGGTTTCGGCCAGATGGACCCAATTGAAATACCTCAATTCCCGTCTGGAGCCTAACGCCCTGGGGGATTAGGGTAAGGTCCTTCCTAGGGAGGATCAGTGTAACACCCGTTGCACGTTTTGTGTCACCTCTTTATGTGTGTGGACTTTTTTTGGCATCGGGTGGACCTTTTGGGTGTGTTTCACACGCCACAGGCTTTTAAAAATAAACAGCACATATTATTTTCTCCTGATGTGTACCGAAGCTGCAATGCACCCTCTGTTAGCCTACGCGCATTGTTCCTAAGCACTCTAACTACACTAGCAGCATTGACCACAGTAGCACCCTCTGATTATTATTCACTGCCCCCTCTCTCCTGCCACCCCTCTATCACCAATAGATAGATTCATGCACTGCATGAATCTATCTATAGCCGCCGCTGCCACACCCTATTCAGGCTTCTGGCCCCTTTTCGGGTGCAGAGTGCCTGAATTACAGCAGTGGGGGGGTGTTTTTGAAGCACTTGATTAGAGTCATAGGCTCTAATAGGCATCAAAAAAGGTGACCTGCAAGCGCCATGCTGGGCACTCGCAAGTCAATCAGCTGTGTTAGAAAAGCGAATGACTATTCGCTTTCCTAACACTAAACCACCTCAATCAGGTTCTCGGGTCTGTTACCTGTCACCTGATTGGCTGAAACGACAGGCGCTGCTATTGGACGCCTATCAGGGGGAGAGGACAGGCAATGAGGATGGCAGGAGATGCATGGAGGACCCCGCTCGTCGTCGTCACCTGCTTCCCCACCAAGACAGGGTAAGTGCCAGGCAGACGGCGAGTGGGCGGGGGGTCACACTGGGGGCATTCAAGGGCACGCTGGCAGCATTTAATGGGCACACTGGCAGGATTTTAAGGGCCCACTAGCAGCACATGATGGACACACTGGCGGCATTTAATGGGCACACTGGCAGCATATGATGGGCACACTGGCAGCATTTTATGGGCACACTGGCAGCATATGATGGGCACAATGGCAGCGTTAGATGGGCACAGTGGCAGCGTTTGGCACAGTGGCTGCATTTTATGGGCACAGTGGCAGCGTTTGGCACAGTGGCAGCTTTTGATAGCAAAGTGGCAGCGTTTAATGGGCACAGTGGCAGCGTTTAATGGGCACAGTGGCAGCATTTGAGGACACAGTGGCAGCATTTGATGGCACAGTGGCAGCGTTTGAGGGCAAGTGGCAGCATTTGATGGCACAGTGGCAGCATTTGAGGGCACGGTGGCAGTGTTTGCTGGCATAGTGGCAGCGTTTGATGGGCACAGTGGCAGGGTTTGATGGCACAGTGGCTGCAATTGATGGCATAGTGACAGCATTTGAGGGTACAGTGGCATTGTTTGATGGCACAATGGCAGCAATTAATTATTTTTTTCAAAACATTTTTGTGCCCCCCCAAAAAATTTTGAGCACCAGCAAAGCAGGAGAAAAGCTTCCTATGATCCATCTCCCATCACCTAATTTAAAAGTTCCTCTAACATTTTCATCTTTGTCTACCCCATTTAGGTGCAGATTACAAAAGATTCCATATGAGTTATAAAATACCTAAGGGAAAAAGAGGATGAAGAAGTTATAATAAAAAGGAATTACAGGTAATTAAGAGTTGATGATCCTATAAAATCCTCAAATCTTTCTGTTCACCACACCTGAACTAATCTGCACTAATAACCTCCACCCCAGTTTTGTATCTACCTCTGCAACAGAACCATGCACCCTGCAATGTATCCTTCACCTTGAGCATTAATCATCTTCATGTACTGAGACTTCCAATCTAGAAGCTGGAGCTGCATCCTGGGATGGGCCCATTCAGGTCTATGAAGGTTCATCATGTAGGTGCGGCCAGCACCAAAGTGAATTTCTTTCCATAATGAAGAAAACTTTGCATAGTATGTAGCTCTTGGTAAGTAGGAATCTGGGGTTGTGGGTTTTAGTGCAGCGTAGTTCAGGAGGGATGTGGGTTGGATTACAGGGTTTTTGAACAGTTCCAGTTATGGGTTTATGTAAACTAACTATATGTACAAATCAGGAAAATCCAATACTTTAAATCAAATAAATTGATTTGATGCTGACATAATGCCCAAGATGAGAACCCCTCCTGTCTCTGCTTTGCTTAGGTATCAATTTGTCATTTTTGTCCCAATTCTGTGGAACTCATTTATGGAAGCTAAAGCACAGCAAACTAAAAGACAAGTAGAACTGTTGCCTGTAAATCCAATACTTTAAATCAAATAATTTGATTTGATGCTGACATAATGCCCAAGATGAGAGCCCCTTCTGTCTCTGCTTTGCTTAGGTATCAATTTGTCATTTTTGTCCCAATTCTGTGGAACTCATTTATGGAAGCTAAAGCACAGCAAACTAAAAGACAAGTAGAACTGTTGCCTGTAGCAACAATTAGATTTTTTTCTATCCAATAGATAGATCTGGCACTGTTTTTTTGTGGCTATCAATGTTCAGAAAGTGGCTCTAATGTGACTATTTCATAATATTGACCTTTTCCCTTCTATATTTTTATTTTATTTCACTACACTTTTGATTATTATAAAGAGATCTACGTCATGAGGACGCATTTTCCCAACTTGGCCTTGGGCACAAAAGTTCCTTTTTTTTTTTTACCACTGTTCACTCTCCCGCTACAACAGATGCAATTATTTTAAAAATTAGTTTGAGAAAGTTGTAACTGCAAATTGATGAAATGCAGAACATTCAATTTTATTAAACCTTTTGTCTAACAGTTTTTGGATGTAATACATTGTATGCTCATGACCTACTGAGTGCCGTAGGGGAAAGCTCCTATCACCCTTCATGTCTTCCCTGGTGTCCTTCTGTTAGTAAAATCCTGTGTCAAACAGACCATAACTGAACTGATAACGACAGCACAATAAAAGTCACTATTGATGGCAAAATACAAGAAATGATATGACATAATGGCTGATCTCTGTAGCGATGTCATTAGGAGAGAAGGGAAAATCACTAATTTTTCTACAATAAATTATAAGTAACAATCAAAACTCTGTATTATATTGACTGCATGTGTGTGGGTAATAATTAACACTGTAGCATCAGGAAACATTTTTTTTTATTAACCCATAAGAATAACATTTTAGGTGTAAGTTAATGAGTAATATGCAGCTTCTATCATGCTGTCCCTGGAATTTGTTTTTGCTTGTTTTTTTTTTAACGCTCCCAACTTGAATGGCAAATTCTTCTAAGGCTAAGTTCACATTATTGTCTGTAAGGAACATGCACACAAGTGTGCACATTTTCTAAATGCAAGAGAAACATGCTGCTTTTCAGCAGGCACTCGTTGGTGCCATTAATTCTTAATGGCAGTCAATGCATCAGTCAAATGTCCACCATGCGGTTCCATGCAGTGTGCTTTTAACAAAAGTATCCAGAAGTTCCCTTTTCCTGGGGTCCCTCTTTGGATACCCAAAGAGGGACCCCAGGAAGTAAACAAAATAAGAGAGAAGGATTGCCACAGGACTGTGGCTTCAGGTCAGACATCAAATGGGCATTTGCATAGTTTTTTTTAATCTTTTTTCAAACCTGAAGTTAACATTAACATAATTCCTAACATTAGGTTAACTCTTATAGTACTATGTTTAGATTATGTGGTGTCTGAATCTATTGCGCTGAGATGTACAACCCTATACTGAAATCTAAAAGTGACGATCATCTGTTACCACAAGAAACTGATCTACTGCCAAACTGCTGTTTCAAAGAGATTCCTATTGTTTGCCTGAAAAAAACAGAAGTGATATTTGGTGTATTTTCTATGTTGTGTACCCTGTGTAAGCTCTGTACTGTGTATGCTATGTGTGTTCTTCATGCTGTGTCCTATGTAAGCTTTATCCAGTGACTGTGATGTGTGTGCTTTGTGAAATGTATTTGTTTTTTTACTGAGTACACTCTGTGCTGTGTTTAATTAATGTTGTATGATGTGTATGGTGCAGGGGTAGGATAGGTTGGTGGCAGGCTAGTACTTATAAAATAAATATGGGTTGGTGGTCCTGGGTAGAGATACCCCTCAATCCAGAGTTTCATTAGAGAGGAAGTCAATGACACAGATACAGTAGCTACCTAGTGCTGGCCTGAGAATGCAGTACCTGTCAGCGGGAAATCTGTAAGGTGGGTTTGCACCCTGGCCCTGTCCTGCTGTACTGCAGGACAGCCAACCACCTATTGTTTGTTGAGAAACTCCCCTATATATCCCCACATATTTTCTTCCTGAGGTCTGTTACCTTGTATAAACTAAAATCGAGACAAGTTACATTTTCACTGTTTTACTACATAATTCCTCTCCAGCACCTTTCATAGGTTACAGGCACATTTCAGCAGTTTAATAGTTCAGACTCACTAATAAGAGTTCACAGAGCAGAATATCTCCTCTTCCTTATGTAACTATCTATACCAGTTTTTTCAAACGGGGTTCCCCTCAACCCTAGGGTTCCGTAAGAAGTCCCCAGGAGTTCCCTGGCGATCTACCTCCATCTGTTTCCATTAACACATGCAGAGTAGTGCAGTAAGCGTCTGTAATAAGTTCTCTTTCGTATTGCGCTGCTCCCTGCCAGCCTCTCCTTTCCTCCCGTCCACCCCAACAGCTTTTAACTTCACCTGGGATAGACAAGAAGAGAGGAGGGGCCAAAATGGAGCAGCGCGATATGAAACAGAAGACTTATTCCAGCCGCTTCCCGTGCTACTCTGCATTTGAAATGTCTACAACAGTGTACTGGTGTGCCCCATGCCTTGCTGTGA